>NC_045958.1:12546486-12849496 GCF_010909765.2 Amblyraja radiata
TCGTAGCTTGTCGCGGGTGGACGTAAGTTGACTTCGGTTGTCGTAGGTAGTCGCCTGTGTGGTCGTAGGTTGTCGCAGGTGTAGTCATAGGTGGACGTTCTAATGGGTTGCCAGTTGTCGGTAGCTTGCCATAGCTTTACGTCGACTAGGTGATAGGTTGTTGTAGCTTAGAAACATAGACATAGAAACATAGAAAATAGGTGCAGGAGTAGGCCATTCGGCCCTTCGAGCCTGCACCGCCATTCAATATGATCATGGCTGATCATCCAACTCAGTATCCTGTACCTGCCTTCTCTCCATACCCCCTGATCCCTTTAGCCATAAGGGCCACATCTAATGCACGTAAAGCTGCTGGCCCTGACGGCATCCCCGGGCGCGTGCTCAGGGCCTGTGCTGCGCAGCTGACAGACGTCTGGACTGACATCTTCAACCTGTCACTTGCCCAAGCAGTTGTCCCCACGTGCCTTAAAACCACCTCCATCGTGCCAGTGCCAAAACACTCCACTGCGGCAAGCCTCAACGACTTCCGCCCAGTTGCACTTACCCCCATCATCACCAAGTGCTTCGAGAGGCTGGTCCTGGCACACCTCAAAAGCTCACTACCCCCCACACTGGATCCCTATCAGTTTGCCTACCGCAAGAACAGGAGTACGGAGGATGCCATCTCAACGGCACTTCACTCCGCCCTCTCCCACCTCGACAACAGAGACACTTACGTAAGAATGCTGTTCATCGATTACAGCTCAGCATTCAACACCATTATACCATCAAAACTGATCACCAAACTCGGTAACCTGGGCATCGACCCCTCCCTCTGCAACTGGATACTGGACTTTCTAACCAACAGACCCCAGTCTGTTAGGTTAGACAAGCACACCTCTTCAACCCTCACCCTGAACAGCGGCGTTCCACAGGGCTGTGTGCTGAGCCCCCTCCTCTACTCCCTCTTCACCTATGACTGCACACCTGTACATGGTACTAACACCATCATCAAGTATGCAGATGATACAACGGTGATTGGCCTCATCAGCAACAACGATGAGTCGGCCTACAGGGAGGAGGTCCAGCACTTAGCAGCATGGTGCGCTGACAACAACCTGGCCCAACTCCAAGAAGACCAAGGAGCTCATTGTAGACTTCAGGAAGTCCAGGGGCGGCACGCACACCCCCATCCACATTAACGGGACGGAGGTGGAACGTGTTTCTAGCTTCAGGTTCCTGGGAGTCAACATCTCCGATGACCTCTCTTGGACCCACAATACCTCAACTCTGATCAAGAAGGCTCACCAGCGTCTCTTCTTCCTGAGGAGACTGAAGAAGGTCCATCTGTCTCCTCAGATCCTGGTGAACTTCTACCGCTGCACCATCGAGAGCATCCTTACCAACTGCATCACAGTATGGTATGGCAACTGCTCTGTCTCCGACCGGAAGGCATTGCAGAGGGTGGTGAAAATTTCCCAACGCATCACCGGTTCCTCGCTCCCCTCCATTGAGTCTGTCCAAAGCAAGCGTTGTCTGCGGAGGGCGCTCAGCATCGCCAAGGACTGCTCTCACCCCAACCATGGACTGTTTACCCTCCTACCATCCGGGAGGCGCTACAGGTCTCTCCGTTGCCGAACCAGCAGGTCCAGGAACAGCTTCTTCCTGGCGGCTGTCACTCTACTCAACAATGTACCTCGGTGACTGCCAATCACCCCCCCACCCCCCGGACACTTATTATCACTTATTATTATTTATTTAAATCATTTGCTATGTCGCTCTTCCAGGGAGATGCTAAATGCATTTCGTTGTCTCTGTACTGTACACTGACAATGACAATTAAAATTGAATCTGAATCTGAATCTGATCTAACTCCCTCTTAAATATAGCCAATGAACTGGCCTCAACTACCTTCTGTGGCAGAGAATTCCAGAGATTCACCACTCTCTGTGTGAAAAATGTTTTCCTCATCTCGGTCCTAAAAGATTTCCCCCTTATCCTTAAACTGTGACCCCTTGTTCTGGACTTCCCCAACATCGGGAGCAATCTTCCTGCATCTAGCCTGTCCAACCCCTTAAGAATTTTATAAGTTTCTATAAGATCCCCTCTCAATCTCCTAAATTCTAGAGAGTATAAACCAAGTCTATCCAGTCTTTCTTCATAAGACAGTCCTGACATCCCAGGAATCAGTCTGGTGAACCTTCTCTGCGCTCCCTCTATGGCAATAATGTCCTTCCTCAGATTTGGAGACCAAAACTGTACGCAATACTCCAAGTGTGGTCTCACCAAGACCCTGTACAACTGCAGTAGAACCTCCCTGCTCCTATACTCAAATCCTTTTGCTATGAAAGCTAACATATCATTCGCTTTCTTCACTGCCTGCTGCACCTGCATGCCTACTTTCAATGACTGGTGTACCATAATAAAAATAATAATGGATGGTATTTATATTGCGCCTTTCTAATACTCAAGGCGCTGGGTACCATGACACCCAGGTCTCGCTGCATCTCCCCTTTTCCTAGTCGGCCACCATTTAGATCCCCCCTCAATCTTCTAAATTCTAGCGTGTACAAACCGAGTCTATCCAGTCTTTCTTCATATGAAAGTCGTAGGTTGACGTAGACATTGCCGTAGGGGGGTCCAGTCGCCGTTTTTTCGGCGACCAGCTACGACTAGGACTGTTGCCGGCAGTCGCCTAAGATATCGCCTAAGTGGTATGGGCCCTTTAACCTTTCATTTTGAGAGAATTTGTCTCCCCCCATTTTTTTATTCTGCAGTATGACTTCAGTGAGAAGGGTTCAAAACTTTTCCTCAAGACGGATAGTTCAAAAGGAACAAAGGTCATTGTGGTCATGTAGCAGCTGACAAATGGTCAATGCTGTGTTTGATTTGTCATGCCAAGATATTAAACTGGGAAAAAAATACATTTATCCCTCATTCACCTAACACTGTATAAGTTCATGTGACTCTCATGAAAGACTGGTACTAATACTTTTTTTTAATACATACCACATTTTCACAAAACTATCAATAAATGTGATCAAAGAAAGAATGTTTATTTATTAATTCTGACTCACTTCCTCAGGATTCCTTGAAATATCATACTGTTAATGAAAAACATTCGATGTCCAGTAATTATTTTTAACCCATGCCGGTTGTGCACTTGTGACATTTCCACGGGTTAATTGGTGGAAACTTCATCTCTGCGTTACGGGCATGTCCCACTGCACATAGAAACATAGAAAATAGGTGCAGGAGGAGGCCATTCGGCCCTTCGAGCCTGCACCGCCATTCATTGTGATCATGGCTGATCGTGCCCAATCAATAACGAGGTAATTCAAGAGTTCCCCTGAGTTTTCCCCTGATTCGAAGTCGGAGAATGTCCGTAGCGGGTCCGTAGGAGTTCGTGGATGTCTTGTAGCGGCTCGTACGAGTAAAAAGTAACAATTTCTTTCATCACGAGTATTTTTTTACTCGTGGACATTTTTCACAGCGTTGAAAAAAACGTCACGAGTTTACCGGATTTCCCGAGTATCTACCGTTACTTGTACGTGCCGCTACGAGGCATCCACGAGCTCCTACGGACCCACTACGGACATTCTTCAAGTTTGAATCAGGGAAAAACTCGGGAGAACTCTTGAATTACCTCGTAAAGTGGGACAGGCCCTTTAGATTGTGAGTGTAAGACCCTCCCTTGCATCACTGGAGGGGCAGTACAGCATTTCAAAGAAAAGAACACAAAATGCTGGAGTAACTCCAAAGAAGGGGGGGGGGGGTATTATTGGGGAGAAAGGTGTGTGTGAGTGTGGAGGGAAGGGGGTTGTTTAGTAGAGATAACCTAGTTAGTGAATTCAATGCTCATATTGTTGGGTTGTATGCTACCCAAGTGGAATATGAGGTAAGGATATTGCACGGATATATTGCACGGATAAGGATATATATATGCCCCCCCCCCCCCCCCCCAAAAGCACTTGACAAAAATTAATTATTAATTGATCACATTTTTGTTTGCAGGTTCTTGCCGTGCATCAAGTGGCTCCCATGCTTCCTAAGTACGAGTGACTGTGCTTCAAAAGCAATTCATTGCCTGTGCTTGTGCCTGTGCTTGTAACCATATAACCATATAACAATTGCAGCACGGAAAACAGGCCATCTCGGCCCTTCAAGTCCGTGCTGAACACTTATTTTCCCCTAGTCCCATCTACCTGCACTCAGACCATAACCCTCCATTCCTTTCCCATCCATATACCTATCCAATTTATTTTTAGATGATAAAATCGAACCTGCCTCCACCACTTCCACTGGGAGCTCATTCCACACAGCTACCACTCTCTGAGTAAAGAAGTTCCCCCTCATGTTACCCCTAAACTTCTGTCCCTTAATTCTCAAGTAATGTCCCCTACTCTCAATGGGAAAATCTTATCCACGTCAACTCTGTCTATCCCTCTCATCATTTTAAAGGCCTCTATCAAGTCCCCCCTTAACCTTCTGCGCTCCAAAGAATAAAGCCCTAACTTGTTCAACCTTTCTCTGTAACTTAGTTGCTGAAACCCAGGCAACATTCCAGTAAATCTCCTCTGTACTCTCTAATTTTGTTGACATCCTTCCTATAATTAGGCGACCAAAATTGTACACCATACTCCAGAATTGGTCTCACCAATGCCTTGTACATTTTTAACAATACATCCCAACGTCTATACTCAATGCTCTGATTTATAAAGGCCAGCACACCAAAAGCTTTCTTTACCACCCTATCTACATGAGATTCCACCTTCAGGGAACTGTGCACAGTTATTCCCAGATTCCTCTGTTCAACTGCATACCTCAATTCGCTACCATTTACCATGTACGTCCTATTTTGATTTGTCCTGCCAAGATGTAGCACCTCACACTTATCAGCATTAAACTCCATCTGCCATCTTTCAGCCCAATCTTACAAATGGCCTAAATCTCTCTGTAGACTTTGGAAATCTACTTCATTATCCACAACACCACCTATCTTAGTATCATCTGCATACTTACTAATCCAATTTACCACACCATCATCCAGATCATTGATGTACATGACAAACAACAGTGGACCCAACACAGATCCCTGAGGCACCCCACTAGTCACCGGCCTCCAACCTGACAAACAACCATCCACCATTACTCTCTGGCATCTCCCATTCAGCCACTGTTGAATCCATCTTGCTACTCCAGCATTAATACCCAACAATTGAACCTTCTTAACCAACCTTCCATGAGGAACCTTGTCAAAGGCCTTACTAAAGTCCATATAGACAACGTCCACTGCTTTACCCTCATCAATTTCCCTAGTAACCTCTTCAAAAAATTCAAGAAGTTTAGTCAAACATGACCTTCCAGGCACAAATCCATGTTGACTGTTCCTAATCAGACCCTGCTGTATGACTCTATGACTAATGCAGATGACAAGGGAGAAAGATTTACATATTTAAGGAAAATGTTTATGCTAATGGTTTTTATTTTTAAGTCTTTTTCAAATGTTAGTCTTTTCATTTTGTTTTGCTGGTTTGTTCCTGGGCTAAGCCTCGGGGTATGACTTGACCTGTTGTCAAAGGTCAAAGATCATCACCACAGTTGTGCCGGGCCTTGCACTTGGTCTAAAAGTGGCCCCACCCATTCATATCACGCACAGAACTCAACTCCAGCATAAAGCTTGGTATTTTCAATATGTCCTCATCTGCTTAAGTCAGTTGGACTTCTGCTCCTGGAAGCATTAAGGTTGAAAACTTCACAATCATGAGGTATTCTTTATTTGGTTAAATTGTTAAATCTATGACAAACAATAGGTAAGAATGGTAAACTATTCTGGGACCGGGATCTATGGCTTTTTGATTGTAAAGCCAATTTTGTAACATTGAAATCTTACAGTTGTTGCATATGCCCCGTCCCACTTAGGAAACCTGAACGGAAACCTCTGGAGACTTTGCGCCACACCCAAGGTTTCCGTGCGGTTCCCAGAGGTTTTTGTCAGTCTCCCTACCTGCTTCCACTACCTGCAACCTCCGGCAACCATCTGCAACCTCCGGGCACCGCACGGAAACCTTGGGTGGGGCGCAAAGTCTCCAGAGATTTCCGTTCAGGTTTCATAAGTGGGACAGGGGCTTTAAGCCCACAGTTTGCCTATCAGTTTGTGGAACAAAACCGACTCCACTAAAGCTAGGGCTAAGGCAAATAAGTTCACTTTTAAATAAAATATTTTTGTGTAAAAACACTTTTGATTGTCAAGTTTTCCAGATTATGAAACAATTAATACCTTGCCTTTTTTTGCAAGCTGTACGAAATGTCATGCTCACAAATAGCAAAATAAATCATCAAATGCTTTGGTACTCTTTTAACTATTAATAATTTGCTTCTACCACCATTGGCTAATAACATCCTAATGATTGCCTGAATCTACTAAACTGTATGTTATTAGTATCATAGCTCAAATGACTTTGTGATCTTAACATTTCTATTCAGACCCATAGCCTGCTTATTAGTCATGAAACAAAACCTACCAAGTCACATTGTACACAACGGATATGGTGAAATTACAGACCAGCTATAAATAAATAAATAATGGAAATGTTATTTAGATTCTTTGTCAAATTCATTTGCTTTACAGTCACAAAAATACCAAGATTAAACAATTAAGTACTCAACACAAAACCTAACCACATGTTCAAAATCATTGGCTCTCAGCCAGCATCTCTAATAAAGCTTGAAGCAATATATCATTTCTATGCTTATAAGATTTGGTATCGTAAAGCTGGTTACTGTGATCGCTATATTCAATGTCTTCAAAGTCTTTCAACTGGGACTGTTTGTTTAGTTTTCCTGGGACTTGATGCAAGCTCTGAATAGGTACTGCTGCACCCTTATGGTATTTACTGTTATGGAAAAAATGCTGAGCATTATTATTTTGAGCCTGTTGGGCAAATGTCTTTTGACCAGAAGGTAAAGGTATTTTTTCTTCAGTCATTTTTTCTTCCATGTTCACATTCTCTTTACTGGTGTTTTCCTTCGAGTATAGATTTTCAGTTCCGTCATTCTTGGAAATGTCTTCCTGCAAACCAAAACGGACAAATCAAATCAATTAACCCTACTTATCATATACTTTGTATAAGAATAATAATAATAATAATGGATGGGATTTATATAGCGCCTTTCTAATACTCAAGGCGCTTTACATCGCATTATTCATTCACTCCTCAGTCACACTCGGTGGTGGTAAGCTACTTCTGTAGCCACAGCTGCCCTGGGGCAGACTGACGGAAGCGTGGCTGCCAATCTGCGCCTATGGCCCCTCCGACCACCACCAATCACTCACACACGTTCACACACATTCACACACAGGCAAAGGTGGGTGAAGTGTCTTGCCCAAGGACACAACGACAGTATGCACTCCAAGCGGGATTCGAACCGGCTACCTTCCGGTTGCCAGCCGAACACTTAGCCCATTGCGCCATATGTCGTTCCTAGCTTTATCTAGCATCAACTTTGGTTTGCATAGGAGTGATATTCTGCTCACATGCTAATATGGAAATGAGCTCAGATGGAATTCAGGAGTAAAGGGCCTGTCCCACTTATGCTATTTTTTAGGTGACTACTGGCGACTAGGCTGTCACCACACGGTCACCGGGGTGTCGCCTGTATGGTTGTGAGTAGTCTCCTCAGTCGCCCAAAGAGTCATAGCGTCTTTCTGGTCGCCACTGGATTTTCAACATGTTGCAACATTTTCGGGGACAGCCGGCGACAGTGGGTTTGACGCCAATGAGCGTAGCTTGACTTCTCCTGACGTAGGTTAACGTAGGTTGTCGCCAGGTTAACATAGGTTGTCACCAGGTGACGTAGGTTGTCGGCCGGGGCTGACTTCGATTTCTTTGTTGTTAAAGTAATGATTCTATTTTAAATTTTATGTCGAAGGTGGGTCCAGTTGCCAGTTTTTCGACGACCTGCTACGACTATGACAGTCGCCGGCAGTCGCCTAAAAATAGCTTTAGTGGGACAGGCCCTTAAGATTCTTCGCAACTGATCTAAATAAATACAACCTACTTTAAGGTGATTTATAAATTATAAGATGAAAATCACGAGGTGTGTATTCATGAATTCTTGTTATAATATCAGGGACTGTTAATTAAACATACAAACATGTCTTTTACAATGATGGTCTCCTAATCTGAGGAAAGACATTCTTGCCATAGAGGGAGTTCAGAGAAGGTTCACCAGACTGATTCCTGGGATGTCAGGACTTTCATATGAAGAAAGACTGGATAGACTCGGCTTGTACTCGCTAGAATTTAGAAGATTGAGGGGGGATCTTATTGAAACTTACAAAATTCTTAAGGGGTTGGACAGGCTAGATGCAGGAAGATTGTTCCCGATGTTGGGGAAGTCCAGAACAAGGGGTCACAGTTTAAGGATAAGGGGGAAATCTTTTAGGACCGAGATGAGGAAAACATTTTTCACACAGAGAGTGGTGAATCTCTGGAATTCTCTGCCACAGAAGGTAGTTGAGGCCAGTTCATTGGCTATATTTACAATACAATACAATACAATTGAACCTCAGTGAGGCTCAAACGAAATTCCGTTTCCACAGCCATACAAACAAAGACAATTTCTTACAGACATACACACAATTTAATTCACACAAACATCTTTGTTTGGCAAAGTCTTTTCTCTCCCCTGTTCTCCATTTCTCTCCCGATGTCCAAGCCCCAGGCGGGCGATGATAAGTCCCACGGCCATTTTAGGCTGTGCCGGTCGATTTACGGCCCCGCTCCCGGTCTAGAAGTCACAATGTTGGAGCCCCCGGCGGGCGATGTAATGTCCCACGGCCATGAAGCCGCGCCGGGCGATGTACGTCCCCGCTCCAGGTACACGGGCTGGAGAAGTCGCGTTGCGGGAGCTCCGGGAAGCGGTCTCCTCAACCGGGCCTGCGAGCTCCCGATGTCCCAGTCCACCGGACCTGCAGCTGCAGCTGGAGCTTCCGAGCCCCAGGAGTCGAGTCGCAGCAGCGAGTCACCACCGCTCCCCACGCTCCGAGGCCGGCCAGCCCCACGATGGTGAGTAGTCCGCAGCTCCGCAGTCTCCCGAGCCCCCGGTCGTTCAGGTTGGAGGCCGCTCCACGGTGCTAGGCCCCAATGACAACGGAGACCCGACAGGGAAAAGGTCGGGTCTCCCGGACAGGGAAGAGATTTTAAAGTTTCCCCCTCCCCCCGCCCCCCACATATACACATTTAAAAACACTATTAAAAAAACACCAACACTACATTTAACTAGACAAAAAAAAAAAAAAAAAAAAAAAAGACAGTAGGGGCCGCTGCAACGGGTGAGTCGCGCCGCCAAGGTGATTTAAGAGGGAGTTAGATGTGGCCCTTGAGGCTAAAGGGATCAGGGGGTATGGAGAGAAGGCAGGTACAGGATACTGAGTTGGATGATCAGCCATTATCATATTGAATGGCGGTGTGGGCTCGAAGGGCCGAATGGCCTATTGCTGACTTTTATATGTTTCTATGTCTATATAGCTGTCTATATACAGTAGCTGTCTAAATGCCTCTTAAAAGTTACTATCAGGTGTGTGTCCACAACAGAGGGGTGGTTTTCACACAGAGGGTAGGGGGTGTATAGAAGGGAAGTAGATGAGCCAGGCACACAAACACAATTTAAAAAGTCATTTTGACAGGTACATGGATAGGAAAGGTTTAGAGGGATATGGGCCAAACGGACAAATGGGACTTAACTAAGATGGGCATTTTGGTTGGTACGGACGAATTGGGCCGAAGAGCCTGTTTCCATAATGTATGACTCTAAGATTCCACCTCCCCTAGTAGTGTAAACCAGCCATCCAACGTCCTCTGTAAAATAATTTGACTCATAAAATCTCCCCCTCTAAACTTTCCCCCCTCACCCCCCTCAAACCTCTGTCTGCTACTATTTAACATAATTAAAAAATAATTACCACAAAACAACAAATCACATTTGTAAAATTATCTCAATGTATATTTGTATACAGATGTAGCTATTGGAGTACATTTAGAAAGTACTACATGATAAGGCAGTGAAAGCTCTTTGGGTGGACAATTGCCAACAATTATTAAGGAAAGTCTCAGAATCATATGATTAGTTGCAGGATAGAAACATAGAAAATAGGTGCAGGAGTAGGCCATTCGGCCCTTCGAGCCTGCACCACCATTCAATATGATCATTGCTGATCATCCAACTCAATATCCCGTACCTGCCTTCTCTCCATATCCCCTGGTCCCTTTAGCCACAAGGGCCACATCTAACTCCCTCTTAAATATAGCCAATGAACTGGCCTCAACTACCTTCTGTGGCAGAGAATTCCACAGATTCACCACTCTCTGTGTAAAAAATGTTTTTCTCATCTCGGTCCTAAAAGATTTCCCCCTTATCCTTAAACTGTGACCCCTTGTTCTGGACTTCCCCAACATCGGGAATAATCTTCCTGCATCTAGGCTGTCCAACCCCTTAAGAATTTTATAAGTATCTATAAGATCCCCCATCAATCTTCTAAATACTAGCGTGTACAAGCCGAGTCTATCCAGTCTTTCTTCATATAAATGCCATAATAATTGTGTGTGGGGTTCTCTGCAATTTTATTTATTCTCTGGCCCCACAGAATTAATTTTCAAACCTATGGGATTAGGAATATTTTATCCAGCTCTGTCCTAACTCATCCGGCCATGCAGCAACACTGCATACATGCACTTATCAGCTAGAATGGCTAACTCCTCAGAAGGGCAACTGAGCAGTTCTGTCGGCAGTTAAGCCCATAATTGGGCCGAATGGCCTAGTTCTCCTCCTATCACTTATGATCTTATAGTGGATATATTTAAGGCAAAGATAGATAGATTCTTGATTGGTACGGGTGTCAGAGGTTTTGGGGAGAAGGCAGGAGAATGCGGTTAGGAGGGAGAGATAGATCAGCCATGATTGAATGGCGTAGACTTGATGGGCCGAATGGCCTAATTCTTCTCCTATCACTGATGATCATGATGATTGAGGACTTCCCGAGTTTTCTGACTCAGGGAGGTGTGCCTGATGAGCATCACTGGGTTTGAAATTAATGGGAGAAATGGGCTGCCAGCAGAAAGAGAAATAAGTCTAAAGTGATGTTGAATATTTGTGAATGCCATAAACGTCCGCAAATATTCTGTAACAGTGGCAGCCATGATTACAGGTGAAGATGGTGCCTCATATGTCCACGTTGCTTGTACTGAGGCAGTCCTTAGGCTCATTAGGCTTTAGGAGGGCACATCATCCGAGGACGTACACACCATTGAAGATAAATGGGGATACTGTGGATAGGGTGAGCTGCTTTAAATACCTGGGAGTCCACATCTCAGAGGATCTGACATGGACATCACACGCCGCAGCACTCGTGAGTAAGGCAAGGCAGCGCCTTTACAACCTCAGGCAATTGAGGAAATTCAGAGTGTCTCCGAGGATCCTCCAGTGCTTCTACTCAGCGGCTGTGGAAAGCATCTTGTCCGAAAGCATTACAATCTGGTTTCGGAACTGCTCTGCCCAGGACAAGAAGGCTCTGCAGAGAGTAGTACGTTCGGCCGAACGCACTATGGGAACAACACTCGCCCCCCCCTGCAGCAACTATACATCAGAAGGTGCAACTCCAGAGCCAACAAGATCATGAGAGACCCCTTCCACCCCAGCAACGGCTGTGAAACCGGAGAGGATGAGAAGGAGTTTCTTCCCAGGGGCCATTAGGACTGTAAACTCCTATCTCATCAGGGACTAACTTTACTGTACCAGTTTATTGTTGTTGTTTTTTTCTTTTTTTCCTCCCACAAATATGTAATATGTGAATATGTGTTTCTGTTCCATTCTGTTTTGTAGTTTTTTTGCACAATCCGCAAACATTGCCACATTATAGAAACATATAAAATTATAAAAGGACTGGTCAAGCTAGATGCAGGAAAATTTTTCCCAATGTTGGATGAGTCCTGAACCAGGGTCCACAGTCTTAGAATAAAGGGGAGGTCATTTAAAACTGAGGTGAGAAAAAACTTTTTCACCCAGAGAGAGAGATCTACAATAATTATAGGCAGCATTGAGTAAATGAGGTGCTTGAGGAGTATAAACAATGTAAAAAGAATCTTAAGAAAGAAATTAGAAAAGCTAAAAGAAGATATGAGGTTGCTTTGGCAAATAAGGTGAAAGTAAATCCAAAGGGTTTCTACAGCTATATTAATAGCAAAAGGATAACGAGGGATAAAATTGATCCATTAGAGAGTCAGAGTGGACAGCTATCTGCAGAGCCAAAAGAGATGGGGGAGAAATTGAACAATTTATTTTCTTCGGTATTCACCAAGGAGAAGGATATTGAATTATGTGAGGTAAGGGAAACAAGTAGAGTAGCTATGGAAACTATGAGATTCAAAGAAGAGGAAGTACTGACACTTTTGAGAAACATAAAAGTGGCTAAGTCTCCAGGTCCGGACAGGATATTCCCTAGGGACATTGAGGGAAGTTAGTGTAGAAATAGCAGGGGCTATGACAGAAATATTTCAAATGTCATTAGAAACGGGAATAGTACCGGAGGATTGGCGTACTGCGCATGTTGTTCCATTATTTAAAAAGGGGTCTAAGAGTAAACCTAGTAATTATAGATCTGTTAGTTTGACATCAGTGGTGGGCAAATTAATGGAAAGGATACTTAGAGATAATATATATAAGCATCTGGATAAACAGGGTCTGATTAGGAACAGTCAACATGGATTTGTGCCTGGAAGGTCATGTTTGACTAATCTTCTTGAATTTTTTGAAGAGGTTACTCGGGAAATTGATGAGGGTAAAGCAGTGGATGTTGTATATATGGACTTCAGTAAGGCCTTTGACAAGGTTCCTCACGAAAGGTTGGTTAAGAAGGTTCAATGGTTGGGTATTAATGGTGGAGTAGCAAGATGGATTCAACAGTGGCTGAATGTGAGATGCCAGAGAGTAATGGTGGATGGTTGTTTGTCAGGTTGGAGGCCAGTGACTAGTGGGGTGCCACAGGGATCTGTGTTGGGTCCACTGTTGTTTGTCATGTACATCAATGATCTGGATGATGGTGTGGTAAATTGGATTAGTAAGTATGCAGATGATACTAAGATAGGTGGGGTTGTGGATAATGAAGTAGATTTTCAAAGTCTACAGAGAGATTTATGCCAGTTGGAAGAGTGGGCTGAAAGATGGCAGATGGAGTTTAATGCTGATAAGTGTGAGGTGCTACATCTTGGCAGGACAAATCAAAATAGGACGTACATGGTAAATGGTAGGGAATTGAAGAATGCAGGTGAACAGAGGGATCTGGGAATAACTGTGCACAGTTCCCTGTAAGTGGAATCTCATGTAGATAGGGTGGTAAAGAAAGCTTTTGGTGTGCTGGCCTTTATAAATCAGAGCATTGAGTATAGAAGTTGGGATGTAATGTTAAAATTGTACAAGGCATTGGTGAGGCCAATTCTGGCGTATGGTGTACAATTTTGGTCGCCTAATTATAGGAAGGATGTAAACAAAATAGAGAGAGTACAGAGGCGATTTACTGGAATGTTGCCTGGGTGTCAGCAACTAAGTTACAGAGAAAGGTTGAACAAGTTAGGGCTTTATTCTTTGGAGCGCAGAAGGTTAAGGGGGGACTTGATAGAGGTCTTTAAAATGATGAGAGGGATAGACAGAGTTGACGTGGATAAGCTTTTCCCACTGAGAGTAGGGAAGATTCAAACAAGGGGACATGACGAGAATTAAGGGACAGAAGTTTAGGGGTAACATGAGGGGGAACTTCTTTACTCAGAGAGTGGTGGCTGCGTGGAATGAGCTTCCAGTGAAGGTGGTGGAGGCAGGTTTGTTTTTATCATTTAAAAATAAATTGGATAGTTATATGGACGGGAAAGGAATGAGGGTTATGGTCTGAGCGCAGGTATATGGGACTAGGGGAGAATACGTGTTCGGCACGGACTAGAAGGGTCGAGATGGCCTGTTTCTGTGCTGTAATTGTTATATGGTTATATGGTTATATGGAGTTGTGAATTTATGGAATTCCCTGCCACAGAGGGCAGTGGAGGCCAAGTCACTGGATGGATTTAAGAGAGAGTTAGATAGGGCTCTAGGGGCTAGTGGAGTCAAGGGATATGGGGAGAAGGCAGGCACGGGTTATTGATAGGGGACGTTCAGCCATGATCACAATGAACGGCGGTGCTGGCTTGAAGGGCCGAATGGCCTCCTCCTGCACCTATTTTCTATGTTTCTATGTTTCTATGTTTTCATTTCACTGCACATCTCGTACGTGGATGTGACGAATAAAGTTGACTTGACTTGACTAGGCAGAGAAAAGTATCTACCAGAATATCCTTTTTCATTGCAACATTGATTATAAAAAGACATAAACATTGAGATTCAAATATAATTGTAATATTTACTTATTGGACCTCGATGTTTATGTTTTTTTCAATGGACTAAACAATGCTATGAATACTTGGAATAGTAAGTGAAAACCCTGTGATTAATTATAATAGTTTGAATGTTCAGTGACCTTTTCCAAACATTGAGTCATTTACTCTGGAGAAAGCCACTGGTGTCTATGCCAGAGCTTTGAAAGAGTAAATCAAATAAGAACAATTCATCAATTAAATACACAACACTGGCATGACTTTGAAGTGTCACACTTTAGTGCCAGAACTTTTCTTCCATACAGATGTTAATCTCTAAAATATATTTAATCAAATGTTAAATATAGTTGAGGCAGGGACTTTCACAACATTTAAGATACAGATAGACAGGTACATAGATAGGACAGGTTTGGAGGGATATGGACTAAACGCAGGCAGGTGGAACTAGTGTAGCTGGGACATTGTTGGCCTGTGTGGGCAAGTTGGGCCGAAGGGCCTATTTCCACACTATCACTATGACTATAACAAACAAACGACTTCTTTAAACTGAAACCTCAGTAAAATGTCTTATTTACCTCTATTCGCTCTTCTGTCTTCTCCACACCTCTCCTATCATTCTGAACAGCGTTGTACGGACTGTACACCCTGAGTTTCTCCATATGTTTCGGATTAGTGGAGGTACCATGTAGAATCAGCTTCCAATTGATGATTTTGCCTTGGTTTTCCCATCTTCCAGACTTTGAGGATAAATGTAGAGACAATATTTAGAAATAAATATTACAAAAATGAACATTTGAATCCAAGAGACATAAGCTGCTTGTAAATCCTCAATAGAATATGACGAGAGACACGTTAGTCATAACATGATGGATAATCTAATGGTGAGTCGCCGGATTGAGTAGGAAATCAAATGGGGCTATTTCTGTGGTTTAGTTTAGTTTAGTTTAGAGATACAGCATAGAAACAGGCCCTTCGGCCCACCGAGTCCATGCCAACCAGCAATCCCTGCACATTAACACTATCCTACACACAATTTATACTTGTACCAAGCCAATTAACCTACAAACCTGTGCGTCTTTGGAGTGTGGGAGGAAACCGAAGATCTCGGAAAAAACCCACGCGGTCACAGGGTTTTAAGGCAGCAATTCTACCGCTGCGCCACCGTGCCGCTTCCTGCGCTACAGTGTGGTGCAGTACACATGGATGTAATTCTGCAACATGGTGACTGACACAAGCTATATAACTAATTGGTAGACCTCCAGGGATCAGTCACAAGCCCTCTGCATGAACTGGCTGATTAAACAAGCGATAGATATTTGACGTTATTATCGCAAATGCTGGTCTTTTCAGTAATTTTCCAGCTCCTATTCTCTATTGTAAATGTGGATGACAATCCACAGGTTTACCTATCTTTGAAGGAGAAAGTGAAAAGATTAGCTGAGGGGATGAGGAATATGATTCAAATAATATTGCAAATGTTGACACTAGAAAAATGTATGTTATAAACATTAAATGGTCACCAATGGAGGAATAATAACATTAATCTTCAAATTAAAATGATTCAACAATTGGGAGTCTAACCCATGAAGACTACATAGTTGGATGATCAGCCATGATCATATTGAATGGCGGTGCAGGCTCGAAGGGCCGAATGGCCTACTCCTGCACCTAATTTCTATGTTTCTATGTTTCTATATTGGACATTCAGAATTCAATGCAGAAGATACTAATTGTAGGGAATGCCCCTCCAAGTTTCTGAAATCAACTCGCACAGGCCAAAGTAGAATCATGATGTTGACTCCTTTGACATCTTTATTTAGTGTGATATTTTTGCGACAAAGATGTTTTGCCAATTGATAATGTACTCAGAAAGATGCTATGACCCCTCTAACACTGGGTGGTTGAGAGTCTGCATGAATTTGGTGGGCTGGAAGCCCTGTTTCTATACCCTGACTTGTTGTTATTTTACAATTCTGTAAGACCAATTCTGTGGGGTATTGGAAAGTAAATTGCAACAGTTCATAAATTTCCAATGCAATTGGCATTTAAAACATCAACTCATTAAAAGTCTGACTGTCATTTATTAATCTGCGGAATCCGGTGGGAAGCGGCGGCTGTTTTGGAGGTCCCAGCCGCCGAGGTTGGCCTCCCGTTCTGACGTCGGAGTTACAACATCCCGGCGAGTGGGCCTGAGCGGCGGGCTGCCCTTAGAGGGCTCCGGAGACCCCGACGGGGGAACATCGAGGAAGATGACTGACTTTGGTGCCTTCCCTCACAGTGGGAAACTTTTGATTCTGCTGTGAGGGGATGTTTTATGTTGAACTTTATCGTGTTGTGTGTTCTTTATTTTATTGTATGGCTGTATGGTGATCACATTTCACTGTGACATCTGGCACATGTGACTAATAAATGTATCTTGTGTCTTGTATCAATCTATAAAATAATAGGCCATGCATGTGCTTCTTTTTAATATGTGTTATAGAAACATAGAAATTAGGCCCTTCGAGCCTGCACCGCCATTCAATATGATCATGGCTGATCATCTAACTCAGTATCCCGTACCTGCCTTCTCTCCATACCCTCTGATCCCCTTAGCCACAAGGGCCACATCTAACTCCCTCTTAAATATAGCCAATGAACTGGCCTCGACTACCCTCTGTGGCAGGGAGTTCCAGAGATTCACCACTCTCTGTGTGAAAAAAGTTCTTATCATCTCGGTTTTAAAGGGTTTCCCCCTTATCCTTAAGCTGTGACCCCTTGTCCTGGACTTCCCCAACATCGGGAGCAATCTTCCTGCATCTAGCCTGTCCAACCCCTTAAGAATTTTATAAGTTTCTATAAGATCCCCTCTCAATCTCCTAAATTCTAGAGAGTATGTGTTATCTAATATGTGTTATCTATTTCCTTTAAGCTGACTAAACTATTAACAGAAATATCGAGTCATTCAATACTCCAAGTAACTAATCATGGAAGTAGATGACTGTACATACCACAGATAGGCACAGCATTTTAGAGTAACATCGTTTGTCAGGCAGCATCTCTGGAGAAAATGGATAAGTGATGTTTCAGATCGGGACCCTTCTTCAATCCCGTCCCGAATGATTTTCTCCAGAGATGTTGCCTGGCCCGTTGAGTTACTCCTGCAATTTGTGTCTATTTTTGGTATAAACCGGCCTCTGCAGGGCATTTTTATTACTGTACATACCACGTCAGTAATGCTCAGCACCCATGTGCCCACTGGTTCCTCTCCCCAGGTGTGCACTGACATAAAGGCCCAGCTTTTAAAGCCATTAGGTGAGGAGTCTCTCTCACGTTCAGCCAAGAGTACAGTGTTAGTTCCTGCAGGCAACAAATAGAACAATGCAACATTACAGATGGTCTGTTCTAAGATTGGCACAAAGGAATGTGGAGGAAAAGCACAAAGGAAATTAATGCCATACATTCATCAGATACATTGCCTCACTGAGCTGAATAAGAAAGAGGATAGGATAATGTTGGAAGAAGTCCAAACATGATTCAAGCTACGATCCTGACAATCCAAGGTAATCAAAAGTAGACTGTAAGTAGTGACTGAAAAAGGCTTAAAGTACTCAGCAAGTGTGGCCCGGTGCCACAGCTAGTAGAGTAGTTACCCCACAGATCCAGCAACCTCTATTCAATGCTGACCTCCTATGCTGTCTGTGTGGAGTTTGCGTGTTCATCCTGCGATTGTCTGGATTTCCTCCAAGAGGAAATCTAGTTTCATCCCAGATCCCAAATACATGCAGACTGATAGATTAACTGGCCACTGTAAATTATCTCCAGTGTGCAGATAGGCGGTGCACAAAAAAAACAAACTGCTGGAGCAACTCAGTGGTTCAAGGGGGAAAGGAATGTTTTGGTTCAAGACTCTGCAGCAAGATCTTCAGCATTTTCGATGAGTTATCCAGCTGTTTCTTTCATCCCAATGCTGCCCAACTGGGGGGTGGCACGGTGGTAGAGTTGTTACCTTACAGCACCAGAGACCCGAATACTATCCTGACTATGGGCGCTGCCTGTACGGAGTTTGTACATTTTCCCCGTGACTGTGTGAGTTTTCTCCAGGTGATCCCCAATTTCCTGCCATACTCCAAAGACGTACAGGGTTTGTAGGCTATTTGGCTTTGGTAAAAATTGTAAATTGTCCTTAGTGTGTGTGTGTAGGAGAGGGATAGTGAGCGGGGATCGCTGGTCAGTGCGGACTCAGTGAGCCGTAGGGCCTGTTTCCGTGCTGCTATTCTAAAATAAACTTGCCGAGTTCCTCCAGCAGTTTGGTTCTTTAGCCAGACTTTAGCTTCTACGGTCTTGTGTGCCTCCAGATAGATCGCAAAATCTGGAATATTGATGGGGTAGGGAGAGTGGGGACGGGTGGGTGGAGGGAGTAGAGAACACAACAGGTCCATGATGATCAGCGCAAATTCAGTGGGCCAAAGGGCCTGTTTCTATGCTATATATTTAGATTAGATAGCCTTTATTGTCATTCAGACCGAAGTCTGAACGAAATTGCAGCAGTCATACATACAATACAATACAATAAAAAACAACAATAAACACATATTAACATCCACCACAGTGAGTCCACCCAGCATCTCCTCACTGTGATGGAGGCAAAAGTCTTAGGTCTGCAGTCTCTTCCCTCCTCTTCTCCCTCTGCGCTGAGGCGATCCCCCACCGGGCGATGTTAAAAACTGTCCCGCGGCTCAATCACCGCGCCCCGGGGTGGTCGAAGCTGCCGCCCACCAGTCCTGCTGACGCAGCCGCTGGCCCGCGGCCGAACCCCGGACTCAGGCCACCACCGCCAGAACACCGTCCCAGCCACCCTCACGTGAGTATCGTGCCGTCTTCAGCCTCGGGCTGGGCCGCCCCTGACATGGGCGCCGTACCTCCCTCGAGCTGGGCCGCCCCGACTTGGGCCGCTACTTCCCCGGGCCGGGCTGCCCCGACTTGGGCACCGTACCTCCCTCGGGCTGGGCCGCCCCGACATGGGCGCCGTACCTCCCTCGGGCTGGGCCGCCCCGACATGGGCGCCGTACCTCCCTCGGGCTGGGCCGCCCCGACTTGGGCCGCTACTTCCCCGGGCCGGGCTGCCCCGACATGGGCGCCGCTCCTCCCTCGGGCTGGACCGCCCCGACATGGGCGCCGCTCCTCCCTCGGGCTGGGAACGCTGTACCTCCCCGAGCTCGGCCACTCCGACAGGAGCACCGTTCCTTCCTCGGGCCAGGCCGCCCTCCCGGGAGCGTCACAGCCCCTCACGGAAGCACTGTTCCAGCCCCGAGCCGGGCCGCCCTCACGGGAGCGAGCTCAGTGCGAGTCCTGGCGGGCTCTGCCTCCTGAGCCTCGAGGTCGCCAGCTCCGCCACTAGGCCTCAGCGCAGACGGAGGCAGAGAAGGGGAATACGACAAAAAAGTCGCATTCCCCCGCAGGGAGAGACAGCAAGCCCTTTTTAAACCCCCCCCCCCCCCCCAAACACAAACTAAAAACCAAAACTAGACTAACCAAAACGAAATAAACAACACAAAAAAACACAAAACAAACAGGACTGCCGGTGAGCCGCTGCAGCCAGAGCCGCGCCGCCACTCCGATATATCTCTCTATATCTATGACTGGAGTCAGCATCTGCAGTTAATGACAACATTCATCACAACTCTTGAGAGACCATGGAGTTGAGATATTAATGCTGCTTCTGCTGCCAGGCCTGATTGGATGTTTGTTTTTTAACCCCCATTTGGAAGAGAGAAGGCTGAATGGAAGCTAATAAGGTGTCTAAAATTATGAGGGGACTAGACAGAGTAGATAGGAAGGACCTATTTCCCTTAGCAGAGGGATTAAAAACCAGAGGTAAATATTTTAAATAATTAACAGAAAGATCAGAGGGGACATGAGAAATAGTCCTTTCACCCAGAAGGCAGTAGCATTCTGAAACTCGCTGTCTGAACGGGGTAGAGCAGCTGGAACTCTCACATTAATGCTTGGTTGTGTATTTGAAGATTTGTAACCTGTAGGGACGTGGACAGTGCTAAAATATGGGATAAGCTTCAGTACCTGTTTTTGTCCGTGGCAAGGATGAATGGCCTTCCATGTCATTAATTTTGTATGATTCGATACATTTTAACCCCTTGATCGTTTTCAAATTGCATCAGTGTGATTGTGTAGTTGTGTAACTTGGTCAGCGCCAACACGGGGTGGAGGATTGCAACCTTCACGTGGTCCGCCCTGTTTCGACTAATGCAATCAACTCGACGTGCGCAACCGGAAGATCAAATAGAACAAGTTGTCCTACAACTTTATGCTGTGCACGCCACACGCCACACGCCACACGCCACACGCCACACGCCACACGCAAGAAGAAGCATCAGTACTGTCGACACTTGTTTTACTGCCTAGATTGTATGCAAAACAAAGTTTTTCACATGTATCTAGGTACAGGTTTGTAGGTTAATTGGCTTTGGTAAAAATTGTAAATTGTCCCTCGTGTGTGTGTGGGATATTGTAATGCCCCTGTCCCACTTAGGAAACCTGAACGTAAACCTCTGGAGACTTTGCACCCCACCCAAGATTTCCGTGCGGTTCCCAGAGGTTGCAGGTGGTTGCCGGAGGTTGCAGGTAGTGGAAGCAGGTAGGAAGACTGACAAAAACCTCCGGGAACTGCACGGAAACCTTGGGTGGGGTGCAAAGTCTCCAGAGGTTTCCTAAGTGGGACAGGGGCATTGGTGTGCGGGGATCGCTGGACCGGCGGTCTCAGTGGGCTTGTTTCTGTGCTGCGTTTCTAAACTAAACTTGCCTAGTTCCTCCAGCAGTTTGTTTCTTTAGCCAGACTTCATCTTCTGCAGTCTCTTGCGTCTTAAGATAGATAGTAGAATCTGGATTATTGATGGGGTAGGTACTCTTTTCATCCAGAGAATTGTGAATCTGTGGAATTCTCTGCCGCAGAAGGCAGTGGAGGTCAATTCACTGGATGTTTTCAAGAGAGTATGATTTTGCTCTTAGGGCTAACGGAATCAATGGGTATGGGGAGAAAGCAGGAACGGGGGTACTGATTTTGGATGATCAGCCATGATCATATTGAATGGTGATGCTGGCCCAAAGGGCCGAATGGCCTAATCCTGCGCCTATTTTCTATGTTTCTATGTCCTAGGTACAGGTGATAATAACGTATCATTCATTCATTCATTCATTCATTCATTCATTCATTCATTCATTCATTCATTCATTCATTCATTCATTCATTCATTCATGAGCTGCCAAGTCCTTACTTTCAGGACTGATAGAATGGAGCAGCTGGGCTTGTATACTCTGGAATTTAGAAGGATGAGAGGGCATCTTATTGAAACTTATGAGATTATTAAGGGAGTGGACACGCTAGAGGCAAGAAAAATGTTCCTGATGGTGTGGGAATACAGAACCAGGGGCCACAGTTTAAGAATTGGGGGTAGGCCATTTACAACGGAGATGAGGAAAAACTTCTTCACCCAGAGAGTTGTGAATCTGTGGAATTCTCTGCCTCAGAAGGCAGTGGAGGCCAGTTCACTGGATGCTTTCAAGAGAGAGTTAGATAGAGCTCTTAAAGATAACGGAGTCAGGGGATATGGCAAGAAGGCAGGAACGGATGTGATTGTGGATGATCAGCCATGATCATATTGAATGCAATAATACAATATTGAATGCAATAATACAATAAACCATATTGTATTGTATTGTATTGTAATGGCGGTGCTGGCTCGAAGGGCCGAATGGCCTACTCCTGCACCTATTGTCTATTGACTTACCTGCCGGAGATGTGAGAGTGATGTGAAGGTCCCCTCTCCTTGTGTACTCAATGGTTGCCTCCAGCTGCACATGCTCCAGAGCTGTAATGTGGTTGGCTTGCCCCTCACAAGCTTTGGTGGGGATTTCAACTGTAATTTCTCCACCAGCTTTCAAAGGCCTGAGGAAATGTATGAAATAGTTGGCAGGAGACAATTCTCAACCAATCTGATCCATGCTTCCCTCTGCATGCCAGTCATGTCTTTATTTGGAAACATTCTCCAAAGCTGGATTTGAAAGAGAGCCATGGAAACAATCAGTAATCATGGTTTCTCCCTAGGATTCTTTGAAACTGCTAATTAGCATTCAGGATCTGTGGGCATGGGGATTGCAACACAACACTCTCTGGTCCGATAGGAAGTTGAAGGATTGTTAATTTATTTATTAAATATCTGTGATCATATATTGCTATATATTTTGATTTTTAACTGATTTCAAACAATTACATGATTAAAACTGTGTAGCTACAAACAAACAAAAAGCATTTCATCTTTAATTCTGCAAAAATGCATCAGAATCCTTGTGATTTACTTGGCTCATTAGGCCAACGTTTTCATTTCACAAACTGGCTTACAGTTGGATTAGAAACATGGTAACATAAAAATAGGTGCAGCATCGCCATTCAATATGATCATGGCTGATCATCCAGAATCAGTACCCCGTTCCTGCCTATTCATAGAAACATAGAAACATAGAAAATAGGTGCAGGAGTAGGCCATTCGGCCCTTCGAGCCTGCACCACCATTCAATATGATCATGGCTGATCATCCAACTCTGTATCCTGTACCTGCCTTCTCTCCATACCCCCTGATCCCTTTAGCCACAAGGGCCACATCTAACTCCCTCTTAAATATAACCAATGAACTGGCCTCAACTACCTTCTGTGGCAGAGAATTCCAGAGATTCACCACTCTCTGTGTGAAAAATGTTTCCCTCATCTTGGTCCTAAAAGATTTCCCCCTTATCCTTAAACTGTGACCCCTTGTTCTGGACTTCCCCAACATCGGGAACAATCTTCCTGCATCTAGCCTGTCCAACCCCTTAAGAATTTTGTACGTTTCTATAAGACCCCCCCTCAATCTTCTAAATTCTAGCGAGTACAAGCCGAGTCTATCCAGTCTTTCTTCATATGAAAGTCCTGACATCCCAGGAATCAGTCTGGTGAACCTTCTCTGTACTCCCTCTATGGCAAGAATGTCTTTCCTCAGATTAGGAGACCAAAACTGTACACAATACTCGAGGTGTGGTCTCACCAAGACCCTGGAGTATTTCTCCACATCTCTTGATTCCATTAGCCTTGAGAACTAAATCTAACTCTCTCTTGAATACATCCAATGAATTGACCTCCACAGCCTTCTGTGGCAGAGAATTCCACTCGTTTTCAGGCTATTTTGAATATTTTGAAAATGCCTCGTAGATCAACAACTTTAAAATTATTTCTAAGGCAAATTATATTTCTGCAATAATTTGTCCCAATTTTAAAATGGTTGGACGAGAAACAATTACTACTCACAAAACTGGTCATGTTCCAAAATAAATGAATTGTCTCTAATTATAGACCCATATGGAGGCTCAATACATCAAATGGAAATGCACACACTTCTGTAATTCTTTTTAAATCAATTTTGGAGTTTTAAATCAAATTACTAAGAGGTAGTGAAAGAGAATACTTGTTACAATAATGTCCATTAGTTTATTAATTTCACTAAATGACTGAGAGAGAAATGTCATTTACCACCCATCACCCATTTTTTTGTACAACATCTGAAACCAAGCACAACATTAAGAGCCAAAATATCGAATGCTCAACTTTCAGAAAGCAAGCAAAAACAAACTGCTGGAGGTAAACAGTCCTGATGCATGGTCTCAGCCTAAAAAATTGACAATTCCTTTCCCCTCCCCATCCCCCTATTGATGCTTCTAAATGTACTGAGTTCCTCCTGCAGCAGCTTATTTTTTCTTGCTCCAGGTTCCAGTATTAGCAGTCTCTTGCATCTTTAATTTAGAAAGCAAATTATCGTATTGAAATGGCATATGGATGTGGTTCTTATCCTCAAAGTATGCCCACTCCCAATAACAAACTCCTTTCACCTTTGATAGCGAAGATAACCAATCCCTTCCATCAACATCCTGAGTAAATCATCCAACATTCCTTCTCTCCAGAGATGCTGCCTGTCCTGCTGAGTTACTCCAGCATTTTGTGTCTATCTGTTGTCACAAGATCAGTTCCCATGCTGGGATGGAGAAATGGCAGATGGAATTTAACCCGAGCAAGTGCGAGGTGCTGCACTTTGAGCGCTCAAATGAAAGGGGAAAATATACAATTAATGGGATGACCCTTAACAGCATTGATGTACTGCGGGATCTGGGGGTCCAATTCAAAAACTCTCCGGAATTGGCAACACAAGTAGATAGAATGGTGAAGAAAGTATATGACACAGTACATCGGGGCATTGAATATAAGAGTCGGGAAGTCATGATGCAGTTTTACAGGACTTTGGTTAGGTTGTGTTTGGAGTATTGCATGGAGTTCCGGTTGCCCCATTACAGGAAGGTTTGGAAAAGGTGCAGAGAAGGTTTACCAGAATGATGCCTGGATTAGGGATTGTTTGCGACAGGGAGAGGTTGGTAGATTTTGTTTGTTTTCCCTGATATGCAGGAGGTTACGGGCAGATCTGAAAGGAGTATACAATAGGGCAGATAGTCAGAACCAATTTCCCAGGATGGAGAAATCAAATATTAGAGAGCATAGATTTAAGGTGAGAGGGGCAGTGTTTCAAGGAGATGTGCAGGGCAAATTGTTTACACAAGGGGTGGTGAGTGCCTGGAATGTGTCGTTGGGAGTGGTGGTTGAGGCAGATACAATAGTGGCATTTAAGTGATTTTTGCTAGGACATATTGCCATGCAGGGAATGGAGGAATATGGATTATGTGCAAGCAGATAAAAATTAGTCTTGGCATCTCAGAGTACAGAGGAGATTTACTAGAATGTTGCCTGGGTTTCAGCAACTAAGTTACAGAGAAAGGTTGAACAAGTTAGGTCTTTATTCTTTGGAGCGCAGAAGGTTAAGGGGGGACTTGATAGAGGTCTTTAAAATGATGAGAGGGATAGACAGAGTTGACGTGGATAAGCTTTTCCCATTGAGAGTAGGGAAGATTCAAACAAGAGGACATGACTTGAGAATTAAAGGACAGAAGTTTAGGGGTAACATGAGGGGGAACTTCTTTAGAGAGTGGTAGCTGTGTGGAATGAGCTTCCGGTGGAAGTGGTGAAGGCAGGTTCGATTTTATCATTTAAAAATAAATTGGATAGGTATATGGACGAGAAAGGAATGGAGGGTTATGGTCTGAGTGCAGGTAGATGGGACTAGGGGAAAATAAGTGTTCGGCACGGACTTGAAGGGCCGAGATAGCCTGTTTTCCGTGCTGTAATTGTTATATGGTTATATCATGTTCGTCATAGACATTATGGGCCGAAGAGCCCGTTCTTGTGTTGCACTGTTCTATGACTCCGTTTTTCTTAATACTTGATGTATACATTAAATGCCATAATCTAACATCCCTGGTGTCTGAATCACCAAGGATTGAAATTAAGAGATATTTTTGGTAAGATATGAATATCTTTTAATTAATATATATAATCTTTAAAATATCATTGTAATTTAATATGAAAGGAAGACAAACTTACTAACCTGGATTCAAATGTATTATCTCTGACAATACACTGCTTCTTATCTGGTATGCCCTTCCATGTTTTAGGTTCTGCCATGTCAACCAGTGCCTTGGCATTCAGCAACCCAAACCCAAATCTGCTGTTCACCATTAAACCAGCTCCATTCTTCTTCCAACCCAGGTTGTTGGCCAATGGATCATATTCGGAGGTCCAGACAATTAAATGTTGCAATTCTCTCCAAGTGAGATTTGGACTGTTGTAAAAACATTAGCATAAATTAGTTAATTATAAATTATGATTGTGACATAGTTGACATAACTACCGGACATGTGATTGATAAATTCAGTCAGTTCATGCTTATACAGTGCTAACATCCTTGCCGTCTCCAAAATCTCTCTCAGTCTTTCTTCTCAGTCCGCGTGAAACTGTAATCCTTAACCTATCCATAACTAAATGAAAGCAGAGAATGCTGGATACACTCAGGAATCATCTGTGGAAAAAAAGTAGAATTTGTGTTTCAGGTCAAAGGCCCTTCATCGGACTTCCAACGTTTGTAGCTTTTTAAAAATGTTCACCAGTCCATTTTTTCATAGGATTTAGTAGTGTAACAGTCAAATTAGTAGATTAATTTGCAGTTCACTGGATATTGACCATGGCAGATGTGGTATTTATATTTGAGTAATTAAGTAAATCTGGAAATAAACAACTCACATCAAGAATCATGTCATTAAAAATCTGTCTGCTTCATGAAAGTCCTCCAGGAAAGGGAATCTTCTCACCTTCCTTGGTATCTGAATATGACTCCAATGACAATCCAATGAATATCAATTATTCGCTCTTCTCTGATAGGGTCCAGAGAATTGTTTAATTTATTTATAAGTAAATGATGGCCCAGCCAATGACAATTTCACAAATTGGAAAATTAGTAAATATCTGCTGTTTATCTGATGTAAGTATCATCATGGTGGCGCAGCGGTAGAGTTGCTGCCTTACAGCGAATGCAGCGCCGGAGACCCAGGTTAGATCCTGACTACGGGTGCTGTCTGTACGGAGTTTTTAAGTTCTCCCCCTGACCTGCGTGGGTTTTCTCTGAGACCTTCGGTTTCCTCCCACATTCCAAAGATGTACAGGTATGTAGGTTAATTAGCTTGGTAAATGTAAAAATTGTGCCTAGTGGGTATAGGACAGTGTTAATGTGCAGGGATCGCTGGTCGGCGCGGACCTGGTGGGCTGAAAGGATCTGTATCTCTGTATCTCTAAACTAAACTAAACTAAACTAAACTAAACTAAACTAAACTAAAGTATTTGTAACTTTATCAGCGCCCTTTATATAGCGACTCTTTGCATACCTTGGGCATGCAAAACAAAGAATATCACTGTGGCTTATCACATGTGACAATAAATAAGGTATCAGATGTGGATTAGAGGATGGAAATAAGCAGGCTAAAAGGTCTGAATTTTCTCCCCTCACATCCATCGTGAAATACAATGAAATGTAACATTTCATCTTCAATCGATTGGCAAGTAGATTTAAAATCATTACAATCGGAAAGATTATTCTGTGCTGACGATTTTAATTCCAGGTGAAATGGGCAAGCATCCAATTAGTCATGGAGAAGTAAATAAAACTGCAAAAGCTGGAGATCTGAAATAAAAATATAAAATGCTGAAAATACTCAGTTAATCAGCACCATCTGTGGAGAGAGAACCGGAGACAATAGTTCAGATTTTGACCTCCCACTGGTCACAAAGGATAGGGACTAAATATCAGTGTCATGTACCATCATTATAACCAAGGGGATCAATTTTACGTCTCCTTCAGCCACCAATAGGCTGCGAACCAGCGTGATTTTGCATTGGTGCTTAAATGCCTTTGTTCTCAGAGTTTCACCTGACCATGTTCATTGCATTGCAGCCTGTGTTTCAGTGCAAAGCTAGGAAATTGTACATAACTACATAACTTACGTGGCAATGTATTCACTTCAAACTTTGAAGTTACAGGAAACAGGGGTAATCTGGGGATTTATAGTCCAATGAGCATCAGATCAGTGGGAGGGAAACTATTGGAGAAGATTCTTAGGGATAGGGTTTACTTGCATTTGGAAGAGAAAGGGCTAATTAGGAATAATCAGAATAGCAATAAAAGTAGATATAGAGTGGTAAAGAAGGCATATGGTATGCTTGCCTTCGTCACTTGGGACTTGAGTTTGAGAGAGCTGCCTGTCCCACTGGGTTATTCCAGCTTTTTGTGTCTATCTTCGGTTTAAACCAGCATCTGCAGTTTCTTCCTACACATTTCGCCTGCTCCACTGTGAAATCTCCTCAAGGTATATCTACTTTGAATAAGTTCTCATCCTGCTCTCCGGATCTACAACCACGTTGCATATCTTTCTTTCATTGTTCTTTATCCCTGTACATCATCGTCGATATCTCTCGTATATCTCCCTTTCCCCTGACTAGTCTGGAGAAGGGTCTCATTCAAGAGAATTCACCCATTCCTTCTCTCCGGAGATGCTGCCTTTTCTCCCGCTGAGTTACTGCAGCTTTTTGTGTCTATCTTCAAGAAGTCATGCAGCAGCTTTCTGAAACTTTGTTTTGGCTGGATTTGTAGTAGTATGTGCAGTTCTGGTTGCCCCATTGCAGGAAGGTTGCACAGGCTTTGGAGCTGGTGTAGAAGAGATTTACAAGGATATTGCTTGGATTAGAGGGTATTAGCCAGAAGGAGAGGGTTTGTCGAACCTGCTTTCTCTGTAGTTTCGGAGACTAAGTGTAGACTTAATAGAAGTTCATGAATTTTGGGAGGCATATAGATAGGGGACACAGTCAAAATCATTTTCCCAGCATGGAAATTTCAAATACTAGAGGGTATCATTATAGGGTCAGAGGGAGAAAGATTAGAGGAGATGTGTGGGGCAAGTTGTTTCAGAGGGATGGTTGCCTGGAACGTGCTGTCACGGTTAGTGGTCGAAGTAGAGAGATAGGCACATGGATTTGCAAGCTATGGAGCGATATGGAGCACATGCAAGCTGAAGCGTTTAGTTTAAGTTGGCATCATGTTCAGTGCAGACATCATGTGCAGAGGGATCTGTTCCTATGGTATTCTGTTCTATGCTCTGTCTTCTATGTTAAAGGATCCTCCTTACAATAGTGTCAAGATTTGTTGATTTCAATTTGTTCCTGCATATACTGTAGATTTGTATTCCATATCGGCCCAAGTCACTGTAATTTGTCAATTAATCTTTTCATCAGGTAAAAAGTGCAATTCCCAATACTTTTCTCATATAGTTGGATGAGGAATGCATATTATGCCATCTACTATGCTTACTCTTCAAGTGGGGAAGTCCAGAACAAGGGGTCACACTTTAAGGATAAGGGGGAAATCTTTTAGGACCGAGATGAGAAAAACATTTTTCACACAGAGAGTGGTGAATCTCTGGAATTCTCTGCCACAGAAGGTAGTTGAGGCCAGTTCATTGGCTATATTTAAGAGGGAGTTAGATGTGGCCCTTGTGGCTAAAGGGATCAGGGGGTATGGAGAGAAGGCAGGTACAGGATACAGAGTTGGATGATCAGCCATGATCAAATTGAATGGCAGTGCAGGCTCGAAGGGCTGAATGGCCTACTCCTGCACCTATTTTCTATGTTTCTATGTTTCTATGGACAATAATTAATTTTCAACGTATTCAATGTGGTTTTTACGATAAGCTAATCAAGCCTTCCACTTCAAAGGTTTTATTCTATTTGGAGAACTGACGTACTTTTGTTCCAGAGCAAGGGCAATAATCCCAGCAGCCAGGGGGGCTGAGGCTGAGGTCCCAGTGTGAGTCTCAGTGCAGTCATTGTGAAGATCGGCACTTGTCTGAAAAAAAAAGAAAGGAGAGAAACACATTTGCCAAGGTTGTTATTTTATAGCATATTATTAAACCATGCTGTATTCTTAAAATAAATATATGACAAAATACATTAAATATATACAGACCTTAGGCTATAAAAACATATACAATATTTTTTTAAAGTGTATCATTACTTTTGATAGTTATCATTACTTTTGAAATTTGTACAAGATGTTGTTGAAGGCAGCACTTGAATATTGAGTTCAGTTCTGCAATAGGAAAGATGCCATTAACTTGGAAAGAGAGCAGAAAAGATTTATGAGGATGTGGCCAGGACTCATGGGACTGAGGAGAGAGATTGGGCAGGCGAGTGTGTTTATCGGCGGCCCAATAATTAAAACACACACTAACTAGTGTGCCCGAGCGAGAGGGAGAGAGAGAGAATGTAGTTTGCCATGTCTTTTCTCATATAGGGAGAGAGAGAGAGAGAGAGAGTGAGTGTGTCTTTGAGTAGTACCGTAATACCATGTAAATGGTGGCATGCATATATGTGTGGTGAAGGATATAAATGGCATGAATTAATAAGGGTTAATCTACAGCGAGGAGTTTACTCCTTGGAGCTTATGACATTTGAATGGTGATCTTATAGAGGTGTATAAAATCATGAGGTGCGTAGATATGGTGAATGTATATTGGATTTTCCCCATGGGAATCAAGAGCTAGAGGGCAAAGATTTAAGGAGAGGAGAAAGATTTAAAAGGAATCTGAGGGTAAACCTTTTTATCAGAGTGTGGTACTTTCGTATTTGTTTTCTAGGTCTGCACAAAACTTGAGAGTCTTTAATTTGCAACAGAAGTCTTTAATGGTTTACTCAATGCTGGCAGCAAGACTACTCAAAATGATTGCGCACACACACACAGACAGGAGAGAACTATATACAAAACATCCCCCTTTGTCCTGTGCAGCGCCATCTGCTGCATGGGAGGAGCAATGAGTCCTACCACCCCACACAGTCCACCAAACATCACACTCCCCCCTTTCCAGTTTGAACGTCTCTATTCCTGAATGAGTCACCTTGGGGGAATACCACGATTGCAACGTGTCGATCGACGAAGGATCACAGGCAGATCGGCGGGGAGTTCATCTGGGGGACCTTCGACAAGCCAGGGGAGGGGCAAGTCAGGCACTCCAGTATCCACACGATTTGGCACCAGGGTGTCCGACTGCTTGGTTCTGGTCAGGTTCTGCGCAGTCTTCGCTGAAGGAATTTGGCTTCTTAATTGGTCATCATGCCGTCGGTATTGTCCTTCTTGTCCTTGGACGGTGTACATTTTGGTTCCAATGTGAGCCATGATCCTGCCAGCGCACCAGGATTTGCTTTCCTTGGCCGTATAATTGTGGTAATATATGTAGTCGCCAATGTCGAATTTGGACTTCGTTGGCTGAGTGAGCGCCATATAAGAGTTGTGGGTCGGGTTCAAAGCTGATAGGGGAGAGAGCACTTGTTTGCACCAATCACCAACATTTGCAATCACCAACAAATTGGGGTCCATTGTCGCTTACAATTGTTACGGGCAATCCCCAAATGGCGAACAAATTGTCGACGCAGAAATGGTTGTTTCGGTGGTTGGATATTTATTCATTTGGATAACATGTGGCCATTTCGAATGCGCATTCATGACGACCAGCCACATGTCCTCCAGGAACGGTCCGGCAAAATCTATGTGGATTCGCTGCCATGGTTGGTCGGGGATGTGCCATGCGGAGGTCTTTTCCGCCGGATTCACTGCTGTTTTGGCACATGGTGTGCAGTCCTTGCAGTGGTCGGCTATATTGGTCTCAATATTCGGCCACCACACATGCATGCGGGCGAGCGCCTTCATTCGCACAATTCCAATGTATGTCTTGTGCAACATTTTCAGAATTAGCGATTGCAGTTCCATCAGAATGATCATTCGACCATTGCAGAGCAGAATGCCATCCTTTGAGGAGATTTCCATTTGCGCATTGTGGAATGAGCGGAATTCCTTGTCCAGCTTAGGAATGTTCGGCCACCCCTGAGTGACAAAATATCGTACCTTCGACAAAATGGGGTCTGTGCTCGTATAGTTGGCGACCGTCCTTGCGGAGACGGGGAGCACGTTCACTTCCGTCTGAATTTCCATAATTGCCTCCTCTTTATCGAATGTCAGGTCGGGTCCAATCGGTAGATGAGACAGTGCATTGGCATTGGCGCGCTCGGCAGACTGTCGGTAAATGATGCGGTAATCATAGCCCATCATGATCAGGGCCCAACGTTGTAGACGCTGCAACGTCATGCCAGGCAAACTTTTCTCCGACTGAAAATAGTCAGCAGCGGCTTGTGATCGGTGATGAGCAGGAAATGTCGCCCACTCAAATATTGGTGGAACTTCCGGAAACCAAACACGATCGCCAGTGCTTCTTACTCCACTTGGCTGTAGTTTTTCTCGGTGGTCGTCAGCGTTTTGGATACGAATGCTATTGGTTCTTCCTTGCCGTTCGGCGCCGTTCGTGAGATTACAGCTCCAAGACTATACGGCGCTGCATTGGCGGCCAGCAAGATCGGCTTCGATGGGTCATAGTGGACCAAACGCATCTTCTGTGCGAGAATCTCCTCCAACCTGGTGAATGCATGGTCACACTCTTTGGACCAGTGCCATTCGACATCCTGTTTTTGCAGGTTGTACAATGGTGCGCACAAAGTTGAAAGTACCGGTATGAACTTGCCATTGTAGTTCACCTTCCCAATGAAGCTTTCAAGCTGCTCGGGCGTCGGCAATTTCACAATGGCGTCCACTCGTTCTTCCGATGGCTTCAGACCACTTGCCAAGATCACATGTCCAAGATATGTGACCTGTTGTCGGAAGAATGCGCACTTGTCCATGCGCCACTTCATGCCGTAATTGTTCAGTGCCTTGAGGACCTGTTTTAGGTTCTGCAGGAGTTCTTCCTCTGTCCGGCCAGTGACAATTATGTCATCCAGGTAGGCGGCTACAAATGGAATCCGGCAACGAGATTGTCGACCAGTTTCTTGAAGATGGCCGGCGCTGGTCCAATCGACAATTGGTTGTATCTGAACAGTCCCTTGTGCGTTCGAGGCCCGCAGTGAAATCCTCGGCTTGTCGGTGATCATGGACACCCCGGGCACTTCAATAGAAATGGTCTGCGCGATTTGTTCGACTGTGTTTTGCGCTTTTTTGCCCTTTCTCTGCTTTCCTACGGATTGACATATTGCCTGGAGATGATCTTTTCGGTAACAGGCATAACAAACGGACTCGATATACGGGCACCCACGGTGATGATGAGCAGTTGAGCCGCACCGGTAGCAGGGTTTCGATCCTCCACCCACAGGGGACGGTTCTTATGAAACTGTCCCACCTTCTCCGGATTTGCTCTGGGTCGATCAAGTGGTTTCTGGCGTGGCGGATCTGGCGTTGCGGACGAGTCTGACAAACTGTATGCACCTCCTGAGGGAGCTTTGATGCTGTTTCGCCGGCCATTTTGTGCAGTTCTTTATTGAGCAGCTCGGCCATCTTAGCACACTGCAGCATATTCTTCAATGAGGTGGCCGATTCCTTGAGAATCGCCTGCTGGATGAATATGTGTCTGCAGCCCATGACCAGTCTATCCCGCAACGCGTTGTCTTGGCACTTTTTGCAGCATTGAGCTTTAAAATCACATTGCACCCTGCTTGAAGTGGTAGGATACTGCACTTGAATTTGGTGCCCTTGCACCCTGCTTGAAATGGAATTTCAAGGAATAGCCGTGAGTCAACTGCCAGCCCACCAGCCGTGAGTGAGTGAGCTGCCAGCACAACAGGCTTGAGTGACTGAGCTGCCAGCCCAAGAATCCATTCGGCCCACAGTCCATACTAGCCCTCTGGAAACCAGTCCCTTCAGCCCACAACACCCATACTAGCGCTCCAGAAAGCCCCCCCACTGGCCACCAATATTGGAATTGGTGGAGAGGTGAGTATTACATTAGGGGACCAGCCCGCCCGTGTGGAGCAGGGACCCAACGGGTCCCACTTAGTCTAGTATCCTCAATAAATCTTTCGGTCTGGAACCTCAATGTTACCCTTCCAGGGCTCTGCTTGAGATGTTCTTCAAGTTTAATTAGATTCATCATTGCCTTATGCCTTTTAAATACAGTATAATTATGATAATATCTACAGTCCGATACAATGAATTCTGAAAATGTAATCACTAAATGATGCTGAGATGCTACTGCAAACTTCACGTCAGTTCTAGGAAGAGTGAAATGAGAAAATCGCAATAAAATAAATAAACAGCTTTGCTTACCAGTCATATACTTACAATTCTTTGATCTGTGTAGTCTCCACTGCTGTAGGCTGTAGCAAGCGTGGAGGAACACTTTTCTGCATACCATGGAGACAGCCCTTGTTGGGAGGCACTGCTTATGGACACAGTATAGATGCTGTCTGTATATCCATCACAGTCACAGTTATCACCTTGGCGACCCCCATTCCCAGATGCCCAGACAAAAACAGACCCTTTTCCTCCTCTACCCTGTAAAGGCATAATTTTAACATTCATTTTTATCATGGCATGATATTGTAGAACCAATAACAGATGACAGCATTTACTCAATCTAATCGATGAAGTCTATGTTGACTCTTTACTAGATTACCCCATTAAATCAATCACCATGCTGCCATCGTATAGCTTAACATCCTCCCCAAATTCAAATATTTACCTAATTTTCCACTGGGAAATCCATTCATAATCATAATCATAATAGTACTTTGTTAGCCAAGTATGTTTTGCAACATACGATGAATTTGATTTGCCACACAGCCATACCAATAAAGAGCAACAAGACACCCAAATACATTTTAAACATTAACATCCACCACAGGGACTCCCCCACATTCCTCACTGTGATGGAAGGTAAAACTAGTTCAACTTTCTTCCCTTCTTTGTTCGCCCGCGATCGGGGCACTCGAACATTCCGTTGCCGGGGCGATCTTGGCGCCCACAGCTGCGGTCGAGCCCTCCACATCGGGGCGATCAAGCTCCTGTATCGTGGGGATCTCAGCTTCCCCCGTGCCGGGCGATCAGACCCTGGGTCAAACCTTCTGCCACTTGGAGCTCCTCGATGTTGAAATCCGCAGGCCGCGGGTTGGAGCGTCGATCCCAAGCACGGGATCGCAGACTCCGATGATATGTTCATGGCCCCATGGTGGGGCTCAAAGTCAGTCTCGAGCAAGCCCGCCAGCTTCATGAAGTTTGGCCGCAGAGCGACCAGGGATACGATCCGGAATAACAATCGCATCTCCGGCAAGGTATGAGATTGAAAAAAAGTTTCCCTCGACGCCCCCCCCCCCCCCAAACCCCACATAAAACAAACCAGAGAACATGAACACATACTTTCAAAACACACTAAAAATAACAAAAAAGACAAAAAAACAGACAGACTGTTGGCGAGGCTGCCACCGCAGACGGCGTCACTGGTTGCTGTATTCATAGAAAAATATCTGACACAACTAACACTTTGTTCCCCATTCAACATTTCTCATATAACAATCCCCTGCATGCAGACATTTCTCCACACTCTTTAAATCAAAACTTTAAATTGATAACCCATCATTATCAATTTTACAACCAGTAGAACAAGACATTGTGTACACTACTAAAACTTTTTATGTTAAGTTATCTATTATCTTTTAACTGTTTTTGTTTCCATGGAGGGAATTGAAGAATACAGTTGAACAGAGGGATCTGGGAATAACCGTGCATAGTTCCTTGAAGGTGGAATCTCATATAGATAGGGTGGTAAAGAAAGCTTTTGGTATGCTAGCCTTTATAAATCAGAGCATTGAGTATAGAAGCTGGGATGTAATGTTAAAATTGTACAAGGCATTGGTGAGACCAAAACTGGAGTATGGTGTACAATTTTGGTCGCCCAATTATAGGAAGGGTGTCAACAAAATAGAGAGAGTACAGAGGAGATTTACTAGAATGTTGCCTGGGTTTCAACAACTAAATTACAGAGATAGGTTGAATAAGTTAGGTCTTTATTCTCTGGAGCGCAGAAGGTTAAGGGGGGACTTGATAGAGGTCTTTAAAATGATGAGAGGGATAGACATAGTTGACGTGATCAAGCTTTTCCCTTTGAGAATAGGGACGATTCAAACAAGAGGGCATGACTTCAGAATTAAGGGACAGAAGTTTAGGGGTAACATGAGGGGGTACTTCTTTACTCAGAGAGTGGTAGCGGTGTGGAATGAGCTTCCAGTGGAAGTGATGGCGGCAGGTTCGTTGGTTTCATTTAAAAATAAATTGGATAGGCATATGGATGAGAAGGGAATGGAGGGTTATGGCATGAGTGCAGGCAAGTGGGACTAAGGGAAAAAAATTGTTCGGCGTGGACTTGTAGGGCCGAGATGGCCTGTTTCCGTGCTGTAATTGTTATATGGTTATATGGTTATATGGAGTAATCTCATATGTTCCATTTCTTCATCTTCCCCAATTAGGGTTTCCCTTTCATTCATGAATGTCCCTATCACTTCTGCAATGACCTGTTTACGTTTGGTATCTTCAGAACAGCTCTCTAAATGACGATTTGATAAGAAGGAACTGCAGATGCTGGTTTAAACTGAAGATAGAACCTGGAGTAACTCAGCAGGACAGGCAGCATCTCTGGAGAGAAGGAATGGGTGACGTTTCAGGTCGAGACCCTTCTTCAGACTGGTTAGGGATAAGGGAAACGAGAGATATAGTTGGTGATGTGGAGAGATAAAGAACTGCAAAAAAAAACGATGATGAAGGAAACAGGCCATTGTAAGCTGTTTGTAGCTTGAAAATAAGTGCAACTTAGGTGGGGGAGGGATAGAGAGAGAGGGAATGCCGGGGCTACCTGAAGTGAGAGAAATCAATTTTCATACCACTGGGCTGTAGGTTGCCCAAGCAAAATATGTGATGCCGTTCCTACAATGTGCGTTTAGCCTCACCGTGACAATGGAGGAGACCGAGGACAGAAAGGACTGTGTGGGAATGGGAAGGAGAATGGAAGTGTCCAGCAACCATGAGATCAGGGTGGTTCACGCGGGCTGAGCGAAGGTGTTCCACGAAACGATCACCCAGTCTACGTTTGGTCTCGCTGATGTAAAAGAGTCCACATCTTGAACAACGGATACGGTAGATGAGGTTGGAGGAGGTGCAAGTGAACCTCTGCCTAACCTGAAAGGACTGTCGGGGTCCCTGGACAGAGTCGAGGGAGGAGGTAATAGTGACAGGTGTTGCATCTTCTGCGGTTGCTGGGAAAGGTACCTGGGGAGGAGGTGGTTTTGGTGGGAAGGGATGAGTTAACCAGGGAGTTGCGGAAAGGGGAGGAGATGGGAAAATGTAGATCATGGTGGGATGCCGTTGGAGGTGGCGGAGGTTACGGAGGATTATATGTTGAATGCGACGGCTGATGGGGTGGAAGGTAAGGACCAGGGGAACTCTGTCTCTGTTGCAACTAGGGGGGAGGGGGAGCAAGGGCAGAGCTGTGGGGTACCAAGGAGACACCAGTGAGGGCCTCATCTATGATGGGAGAGGAGAACTCCTGTACCCTAAAGAATGAGGACATCTCGGATATTCTAGTGTGGAACACCTCATCTTGGGCGCAGATGCGGCGAAGACGGAGGATTTGGGATTTGGGATCTCTCCACATCACCATCTATATCTCTTGCTTCCCTTATCCCTAACCAGTCTGAGGAAGGGTCTCGACCCGAAACGTCACCCATTCCTTATCTCCACAGATGCTGCCCGTCCCGCTGAGTTTCTCCAGCTTTTTGTGTCTGTCTGATAAGTATGATCTGATAATAATATGATCTGTTATAGCTGTTAAGATGTTTTAATAATGGTAATGCAATTTCTTATCTCATTTGAGGCGGATTGAAACTGCACATGAGTTATATTGACAGATATTTTTAATTATTACTCTTATTCGCATTTAGGAGAAAAGAACATCAGACAGGTTAAAATCTGAAAGGATAATGTTTCATTCATTCGGTGATTTCCTACTTGCCTTCTGAATGCCATATTCAAACGCTTTCTGTGCAAGTCTGCCGGGACCTTCCACGGTCTTCCCATCATCATTTGGTCCCCAGCTTGCGCTATAAATGTCCACATGCTGTGGGTTGAACCCAATTGAAGTAGCCTCAATCGCATCAGTTACGATACCATCCAGCATCCTGATACCTAAAGGAAAACCCAGATGCCTGAATAACTTGCTGGTGGCATTGGTCGGATATTTTACTTTCATTAAAGTACCATAAATTTACATCAGATAGTGCAAATAAAACAAAGAATGGAGAATTGCACACATATATTTGGCCAAAAAAAAAAGAATTTCAAACTGTATCAATCTATTCCCACATATTCCCACTAGCCCTATATAACTTTTAATCTTCGAGTTTAGAAGGATGAGAGGGTATCTCATTGAAACATATAAGATTGTTAAGGGCTTGGACATGCTAGAGGCAAGAAACATATTCCCGATGTTGGGGGAGTCCAGAAGCAGGGGCCACAGTTTAAGAATAAAGGGTAAGCCATTTAGAACGAAGACGAGGAAACACTTTTTCTCACATAGAGTTGTAAGTCTGTGGAATTCTCTGCCTCAGAGTGCGGTGGAGGCCGGTTCTCTAAGCGAGAGCTAGATAGGGCTCAGGGGATATGGGGAGAAGGCAGGAGTCAGGGGATATGGGGAGAAGGCAGGAACGGGGTACTGATTGGGGATGATCAGCCATGCTCACATTGAATGGCGGTGCTGGCTCGAAGGGCCGAATGGCCTACTCCTGCACCTATTGTCTATTGTCTATTAAATTGTGTGATAATTGGGGGATAATTATAGGTTTGTCACCATATTTAGCAAATTCCTGTCCACTGCCATATCCTGGTAGGCATTTTACTTCAAAGAAGGTAAACTAGAAAGTGAGTTACTCAGAATTAAATCATTGTATTAATTTAATAGCAAAGGCCAAGGAGCAATGGGATAATCAATGAAAGGGAATGGTAGAGAGAGTTACAAATAGAATGTTATCTACTAAATAATAAAGCTGGAAATGACTGTAATTTGACCTATAAATACGCACAGTATTTACCATTTCAGCACCTTGGGATGAATATCATTTCATAGGATTGTACAGTGTTTTTTTTTGTAAACAGAATAGTGCATATAACAGTCCACGTGATGCTTTTGGCTGCTGTATATTAATCTAGTTATTAACTTCTTGGATGTTGCGGTAACATTTACATCATAATTCCAGCACACAACATCACAAATCAAGCACTGGGATCATATCAATGCAAGTTTGTAACACATTTCCCTCTTCGCTAAAACAAAACAAGACAACAACACATTTGAAATAACTAGACTGATCTGCAAATGTTTTTGTTATCTCCATGAATGGTGGAAAAGCACATGAGGATTCTGGAGTAAAACATTCACAGCACTTTCCTAAAATCTGAACAACTAAATTGTTGATTAGTCAGAAGTGATACCAGTAATAAATTTGAAGTCCGTCTTCACGTTACTCAGCAAGAACAACTTACTCGATAAAGCGATATTTCACATATGCATCAGTTAGTTTTCCCCAACTAATTACAACAATGTTTGTGATGAATCATTGCTATAACCAATAGCAACATATTGGAGCAGAATTTCGGAAAATACATTAGACCCTTGATCATAATCACAACTGCTGCCATAACAAATAAAGTATGTATATTTAGATAGAGTGAGCAAGCTTTCTTCATCACTGTGTGAAAACACGGTAAATAAAATAAAAAACTAGAAGTTGCCATAGCAGCATAGATATTAAACTCTGCATTACACTTGTAAATAAAAAGCTGGCAAAGGCAGAACATACACTCTTCTCAGTCTCCCAGAGCCGGTGTAGTTGCCATGTGTTCTAGATTATTAAACCACTGGTTCATTTACTTCTTACTGCGATGAAAAGTGTATAATTAGTGTGTAATTTGACATATGCTCTCCATTTAATTTATCAGTCCTTCCCAGAATGATCAAACCAATTTCCATCTCCACCATATGTTTGGTAATCAACCTTATCAGTTCCATTTTAGTTTCATCCCACTGGAAATAGACGATAACATGTTCCCATTATTTGGAGTTAAAACGACATATTTCTGTGGAACATAACTTCTGAATAATTTTGTAAAGTAAATCAAATCTAGAAAGGAAATGGTGGGAAATGTACTGCAATACGTCAGATGTACTGTAATTATTTTATTTTTTCCTCCAATAAATTAAAAAAAAATCTAGAAAGGAAGTGAAGAACTTCAAATGTTGGCAGAATGATGCAGCTAGTAGAGTTGCTGCCTCACTGGTCCAATGACCTGAGTTCTATCCTGACCTCCATTGTTGCATGTGCAGAGTATGTAGGTTCTTCCTGCCACTGTGTGCGTTTCCTCCAAGTCCTCAAGTTTCCTTCCACAACCCAAAGACATGCAGGTTCACAATTACCCATTGTAATTTGCCTCTCATGTGTGGGTGAATCTGGCAGGTGTTAATGGGAATGTGAAAAAATTAAAATGAGATCAGTGTTTAAGAATGAACTGCAGATGCTGGAATTTCGAAGGTACACAAAAAAGCTGGAGAAACTCAGCGGGTGCAGCAGCATCTATGGAGCGAAGGAAATAGGCAACGTTTTGGGCCGAAACCCTTCTTCAGATTGATGGGGGGGGGGGGGGGGGGAGGTGGGGTGGGCGGGGAGAAGAAAGGAAAAAGGAGGAGGAGGAGCCCGAGGGCTGAGGGAGAGATAGGAAGGGGAGGAGACAGCAAGGGCTAACAAAATTGGGAGAATTCAATGTTCATGCCCCCAGGATGCAGACTCCCCAAGGGGAGTCTGCGTCCTGGTGCTGTTCTTCCAAGGTGAGGTGCTGTTCCTCCAATTTCCGGTGCTGCTCGCTCTGGCCATGGAGGAGACCCAGGACAGAAAGGTCGGATACGGAATAGGAGGGGGAGTTGAAGTGCTGAGCCACCGGGAGGTCGGTCAGGTTGGTTATTGCGGACCGAGCGGAGGTGTTCGGCGAAACGATCGCCAAGCCTACGCTTGGTCTCACCGATGTAGATCAGCTGACATCTAGCAGCGGATGCAATAGATGAGGTTGGAGTCATCGCAATGTTGGCTGACAAGGTGCTGAGCCAAAATGAGATCAGTGTAAGGTTAGCGTGAATAAATTCTCAATGGTTGGTATGGACTCGAATGGCCAAAAGACCTGTGGTCATGCTGTATGATGTTATGACACCTATATAGTGTAGGATTACTGCAACTGGATTCTTGGGATGAAAGGCCAGTTTCCATGTCGTATGACTGTAACTCAAAGTTAAAAAGTTGGTTTGATGTATTTTTCCATTGTAAAACTGGCATTGTACCTGAGGCACATTCCCTGTGGCATTGACCCAAGGCATGCACCAAATTGGGCCAATGCTCCATTTCCATTGAACCAGCCAGTTGCAGATCGGGAATTGCAATACAGCACACTGGTTGGAGTCATCGCAATGTTGGCTGACAAAGTGCTGAGCCAGCCTGCAGGGAGACTTTGACTATTTTAAGGCATGATTAGGCACAGGTCATGTTAGACTGATGATGAAAGGCAATCATTCTATCTATAGAGCTTTTCAACTGAAGCTGACCAGCAAAGAAAGTCACCCAGAGTGATGTTATTCCTTTACTCACAAAGTTCTTGTTGATATTGAATATTGAATATATTGAAATATGATATTTGAAGATTCAAGGGCTTGATATTTGCATTGGAGCAACCATGGACTGTTCGACCATTGGCTCTCAAAATGAGATTTTAAAATGAGGAAATCAGATGCATTTCACACTCAGGCACCACAACCAGCTTGTGAGCTGCTTTCTCTATTTCCACTGCCGTCTGGATAAATTGAATAGATGGTATGACTCCCTGTGTTTAATCATCCATGAAAATCAATTTGATCTTCTTCTAGGACGAGAGGTTCCCTGTTCTATTTGCATCTGTCATACGGCAGGATCAGCTTGCTATTTGCTTCTAAGTGATTTCAGTAACATCGCAATGCTAACTATATCCGGATCAGTTAAGTAAGTAAGTAAGTAAGTAAGTTTATTGGCCAAGTATTCACATACAAGGAATTTGCCTTGGTGCTCCGCCCACAAGTAACAACATGACATACAGTGACAGTTACGAATGACTCAGAAAACACTAAACGTTAATAATAATAAAACATTAATGATAAAACACCATTGATCAAGCATGTGAACCAACAAAATACCAGATCAAAGGGAGGCTACAGATTTTTGGCTGTTGAGTAGAGCAACTACCACTAGAAGACGGCAAAGGCAGGGCAAGGTTTTTTTTTAATTCCTCACAAAATGACAATTGACCTTTTAAAAAAAAAAATTATTATTGGAAGGATTACAACAGGGTTCTTGGGATGAAAGGTCACTTTCCATGTTGTATGACTGTGACTCAAAGCAAAACAGGTGGTTTGATGTATTGAACACAACATTTTCGGCATCATGAATCTGTGCTAGCTTCCAGCAGAGTATCCCGTCGATTATATTCCACTTTTACTTCCCTGTATTCCTGCAATTTTTCTCTCGTACATACTCATCAGTCCCGTTTGATCCTTTCACCACTTATACACTTATGTACAGTGGCTATGAATCCACCAGTACATATTTGGGACGTGGGAGGGAATCGGAGCACCCAGTGGAAGCCTACATGGCCACAGGGAGAATGTGTAGACTCCACACAGGAAGCGCTGAAAGGGTCAGGACTAAATCAGGATGGCAGGAGCTGTGAAGGACCAGGACTGATTTCTGTGCCACAGTCTCACGCTAATCATTTTGATAATTATTTTTGTTACTGAATTTTTTCACCTTTCAAATTTCTCTCCTTTTCTTGCAGCCTATTTCAAGGGTACACCTGCATGCTGATTGCAATGGTGGGGATGGACTTGCACAGGCATGCACTTGAGTATTAGCTTAAAATGACGTTCTGCAGAGAATTATCACATTAACACAGATGAACCCATATTTTTCTTTCCCAAAGTCGCATGTCTTTGGGATGTGAGAGGAAACCGGAGCACCCGCAGGAAAACCACGTGGTCACAGGGAGAACGGGCAAACTCCACACAGGCAGCACCCGAGGTCAGGATCAAACCTGGGTCTCTGGCGCTGTGAGTTAGCAGCTCCATCTCAGCGCCACTGTGCCGCCCTGTGGCAACTATTTAAAATCAAAAGAAATTTAATTGAAATATATACGGATACTTATTAGAAACAGAAAACTCAAATCAAATGGTTTTAAAAGATGACCTAATCCGTAGGCCTAAAATTCCTGTCAGCATCAATTAGGCCTCCGATTCTTTGTCGGGTCTAAGTTGGCAAAGGATCTGAAAGTTGATTATGCGGCTTAATGGACCACTTGGACAACAAAAACTCATATGTCAGGCTGTTATTCATTGATTACAGCTCGGCATTTAACACAATCATCCCCTCCAAACTGGTTACCAAACTCGCAGAACTGGGTCTCTGCGCATCCCTCTGCAACTGGATCCTCGACTTCCTCGTCCACAGACCACAGTCTGTTCGTATTGGTGGAAATGTGTCAGCCTCAATAACAATCAGCACGGGAGCACCTCAAGGCTGCGTGCTCAGCCCCCTGCTGTACTCACTCTATACCCATGACTGCGTAGCGAACCACAGTGCGAACTCCATCATCAAGTTCGCTGACGACACCACTATTGTGGGGCGTATCACTGATGGGGATGAGTCAGAGTACAGAAGAGAGATCGAGCAACTGTCCATATGGTGCCAGCGCAATAACCTGGCCCTCAACACCAGCAAAACCAAGGAACTGATTGTGGACTTTGGAAGGAGTAGGAGGGGGACCCACAGCCCCATTTATATCAACGGGTCGATGGTTGAAAGGGTCAAGAGCTTCAAATTCCTGGGCGTGCACATCTCTGAAGATCTTTCCTGGTCCGAGAACACTAATGCAATCATCAAAAAAGCACATCAGCGCCTCTACTTCCTGAGAAGATTACGGAGAGTCGGATTGTCAAGGAAGACTCTCTCTAACTTCTACAGGTGCACAGTCGAGAGCATGCTGACCGGTTGCATCGTGGCTTGGTTCGGCAATTTGAGCGCCCTGGAGAGGAAAAGACTACAAAAAGTAGTAAACACTGCCCAGTCCATCATCGGCTCTGACCTTCCTTCCATCGAGGGGATCTATCGCAGTCGCTGCCTCAAAAAGGCTGGCAGTATCATGAAAGACCCACACCATCCTGGCCACACACTCATCTCCCTGCTACCTTCAGGTAGAAGGTACAGGAGCCTGAAGACTGCAACAACCAGGTTCAGGAATAGTTACTTCCCCTCAGCCATCAGGCTATTAAACCTGGCTCGGACAAAACTCTGATTATTACCAACCACTTTCTGTTATTTGCACTATCAGTTTATTTATTCATGTGTGTATATATTTATATCATGGTATATGGACACATTTATCTGTTTTGTAGTAAATGCCTACTATTTTCTGTGTGCTTAAGCAAAGCAAGAATTTCATTGTCCTATACAGGGACACATGACAATAAACTAACTTGAACTTGAACTTGAACTTGAATACCAGCACGGCTTATCTTTGCCAAGGGACTCCAAGTGGATTTGGAAACAGAGCTTCAGGGTAAATGTGGCACCATTAATCATGCAGTACAGCCTGAACTTCCACACAAAGGCCGGGTCGTGTGACCTTTCAAAAAGCTTAGCGCCACAGATCCACTAGCAAAACCGAGTGGAGTCCGGCCTGATGAACGTTAAGCATCGATATTAAATGAGAGCACAAAAATAAAACAAATTTACGAATTTTCCACCATTTAAGAAAGTACGGCTTGCCTCCACTTCATACACAATCTTAAACCAGGAATATTTCTGTTCAATCGTACCTCCAACTTTTGAATTGTACGCCACTCCTACTCCACATTTTTTGTTGTTGGCTTGCATTGCAATTTCCCCAGCACACCTGGTTCCATGCCTAAAATAAAATGAACCAAATTAGAATTTGTCAAATATAAATGATAGCCTGTTATTTTGCATCCACATCCATCACATTAGTCTCCGACATTTCTGCCACCTTCTCCCACCACCAGTCACATCTTCCCATCCTCCCCCCGTTCTGCTTTCCATAGAGATCGCTCCCTCAGCACTCCTCCCTTCCCACCCAAACCGTCCTCTCCCCAGATACTTTCCCCTGCAACTGCAAGAGATGTAACACCTGTCCCTACACCTATCCCTACAAGGGGCGGCACGGTGGCGCAGCGGTAGAGTTGCTGCTTTACAGTGCTTGCAGTTGCAGAGACCCGAGTTTGATCCTGACTACGGGTGGTATCTGTAAGGAGTTTGCACGTTCTCCCTGTGACCTGCGTGGGTTTTCTCCGAGAACTTCGGTTTCCTCCCACACTACGAAGACGCATGGGTTTGTAGGTTAATTGGCTTGGTATAAGTGGGAAATTGTCCCTACTGCTTGTAGGATAGTGTTAATGTGCGGGGATCGCTGGTCAGTGCGGACTCGGTGGGCCAAGGGCCTGTTTCCGTGCTGTATCTCTAAACTAAACTAAACTAAACTAAACTAAACCTCCTCCCTCACATCGATCCAGGGTGTCAGAGGTTATGGGGAGAAGCAGGAGATTGGCTTAGGAGGGAGAGATAGATCAGCCATGATTGAATGGCGGAGTAGACTTGATGGGCCGAATGACCTAATTCTACTCCTATCATGACCTTATGCACCCAGCATATCTTCCATGTGAGACACAAGTTCACCTACACCTCATATAACATCATGTACTGCATTTGGTGCTCCCGATGTGGCCTCCTTTATACTAGTGAGACCCAATCGCAGTTGACCGATTTGTCGAACACTTGAACTTGGTCTCCCTCGGACTGCTGAATCTTTTGATTCCTAATCATTTTAACTCCCCTTTACATTCCTACAACAACTTTTCTGTCTTGGACCTCCTCCATTGCCAGAATGAGGCCACATACAAACTGGCGGAACAGCACTTCATATACCACTTGAGTAGCTTACAACCAGATGAACATTATGAACATTAAATTCTCTGAAAAGAGAATCATAAAGGCTGCTCTTTGGAGTAATAGGTACCAAATGGGTAAGAAATATCTACATGTACTAGCATCTGAAGCATTCAGATTGTGAAAATGTCTGTGTAAAGGAACATAAAGGCATGGAACAAAAAACCCACACGGTCATGGGGAGAACGTACAAACCCCCTTGAGATAGCACCCATAATCAGTCGAACCCAGGTCTCTGGAGCTGTAAGGCATTTAGGGACGACAGATGGCACAATGGGCTAAGTGTTCGGATGGCAACCGGAAGGTAGCCGGTTCGAATCCCGCTTGGAGTGCATACTGTCGTTGTGTCCTTGGGCAAGACACTTCACCCACCTTTGCCTGTGTGTGAATGTGTGTGAATGTGTGTGAGTGATTGGTGGTGGTCGGAGGGGCCGTAGGCGCAGATTGGCAGCCACGCTTCCGTCAGTCTGCCCCAGGGCAGCTGTGGCTACAGAAGTAGCTTACCACCACCGAGTGTGACTGAGGAGTGAATGAATAATGCGATGTAAAGCGCCTTGAGTATTAGAAAGGCGCTATATAAATCCCATCCATTATTATATTATTATTAAGGCATCATCTCTACCGCTGCGGCACTGTGTCGATTAGAATTTGATATAAATAACTGAACAGAGTTCCATTTCCCTGAATGCACAATGACAGCTGAGACTGTAACCATTCTCCAAAGTGACATTCACACTCCTCCTCACAGTGGTAATTTCCCATAAGTGACCCATGAGAACTGCGTTGGAATCAATGTCTGGAAGCAGGGTGCTGAGACCATGCAGCTCATTCTCACGTGGGCAGGTTAACATAATCCTATACCAGTGGGGAACATTTTTCCGCATGCTCTCAATTTGCTACCAACGCTGCATGCAGAGGATATAACCTGAGCATTTCTGGCACTTCGCAAAGAGCTTTGGAGAGGAATTAAAAGTTTATTTTCCCAAAAGATGAAATTGAAGTGAGATAAATTTAACATTCTAAACAAGGCCAGTGCTGGCAATTTTTCCATATCTTTGTTTAACTTCACTGGCTCACTGTGTAGCAAGGCACTACTCTCCTCTGACCAACCCAAGGTGGGTATTCCAGGCAGACTTTAAGTGGAGCTGATTCCTGCATAAAATCTGTTACTTCTCATGGGAATGATGCAAAAACTGTACAAACATTACCACTAATTTTGCTGAGAACATGCTGTCTTGCAACAGGAAATAAACATGGCTGCGGTTACCAGCATTGGGAGGCATAGATATTCCTGGTTATTTGCATACTGCTGACTGCGAGTTCAGAGATTAATTGAAGGAAATACGAGGCCTTGCAGTAAATTTAATTGCCCATGGTTTGGCACGAGAAACATTTCAAACAAGATCTATGTCATGTGGGTGTAATTCTACGACCACAGTTATGAATTTGAGCATGAACACTTGCAGGGCAGCAAAATAAGAAACAAAGGTGTTTTTGACCCTCAACAGAAACAATCTATACATTCATAGCTAAAACTCTGATCTTGTGCTCTTCCGGTTCGCGGGGTTTTTCTGTATGCGCAAAAACGGTGCAGGATAGCGCTACGATTTTTCGCCAGGTTACTCAACGTTCTCCTGTGCTGCAAGTGCAGCAAGTTTCGTTCCAATTGGTAGAATATTGTAAAACTTATCGAGGTTTACATTTTTTTAAACGCGCGTGCGCAGATTCCTTCAGTCAGCGCCATGCAGATTGGTCTTTTCTCCTGTCAGTCAATGCCACAGCCGGGACACGGACACACGGACGCGCGGGCGTGCGGGCGCGCGGGCACGCGCGCGCACACACACACACACACACACACACACACACACACACACACACACACACACAGACACACACACACACACACACACACACACACACACACACACACACACACACACACACACACACTGGTTCAATCACAGCTAACAATGAATGACCTGTGGAGGAAGGAACTGCAGATGCTGCTTTTTATGGATGGAGAGAGGGAGGGAGGGAGTGACTGAGGGTAGGGTAAAGGAGAGGGAGTGAGAGTTTGGGGAGGGATTGCAGTAGGGGAGGAGAGGGGAAAGAAGAGGGAGGGTGAAGAGGAGAGGGGGGGGAATGCTGGGGGATGAGGGGAAATGAGCCGTGCCTGCGCAGTTGGGGGCTATGCGTGAGTGGTACAATATTGCGCAGGGGGGATGGGTTGCATTGGAGGAACGGGTGAGTGGTGGAATATTGCACTGGGGAACGGGTTGCATTGGGGGACCAGGCATCCCATGTGACAGGGATCCAACGGGTCCCACATTTGTAGGATATTATTTTGCATTTGTAGAACATAGTCCCACTGTGTATTATAAATGAATGTGAATTTTCTCCTGTGTATGTTTTAAATTAAATGTTAATACCAGAATGAGTTAAAGATCTCAATTTGTGCAAATAATAACTTTGTATTTGCTCAGGCTACTTATAAGAGAAATGTTTCTCTGTCATTTTGGTTAAAAAAAAAACAACAAATCCACAGGACATTTCTCAGAACTGGAATTTAAGTTCTACCTCCAGCAAAGTTCAGTGGTGAAGAAAGTTATTGACCACCTTGTTCAAATTAGCCTCACTTCAAACTATGTTTACACTTTGGCATGTTGGAGGTTTTCGCGAATTTTAGGTTTTCTTACATCAGCAAACTTACTTGTTCTCATTAGTTGGATCATATCTTGGAAAGGGATCTGGATCATTATCATTAAAATCATAGCTTGCTTCTGGATCCTGAAGAAATAAACAAAGGAAAATACATTCATTAGTAATCAAATGTCACAAGCTATATGTCATAAGCTATATATTTGGCATAATTTATTACTCAAGTATATTTCATGTTCAGCACCTAGAAATTCCATAGCATGGTGCAAAATTATGTGTGGAATTGGTGAAATATCTTTAGGCAATACAAATCACACAACAATCATTTATTGAGCCAATTACAAGATTCATAACTTTGCTCATAGGCCTTTCCTGCATGTGGGACATTGATGCATGAAATCATTGGGATTTGTGTGTGCCACATACATCTTAAAAGTACTCCCACTCAATTCACTTTCATGTTATGGTCTATGGATGGGCTTACTGAAGTAGGCCCTGCCATAACTAAATGTTAGTCAACTGCGGGTTCCAGTCTCTTAATTCAAGCCCTGGATACTGGGTGTGGGTAAGTGCCCTTTAGTTGGTTACCTTGGACACACACAAAGTTGCAAACCCTACTAATTCCAACTTCACCCACTACCCGGAACAGCCACTCAAATCTCGTTCCACCAATGCTTGATCTTAGATAGACACAGAAAGCTGGAGTAACTCAGCGGGACAGGCAGCATCTCTGGACACAAGGAATGGATGACGTTTTGGTTCGAGACCCTTCTTCAGACTGCTTGATCTTCTTCTCTGATGTTCAGTTCCACTGGGCTAACAGTCTCCTTTGCCTAGCAGAAGTTATCCTCACCCTCAGTAATTTCTCATTTGACTACTGTGGCGGCAGATGTTTATATCATTCAAGAGATTACTCCCTCTAGCCGCTAAATGGACTACATGGTTAAGGGGAATGTCTTTGTATGTATGCGAAATCTCCGTCAGAGAACTTCAGAGCTTCTTCACAGATAAATATTCATAACACAGTCCTTTGATGAATAAATTATTTATTGTTGATGTAAAACAATAAGGTACATCCAAACTTCTTCCGACTCGCACACACTATAATCTTCATCGAACTCCAGCTTATCACATTAAACGTTAGAATACTCCTCGTGTCTCCGTTACTCTTCGCATGGTCAAAGGGTAAACCTTCCCCATGCTGGTCCGAAACTAAACTGAAAACTAAGCTTCTATGCAAGAAACGTAGCTCCAAACACGCCCTAAAGTACGTTATAAATCCCACCCACAATATAACGGGCACTCTAAAATTTAAAGACACATGCCATAGTTAATGACACACAAAACAAGCCAAATGGCCACTACATACCGGCCCCTAATTGTTCAGAGTATATAACAAAGCAATTATTAATATACATCAAAAAAGTAGCCATGAAGGCTTAACATATATCAAAAACAAAAAGTCAGGGAATTGAACCCCGGTGGCTCCTCGTCGGGTAATTGCACCCTGGCCTCCCGCGTGACAGGCGGGGATACTAACCGCTATACTAACGAGGAAAAATAGCATGCACTATATATCGTAATCAGAATTCTTCAACGACTCTTCCATCTTCAAGCATAACTTGATTATTAATCGTATTAAAACACTGGTTTTAGTTTAAAGTCGTACCGTGCGCAGCAAACCCTTAAAATCAGGCCTGATACCCAGTATATAGTCCAAAACATAACAGTCCAAAGCTTTGATAGCATGAAACGTCATCCTCCATGTCCGATCAACTCATGGATGTGTTGTAACAGTAATGTTGAAGTGTGAAAATCCTTCACAAGAATAACAGGATTTTTACCAATTAAGTTCACCGTTAGGTTTGATTTCATTTCCAGATCATTAGCAACGATTTCAAATCCCAGCTCAAGCTTTGGCCATTCGCTGTCTGGCTGACAGAGAGATTTTAGTTCATTGATCCATCTCTTATCGCTTAAGAAGCGGTTCGCTATCAGTTCTCTGGAAACTTCATCCGCAGGATTTTCTTTTGTGTTAACATATTTCAGTTGTACAACATTAGTAACTCCCAATGCTCTTTCCATTGGCAGATTGTCTCTGTCCAAATCCAACTCTCTGGTTTATTTGGCTCTATCATTTAGTGGAATGCTTTCACAATTGTTGCTGATCCACTTGGAAAGTGTGAATCCTCCCTTATTGCAAAGAGAAGTCAGATGTTCTACCGGTAGAATTGCTTCCTGCTCAGTAGACATGGATCTTAAGCAATCATCCTTGTAGAAATTATTCTTCAAAGAGATTCTTACTTCATGAAATTTAGTATTCTCGTCAAACTTGCGTTTCAAATTCTGGTTGCGCTGTTCTGCTATAGGACGATTATTCGGCAGATTAACACTTTCTTGTTTGATAGGTAAGTCCACACAATAGTGTCCGTCAATCTTTACTGAGTAGTTCATAATGTCCATGAACTTCAACTCTTCATTCAACATCTCTTCAGATTCCTTGCTGGTACTTTCATTGAAGTCATGATGGTATTGCTTCATCACTGGCTTTTCAAATTTATCAGTAGATATTTGATTAACAGCAATGGTAGTATAGTTCTTCTGATTCTCGTTTTCATAGAAACATAGAAACATAGAAAATAGGTGCAGGAGCAGGACATTCGGCCCTTCGAGCCTGCACCGCCATTCAATATGATCATGGCTGATCATCCAACTCAGTATCCCGTACCTGCCTTCTCTCCATACCCCCTGATCCCTTTAGCCACAAGGCCCACATCTAACTCCCTCTTAAATATAGCCAATGAACTGGCCTCAACTACCTTCTGTGACAGAGAATTCCAGAGATTCACCACTCTCTGTGTGAAAAATGTTTTCCTCATCTCAGTCCTAAAAGATTTCCCCCTTATCCTTAAACTGTGACCCCTTGTTCTGGACTTCCCCAACATCGGGAACAATCTTCCTGCATCTAGCCTGTCCAACCCCTTAAGAATTTTGTAAGTTTCTATAAGATCCCCCCTCACTCTTCTAAATTCTAGCGAGTACAAACCGAGTCTATCCAGTCTTTCTTCATATGGAAGTCCTGACATCCCAGGAATCAGTCTGGTGAACTCTCTGTACTCCCTCTATGGCAAGAATGTCTTTCCTCAGATTAGGAGACCAAAACTGTACACAATACTCCAGGTGTGGTCTCACCAAGACCCTGTACAACTGCAGTAGAACCTCCCTGCTCCTATACTCAAATCCTTTTGCTATGAATGCTAGCATACCATTCGCCTTCTTCACTGCCTGCTGCACCTGCATGCCTAATTTTAATAACTGGTGTACCATGACACCCAGGTCTCGTTGCATCTCCCCCTTTCCTAATCGGCCACCATTCAGATAATAGTCTACTTTCCTGTTTTTGCCACCAAAGTGGATAACCTCACATTTATCCATAGATAGCCCATCCACGTCAGGGTTTTGTAGCATACGGTCCATTACCTTGGCTTCTCACAATCTGTATAGGTTCCAATGCCTTCAAAACATTCGTTCCGATAAGTAGATCAACACTAGAATGTATTTCAGATATCTTGACATCCTGCAGGTATGGCCATTGTTTCAAGTCTTCATGTCTTGGTATATTTTGGCGACCAACAGGCATGGTTCCATGTGTAAACACTTCAGATATTGGTATAAAATTATCTTCATCTGAACTAGATATCTCCATACTTGTAATGTAATGACTCCTGCTCTCTTTATCTTTAGTCATGGTACGTAATTGAATCTTAGTCTCTTCTCCTGTAATGTTCAGCCTTCTCATCAGGTCTTCTGTGCAAAAGGTAGTCGAACTTCCGTGATCCAGAAAAGACTATGTTTGCAACACTGTATTCGTCTTGCTATTCCTCACCTGTGCTGGTAAGATAGAAAAATTACAAGCTTCATCCCCGGCCCCAATATGAGCAGTTATTTGAGACAAGGTGATAGCATCTCTAGTAGTCGGCTTCTTCTTCTGTTCCGTTTTGCTCCAGTGCATCTTCTTCTATTTGCTCTGATAGCTCTTCATCTATTTGTTCCAGTTCTTCCTCTTCCCAATGCTCTGATAGCTCTACTTCAGTGTGAAGTGCTTCAGGATGATATTGCCTGCACTTATAACAAATTATAGGACTCTTACAGTCTCTCGCCATATGTCCTTTTTTCAAACATCCAAAACAGACTCCCCTCTCTTTCAAGAAATCCATCTTTTCTTCATATTCTTTCATCTTGAATCTTCGACACCAACTTATGGTGTGACCAACTTCATCACATAACAAAAAAACACTATTTGCTTGCTGGTAGATACATTTCCTTTCATTCTATCAGTCTTTCCCACAGGTCTAATTGTGATAGAAAAACTACTTCTCATACGTTCTGATATTTCTTCAGTTTTGGTAAAGATAGAACCTTTGTTAGTTGCAATAGGTTTATGATCTTCAATAGTCCCATAGTGTGGCTCTAACATGTACCGTACTTCACTTTCTAAGAATTTCACCAAGTCTGGTAACCTGGCTAATTGGTTCCTTTCATCCATTATTTCGCCTGCTTTATCTCTCCACTTTTCTCTCATTCTTCTGGGCAACTTGCTAATGATGATTCTAGTATTACTCGCAAGATTCATTTCATCCATGTGGCTGAGATTTTCCATCGAGCTGCAACAACCTCTCAGAAATATTGCATAGTTACTCAATGCTTTCCCATCTTCTAGCTTGATTTCTTTCCAAGCATGGGCCTTCTCCATGTATGCATTAGCAATCCTCTGTTCATTACTAAAATGTTCTTTAAGTAACCTTCTCACCTTTTTATAGCCATGGCTGCCTGGCTCAATTTGACAACATTCTACAAGTACCTGAACATCTACACGTGTACTTCACCAGAAATCGTAAGCGCTCCTTCTCATCCGTAACTTTCATTTCTAATACTTCTTCTAATGCCCTTATAAAAGCTTCATACCGCAAAGGATCTCCATCATACGTAGGAATTTCTGCTGGCGATAGAATGAGAGAGGTATTTTGTCGAGCTATGATCTGGTTGAATTCAGTTTGCCTTTTCACCAATGCCAATAATCCATCCTGATAACCTTGGCTTGGCTCCACCTGTTGAAAACAGGCCTCCGTGCTGTCCCGTTTATATCAACGGGTCGATGGTGGAAAGGGTCAAGAGCTTCAAATTCCTGGGCGTGCACATCTCTGAAGATCTTTCCTGGTCCGAAAACACTGATGCAATTATTAAGAAAGCACATCAGCGCCTCTACTTCCTGAGAAGATTACGGAGTGTCGGTATGTCAAGGAAGACTCTCTCTAACTTCTACAGGTGCACAGTAGAGAGCATGCTGACCGGTTGCATCGTGGCTTGGTTCGGCAACTTTAGCGCCCTGGAACGGAAAAGACTACAAAAAGTAGTAAACACTGCCCAGTCCATCATCGGCTCTGACCTCCCTACTATCGAGGGGATCTATCGCAGTCGCTGCCTCAAAAAGGCTGACAGCAACATCAAGGACCCACACCATTCTGGCCACACACTCATCTCCCTGCTACCTTCAGGTAGAAGGTACAGGAGCCTGACGACTGCAACGTCCAGGTTCAGGAATAGCTACTTCCCCACAGCCATCAGGTTATTAAACTCAACAAACAAAACTTTGAACATTAATAGACCATTATCTGTTTATTTGCACTTTATCTGTTTATTTATTCATGTGTGTATATATTTATATAATGGTATACAGACACACTGATCTGTTCTGTATTCATGCCTACTATATTCTGTTGTGCTGAAGCAAAGCAAAAACTCCAGCTTATTGCATTAAATTTTAGAAAACTCCTCATGTCTCCGTTATGTCGAGATTCTCTCTCCTGAAGGCCACGCCCCTTCTGGAGGGACTATAAAACCCAGAAGTGTTGAGTGCCTCAGTCAGTTTCTGCAAGATGGGGGAGCAAGAAGGTCACGTCTCTCAGTCTGAGCTGTGAATAACACTGAACACATGTCTACTGAACTGTGAGTGGTTTTACTGGCCTGTCAATGCCCTTAATGTGGTTTGAAAATACAGTCTGGAAATGCTAAAGTTGTGTTGCCTTTGGTTTGGAAATGCTAAAGCTGTGTTGCCTTTGGTTTGGAAATGCTAAAGCTGTGTTGCCTAATTAAAGTTGCCTTGCCCAAGTAAAGTTGCCTTGCCTAATTAAAGTTGCCTTGCCTAATTAATGTTGCCTTGCCTTCTATATAATTAATAAGGATTATAAAACCCAGAAGTGTGGGCGTGGCTCAGTCTCTGCAAGATGTAGGAGGGAGAGGTCACAACTCGCTGTCTTTAGTGGCCTTGCACCCTGCTTGAAATGGTATGAAACTTCACTTGAATTTGGTGGCCTTGCACCCTGCTTGAAATGGAATTTCAAGGCATAGCCGTGAGTCAACTGCCAGCCCACCAGCCATGAGTGAGTGAGCTGCCAGCACCACAGGCTTGAGTGACTGAGCCGCCAGCCCAAGAATCCATTCGGCCCACAATGTCCATACTAGTACCCCTGGAAACCAGTCCCTTCAGCCCACAACACCCATACTAGCACTCCAGAAAGTGCCCCCCCCCTTCCCACTTCCACCTATATAACTTCCTCTGGTTTCCCAATTTGCATCTCTTTTATCATTCTCTCACATTTTCATGTTGCCCTAGCACCTGCCAATAAGAACTTCCAGCAAGAGAGAGTCTAAGCATTTCTCTTTAACATTCAGGTTGTCTTATCAGTGATGGCCTACCATTTATCACCACAAAATTGACTGGAGCAGCAATATCAATAGATTAGCTGCAAGAACAGGTTTGAGGCAGAGGTATTTAAGAGTCCCTGAATACTATTCACTGTTTAAATGAGAGCAGCTCATTGAGAGGCCCGGGACCGTTGGAGCGAGTGGAGGAGGGTCAGGGCGGTGAGTACTTAAATCGGGTGCGGGGCTTTCTTTCACAGAGGCCCGGGTCCATTTGAGCGAGTGGAGGAGGGTCAGGGCGGTGAGTACTTAAATCGGGCGCGAGGCTTTCTTTCACAGAGGCCCGGGACCGTTGGAGCGAGTGCAGGAGGGTCAGGGCGGTGAGTATATAAATCGAGTGCGGGGCTTGCTTTTACAGAGGCCCGGGACCGTTGGAGCGAGTGGAGGAGGGTCAGGGCGGTGAGTATATAAATCGAGCGCGGGGCTTGCTTTTACAGAGGCCCGGGACCGTTGGAGCGAGTGGAGGAGGGTCAGGGCTTTTACCAAAATCCGTAATGTTCCACACTCCATAGGGAGGGTTCTGGCGGAAGCCGCTGATTGGCGGAAGCAGACTAGAGGAAGCAGCTGATTGGGTGCAACCTCAGGTTAGCATTTCTGCTTTCTGGTTAAAGGTACAGTGCTTTAGTAAAGGTACAGTGGGCTAAAGGTACAGTGGGCTAAAGGTACAGTGGGCTAAAGGTACAGTGCTTTAGTAAAGGTACAGTGCTTTAGTAAAGGTACAGTGAGCTAAGGGTACAGTGGGCTAAAGGTACAGTGCTTTTTGTTTATATAATAAAGGTGCAGTTTAAAGATCAAGAGGGAGCAGCTGTTGTGAGTCAGATACCTGCTGATTTCTCCCAGCAGTTTCTATTGTATTATACTGGTATCGGATCCAGGGTAAGGCGAGAGAATGACAGCCAGAGCAGTGTACTGTTCTGGATGTCAGATGTGGGAGGTCATGGTGTCGGATGGCCCTCCAGACGTCCACATCTGCACCAGGTGCAGAGAGATGGGGCTCCTAAAGGACCGTATTAGGATCCTGGAGCAGCAGCTCGATGACCTCTGTCTGGTCAGGGAGAGTGAGGAGGTCATAGAGGGGAGTTATAGGGAGGTGGTCACTCCAAAACCACGGGAGAGAGACATGTGGGTCATGCTAAGGAAGGGCAAGGGGCAGAGGCAGGAACGAGTGAGTACTCCAATGTCGGTACACCTTGCAAATAAGTACTCCTGTTTGAGTACGGATGGGGGTGACAGCCTACCCGGGGGTAGCAACAGCGGACGGGCCTCCAGCACAGAGACCGGCCCTGTTGCTCCGAAAGGTAGGGGAAAAAAGAAGAGGGCAATAGTAATTGGGGACTCTATTGTTAGGGGATCGGATAGGCGATTCTGTGGACGCAGTCGGGAGACCAGGATGGTGGTCTGCCTCCCTGGTGCCAAGGTCTCGGACGTGTCTCAACGCATCCAAGATATCCTGAAATCAGAGGGAGAGGAGCCTGAGGTCGTGGTACATATAGGTACCAATGACATAGGTAAAAAAAGGGAAGAGGTCCTGAAGGGAGGATTTAAGGAGTTGGGAGGAGAGTTAAGGAAATGGACCAAAAAGGTAACAATCTCAGGATTACTGCCTGTGCCACGCGACAGTGAGAGTAGGAATGGAGCGAGGTGGAGGATATATGCGTGGCTGAAAGACTGGTGCAGAGGGCAGGGATTCAAGTTTCTGGATCATTGGGACTTCTTTTGGGGAAGATGGGAACTGTACAGAAAGGATGGGTTGCACTTGAACCCGAGGGGGACCAATATCCTGGCGGGGAAATTTGCAAAGGCCACTGGGGAGACTTTAAACTAGAATGGTTGGGGCGAGGGACTCAAATAGAGAAAGCTAGTAGACAGAATGGGAGGCAGGAAGCAGAAAAGGGAAGCACTCGGACACAAGAGGAGAAAGAAAAAAAAGGAAATAAACAGAGAATAAGAGACGGGGGGTTTCTTAAATGTGCATATTTTAATGCTAGGAGCATTGTAAGAAAGGTGGATGAGCTTAGAGTCTGGATAGACACCTGGAAGTATGATGTTGTGGCGATCAGTGAAACATGGTTGCAGGAGGGCTGTGATTGGAAACTAAATATTCCAGGATTTCGTTGTTTCAGGTGTGATAGAATTGGAGGGGCAAGAGGTGGAGGTGTTGCATTGCTAGTCAGGGAAGATATTACAGCAGTGCTTTGGCAGGATAGATTGGAGGGCTCATCTAGGGAGGCTATTTGGGTGGAACTGAGAAGTGGGAAAGGTGTAGCAACACTTATAGGGGTGTATTATAGACCGCCAAATGGGGAACGAGAATTGGAAGAGCAAATATGTAAGGAGATAGCAGATATTAGTAGTAAGCACAAGGTAGTGATTGTGGGAGATTTCAACTTTCCACACATAGACTGGGAAACACATTCTGTAAATGGGCTGGATGGTTTGGAGTTTGTAAAATGTGTGCAGGATAGTTTTTTGCAGCAATACATAGAGGTACCTACTAGAGGAGGGGCAGTGCTGGACCTCCTGTTAAGAAATGAGACGGGGCAGGTGGCGGAGGTATGCGTTGGGGAGCACTTCGGGTCCAGTGATCACAATACCATTAGTTTCAATATAATTATGGAGAAGGTCAGAACTGGACCTAGGGTTGAGATTTTTGATTGGAGAAAGGCTAACTTTGATGAGATGCAAGATGATTTAAAAGGAGTGAACTGGGACATTTTGTTTTATGGGAAAGATGTAGAAGAGAAATGGAGGACATTTAAAGGGGAAATTTTAAGAGTACAGAATCTTTATGTTCCTGTTCGGTTGAAAGGAAACAGTAAAAATTGGAAAGAGCCCTGGTTTTCAAGGGAAATTGGACATCTTGTTCGGAAAAAGAGGGAGATCTACAATAATTATAGGCAGCATGAAGTAAATGAGGTGCTTGAGGAGTATAAGGAATGTAAAAAGAATCTTAAGAAATAAATTAGAAAAGCTAAAAGAAGATACGAGGTTGCTTTGGCAAGTAAGGTGAAAGTAAATCCAAAGGGTTTCTACAGCTATATTAATAGCAAAAGGATAACGAGGGATAAAATTGGTCTATTGGAGAGACAGAGTGGACAGCTATCTGCAGAGCCAAAAGTGATGGGGGGGATATTGAACAATTTCTTTTCTTCGGTATTCACCAAGGAGAAGGATATTGAATTATGTGAGGTAAGGGAAACTAGTAGAGTAGCTATGGATACTATGAGTTTCAAAGTAAAAGAAGTACTGACACTTTTGAAAAATATAAAAGTGGATAAGTCTCCAGGTCCTGACAGGATATTCTCTAGGACATTGAGGGAAGTTAGTGTAGAAATAGCCGAGGCTATGACAGAAATATTTCAAATGTCATTAGAAACGGGAATAGTCCCCGAGGATTGGCGTACTGCGCATGTTGTTCCATTGTTTAAAAAGGGTTCTAAGAGCCCACACCAACAATAAAAATGTGGATATCAAATATGTTTGAAACATTACATCTGGAAGAGATGAGATTCCTCTTAGCAGATAAAGCAAACCAATTCCAAAAGACGTGGTCTACGTTTATGGACCTATTACAAGCATGAGGTGCAATAGTAATTTTAAAAATAAATAAATAAATAAATGGTATCAGGACCTGGCATTGGGAGATAAAACAACAAAAACAGACTTGGTTGGTAGTCTTTCTGCGGAGTTTAATGTTATAATAGAGCGATTGTCCTTACTTTCTTTTTCTTTCTTTTCTAGGGTCTACTTTCTTACTTTACTTCCTTCTCTAACTTCTTTTCTAAGGGGCTTTCTTTTCCCAACACTCTCCTGCACTTCACAACTCTTGCGCACCTTCTTTACTTTCCTTACTTCTATCTTTTTCTTAAAGCTTTAAAAAAAAAAAAAATGAAGCGGTACAAAAAATGTATTAAGATATATGTGTTGTGTGTTATTGTAATTTACCGTACTTCTAATTTTTAAAAAAAAATAAATAAATAAAGAAGAAAAAAAAAGGGTTCTAAGAGTAAACCTAGCAATTATAGACCTGTTAGTTTGACTTCAGTGGTGGGCAAATTAATGGAAAAGATACTTGGAGATAATATATATAAGCATCTGGATAAACAGGGTCTGATTAGGAGCAGTCAACATGGATTTGTGCCTGGAAGGTCATGTTTGACTAATCTTCTTGAATTTTTTGAAGAGGTTACTAGGGAAATTGACGAGGGTAAAGCAGTGGATGTTGTCTATATGGACTTTAGTAAGGCCTTTGACAAGTTCCTCATGGAAGGTTGGTTAAGAAGGTTCAACTGTTGGGTATAAATGCAGGAATAGCAAGATGGATTCAACAGTGGCTGAATGGGAGAAGCCAGAGGGTAATGGTGGATGGCTGTTTGTCGGGTTGGAGGCAGGTGACTAGTGGGGTGCCTCAGGGATCTGTGTTGGGTCCTTTGTTGTTTGTCATGTACATCAATAATCTGGATGAAGGGGTGGTAAATTGGATTAGTAAGTATGCAGATGATACCAAGATAAGGGGTGTTGTGGATAATGACGTGTGTAGGGGGCGCTCCTCTGTGTGCAGCCATGTCAGCAGCGCGTCAGTTTTTCCAGCTTTTTTAAATTTTTTAGTATGTTTTAAAGTGTGTATTTAATGTTCCTTCGTGTGTTTTGTGTGGGGGGTGGTGTGGGGGGGTGAGGGGGAAACCGCTTCGGTCGCCTCCTCCATGGAGAGGCGACTTTTTCCAGGTCGCCTCCCCCGTGGCCTAACATCAAGGATCGACGCGGCCTTTCCCGGAGACACGCCCGGGGCTTCAGCGGCGGGCGCAGCGTGGACTCTCGGCGTCTCGCTGGGGCTCGCTGGAGGGGAGCGCTCCGTTTCGCTGGCCCGGGGCAGCCGGCAGCCTGAAGTCGCAGCCTGAAGTCGCGGTCTGCAGAGCTCCAGCTGGTGCGGCGTCTACAGCCCGGGATCCCTCGTGGGGGACCCGGGGGTAGAAGAAGCCATCACTGCCGGCCCGCGGCCAACTTCTACCGCGGGTGCGGCATGGACTTGCCATCACCCCTGGAGGGGAGCTTCGACCGCCGGCCCTGCAGTCTACGGTGCTTCTGGCTGCGGCGGGGACTTTAAATCTCGACCGCCGGCCTGCGGCCTACAACAATCTAAAGCCGCGGTCTCCGGTGAGGAAGAGCCGATCCTGGACTGACTGGACTCTGGTCCTGTACACGGGGGGAAAAGGAGGAGGACTGGCCAAATTTTTGTGCCTTCCACCACAGTGATGAATGCTGTGGTGGATGTTTGTGTTACAGTTTTATTGTGTGTTCTTTATCATTGTACTGCTGCTGACAACCCAAATTTCCACCAACCCTGGTTGTGTGGCAATAAATTATATCTATCTATCTATCTATGAAGAGGATTTCCAAAGTCTACAGAGTGATTTAGGCCATTTGGAAAAATGGGCTGAAAGATGGCAGATGGAGTTTAATGCTGATAAATGTGAGGTGCTACACCTTGGCAGGACAAATCAAAATAGGACGTACATGGTAAATGGTAGGGAATTGAAGAATGCAGGTGAACAGAGGGATCTGGGAATAACTGTGCATAGTTCCTTGAAGGTGGAATCTCATATAGATAGGGTGGTAAAGAAAGCTTTTGTTATGCTAGCCTTTATAAATCAGAGCATTGAGTATAGAAGCTGGGATGTAATGTTAAAATTGTACAAGGCATTGGTGAGACCAAATCTGGAGTATGGTGTACAATTTTGGTCGCCCAATTATAGGAAGGATGTCAACAAAATAGAGAGAGTACAGAGGAGATTCACTAGAATGTTGCCTGGGTTTCAACAACTAAGTTACAGAGATAGGTTGAATAAGTTAGGTCTTTATTCTCTGGAGCACAGAAGGTTAAGGGGGGACTTGATAGAGGTCTTTAAAATGATGAGAGGGATAGACAGAGTTGATGTGGACAAGCTTTTCCCTTTGAGAATAGGGAAGATTCAAACAAGAGGACATGACTTCAGAATTAAGGGACAGAAGTTTAGGGGTAACATGAGGGGGAACTTCTTTACTCAGAGAGTGGTAGCGGTGTGGAATGAGCTTCCAGTGGAAGTGGTGGCGGCAGGTTCGTTGGTATCATTTAAAAATAAATTGGATTGGCATATGGATGAGAAGGGAATGGAGGGTTATGGTATGAGTGCAGGCAGGTGGGACTAAGGGAAAAAAGTTGTTCGGCACGGACTTGTAGGGCCGAGATGGCCTGTTTCCGTGCTGTAATTGTTATATGGTTATATGGTTATATGGTTAATATCTGGCAAACCACAGAACAGTAAATGAAAGTTAACTTCCTTTCCATTTGGTTTAATTCAATTAATTTAATCTGTCTTTCTGAGCATTTTAGTTTTTCATTAAATATAATTAAATCGATTATAAGTCTGAGTTATTTTTATTTTCAATAGTGTCTGTGTGTTTTGAATATTTGAAATTTGAACATTTGCACATTGCCAACGAGCCTGAGGGCTGCGGCTTCACTGGCTGTCAAAGTCCTTCTGTGGGCAGAACCTTCCGCTTACGCTTGGAGACACCCTGAGCTATTTTAGGGACTGAATGACGTGGGTCTGCATCTGAACACTAATCAGTCTACAATACACAATGTGGAGCATTTGTCAAAGAAACATCCCAGTACATATTGGAGTGTTTTGTCTAATGAAGTTTAGAAGGTTGTTTGCTTCATTACTGTTAGAATCCACTGTAAAATAAAATTGTTGTGAAAAATGCCAACATCTTCATGTGTTTATACTCCCAGACTTTCCTTCAGGCACATTATTTATAGCATGGCATTTCTAACTCGATGGATTTCTAAGTGGAGCAACATATGTGGAAAGAACAATACTGCAATTGCCATTGCCTCAATTTTTATCTATATAAATAAATTGTTTGTGACAAATATCAAGTATCAAGTCCATTTAATATTACACTTAACAATGTGTTTTTAAGTTATTTGTCCCCTATGGTTTTAGATTTTTGACATGCTGAAATAAATAAAATGTATTAAAAATGAGTTACTCATAATTTCAAAGGACATAAACAATGTAAGTAAAGTGGGTCTAGTGATATAGTACATATAATGATATGTCAAGGCCATATATCTCCAGTCATCCTTGAGGCTCTGTTTCAAAATCAAGCAGTCCGAAAATAGGCACAGGCTACATCCTGCCTTTTCTCCATGAAGTCACCACGTGCCTTTCCAAACTATTACGTGAGTTGAATGAAACATTTATGTAACCTAACCAGGAAATTGCAACATAAACCACAAAGGGCAGCAAGCTCAGAGGGGATGGGGTGACATATTTATGACCTATAACCTCTTCCAAGCTTAGATTAAAAATAGCACCATGATTATTGCAGAGGGAAAACATGGCAATGTCTATTTCCATCCATTGAAATAATGCCTGCTGAACTTGGTTTTATAAATTGAAAGAAAGGTCAAAATAAACATACAGTATTGCAGTTTCTCTCCTCTTTAAGAGCCTGTCCCACTAGGGCGACCTAATCCGCGACTTCTGGCGAGTTTGACCTCGACTCGTACTCACAGCATGGTCGACACGAGGCCGTAGGAGGTCTTCGTAACTCTCCTTCGTGCTCGAGAGAGGTCTCTGCGTACTCGAGGCCTCAGCTAGGTCACGGCGGTTTTTTCAATATGTTAAAAAATGCCCGCGAGTAAAAAAAGGTCGCCATGGAAATAAATCGATACTTTTTTTACTCGTAGGTTTAGTCGTAGTAGTCAGTAGTAGGTCGGCATGCTAGTCGTAGGTAATCGAGGGTAGTCGAAGGTAGTCGACGGTGGTCGTAGATAGTCTTCATCACAGTCGAAGGGAGGTCGAAGGAGATCGAAAGAGGTCGTCTTCACTCTCCACTATTCGGTGTCCAATTTTCCCGAAGGTAGTCGTAGCTAGTCGAAGCTGTTCAACATAGTCGAAGGAGGTTGAAGGAGGTCTTCTACATTGTTGAAGGAGGTCTTCAACATGACATTTTTTCAAACTCTTCTAAACTCGCCAATTAGGTCGCCCAAGTGGGGCAGCCCCTTTAGTCATGGTGTGGTTCAAGATCAAACAACTCTTATCTGCAGTGGCCAAACTCGCAGTTTTATGGTGAAGACATACTAAAGACTAAAGAACTAAAGGCATAGTACTTTTATGATGATCTTTTATCTATATGTTCACTTCTAGCAGTACACATAGAGAGGGATTTAATTTTCATGCTGGTTTATTAGCTGATGATCAGTGCTGAAAGTTTATTCTTGGCTCTGTATTCCCTGACCCAGTTAGTTTTCTTCCTCTTTCTTCTGCTCAGTGTCCATTCCAGATCTACTGCCTTATAAAATGCTTTGAGTCCTTCCTTTGGATATAATGTAGACATTCTTACATGCAATGCTAAATCTAACTCTCTCTTGAAAACATCCAGTGAATTGGCCTCCTCTGCCTTCTGTGGCAGAGAATTCCACAGATTCACAACTCTCTGGGTGAAAAAGTATTTCCTCATCTCAGTCCTAAATGGCCTACCCCTTATTCTTAAGCTGTGACCCCTGGTTCTGGACTCCCCCAACATTGGAAACATTTTTCCTGCATCTACCCTGTCCAATCCCTTAAGAATTTTATATGTTTCTATAAGATCCGCTCTCATCCTTCTAAATTCCAGTCAATACAAGACCCATTCTTTCATCATATGTCAGTCCCGCCATCCCGGGAATTAACCTGGTGAACCTACGCTACAATAGCAAGAATGTTCTTCCTCCAATTAGGAGACCAAAACTGCAAACAATACTCCAGGTGTGGTCTCATCAGGGCCCTTGTACAACTGCAGTAGGACCTCCTTGCTCCTAAACTCAAATCCTCTCACAATTAAGGCAGTTAGCTTTCTATACTGCCTGCTATACCTGCATGTTTAAGTGGATAACCTCAAATGTATCCACATTGTACTGCATCTGCCATGTATCTGCCCTCTCAACCAACCTATCCAATTCACCCTGCAGCCTCATAGCATCCTCCTCGCAGCTCACACTGCCACACAGCCTCGTGTCATCTGCAAACTTGGAGATGTTACATTTAATTCCCTCGTCTAAATCGTTAATATATATTGTTCATAACTGGGGTCCCATCACTGAGCCTTGCGGCACCCCACCATAATATGGTGGAGTAAGTTTATATTTAAAACAGTTCCAGTGTGCAGAAGAATGTGCCTGAATGGTAATTCATTTTTTTGCACTGTCCACACACTAGATCCTATTTATTTAGAATTCATATTCATGATATTTAAGTTCTAGAATATTGGAATGTAAAAGGACGGCACGGATGAGCAGCGGTAGAGTTGGTCCCTTACTGCGCTTACAGCACCAGAGACCCGGGTTCGATCCTGACTACGGTGCTTGGCTGTATGAAGTCTGTGTGTTCTTCCCGTGACTGTGTGGGTTTTTTTCGAGATCTTCGTTTTCCTCCCACACTCCAAAGATGTACAGGTTTGTAGGTTAATTGGCTTGGTATAAATGTAAATTGTCCCTAGTCTGTCTAGGATAGCGTTAATATGCAGGGGTTGCTGGTCAGAGCGGACTCGCTGGGCCGAAGGGCCTGTTTCTGCGCTGTATCTCTGAACTAAACAAAACTAACCTAAATCTATCCAAATATTCAGCCCCAGTCTGTTGACATCACTATCAACTCAACTCACTAAATTATATTTAATGATGAAGATGAACAATCCATAAACTTAATTTTGCTGCATAAATATGTGATTCTGCATCCAGCATCAAAATCAATGGTTCCATAAAGTAGGAATGTAATCAACAATGAGAATACAAGCGACATTTTGGAAATCACGATGCAGAATTTGTGAACTATGACCATCTGATATCTATCAAAGCTGAGGTTACATAAAGCGTCACTGAGTTCCATACCATGGTTTCAGCTAAGATCATTAACCATGGAATAAAATAAGTATAAAAATATTCCATTGAGTTTTACTCACGTAATTTGCTTGGATATCTGTGTGGTTCCATTCCAACCCATCATCAAGCACAGTGAGCACGATTCCTTTGCCAGTTATCCCTTTTTTCCACACTGGAATAACATGAAGATCCAGTTTTGGGAGAGATGACGAAGTCCTGGTATCTTGCTTTAGAAAGAGTGAGATGTAAAAATGTTATGACAATAGACACTAGACAATGGACAATAGGTGCAGGAGTAGGCCATTCGGCCCTTCGAGCCAGCACCGCCATTCAATGTGATCATGGCTGATCATCCCCAATCAGTACCCCGTTCCTGCATTCTCCCCATATCCCCTGACTCCGCTATTTTTAAGAGCCCTATCTAGCTCTCTTTTGAAAGCACCCAAAGAACCTGCCTCCACCGCCCTCTGAGGCAGAGAATTCCGCAGACTCACAACTCTCTGTGAGAAAAAGTGTTTCCTTGTCTCCGTTCTAAATGGCTTACTCCTTGTTCTTAAACTGTCGCCCCTGGTTCTGGACACCCCCAACATTGGGATAATGTTTCCTGCCTCTAGCGTGTTCAAACCCTTAACAATCTTATATGTTTCAATGAGATTCCCACCCTCTCATCCTTCTAAACTCCAGAGTGTGCAAGCCCAGCTGCTCCATTCTCTCAGCATATGTCAGTCCAGCCATCCCAGGAATTAACCTTGTAAATTTACGCTGCACTCCCTCAATAGCAAGAATGTCCTTCCTCAAATTAGGGGACCAAAACTGCACACAATACTCAAGGTGTGGTCTCACTAGGGCTCTGTACAACTACAGAAGGACCTCTTTGCTCCTATATTCGATTCTCTTGTTATAAAGGCCAACATGCCATTCGCTTTCTTCACTGCCTGCTGTATCTGCATGCTTACTTTCATAGGCTGATGTACAAGGACCCCCCAGATCCCGTTGTACTTCCCCTTTTCCTAACTTGATGCCATTTAGATAATAATCTGCCTTCCTATTTTGCTACCAAAGTAGATAACCTCACATTTATCCTCATTAAACTTCATCTGCCATGCATCTGCCCACTCCCCAACCGGTCCAAGTCACCCTGCATTCTCATAGCATCCTCCTCACAGTTCTCACTGCCACCCAGCTTTGTGTCATCTGCAAATTTGCTAATGAGTTTGGCACCTTGTTTATCTTTTGCAGCAAGTATCATCTGTCAACTGTGGGTATTTCTTTTAGCTAACAGCTTTGAGCAGCAAACATTTAATTCGTAGACAAATAATTGAAAATTGTGGGTGGCTGTTGAGAGCTTGTTGAATCATAGGTTGAATCATAGGTTACAAAAATGTACTTTGATCTCTTCAAATTTACCAGGAAGAATGACTCACCCATCTCCGCTCTGATGGACTTAGATAGATGATTCTTTCAGGATGTAGGATTATTTACTTTCCCATTTCACATTTAAGTATATTATAGATCTTTTTTTACTCAATAAGAAACCAATCCTATACTTATCACCGCACTCGCCACTGCATGTTTTTGGTGTTGTTTAACGCATGACACTGAAATCTGTGCACTTGCTGCTGATCATTGTTGAGTTAAATACATTGGTGCAGAAATAAAGCCAAAGCTAATTTGGTTCAAATTTTATCTGAATTTGTCTTCAAAATGTGGTTACATTTTCTTCATGTTGAGAGAGTCAATAACTCCAAATATCAAGAAGAGGTCCAAAGCAAAGTCAAAAATCGGCAAAATCCACTAGAAATAAGCAACTACAATCAGCAAACACATTATTGTCTGCTGGAGGAAATTGAAATATAAAACTTGTGCATAACAATTGTTTAGTGGGAGAGATTAGAAATATATTGGTGGAACAGAATGCATCATATGCTCTTATAGAAACATATAAAATTCCTAAAGCATTGGACAAACTAGATGCAGGAAAAATGTTCCCGATGTTGGGGAAGTCCAGAACCAGAGGTCACAGTTTAAGGCCATTTAAGACTGAGATGCGGAAAAACTTTTTCACCCAGAGAGTTGTGAATGTGTGGAATTCTCTGCCACAGAAGGCAATGGAGGCCAATTCATTGGATGTTTTCAAGAGAGAGTTAGATTTAGCTCCTAGGGCTGGCTAAAGGAATTAAGGGATATGGGGGAAAAGCAGGAATGGGGTACTGATTTTAGATGATCATATTCCTGGCTCGGAGGGCCGAATGGCCTACTCCTGCACCTATTTTTCCACGTTTCTATGTTTCTCCGTGTATGCAACAGCTAGAAGATGATTCATCAGCCATCGACGTATTTAGGAAAATCAGATGCCCAATGTTCCATTTATTACTGTGGTTCTCTGCACAATTTCAGAGAAAATCTGATGAATACATTCGACAACATGCAAGACATCATTAATCAAGGACATGTGCAAACATCTGCGAAACAGATATTTTAAATTAAGTTGTTCTGATAATGTTATGCAGAAAACTGAGAAAGGAGCAAGAGAATAACAAATGCAAACAATGAACATAACAATATGAGACTATGATCTTGAATCTGAATAAAGAAAAAGGCCATTCTTTTGTGGTGCCAACACCATTATACTGGCGAAAAATGGTCTTAAATTCTGCAGTTAGAAATTTGAAGGTATTTGGCTGATGGGGATGCTAATGTATGATGTAAGTTAGTTGAATTATTTGCCACAGAAGGCTATGGAGGCCAAGTCAGTGGATATTTTTAAGACCGAGATAAATTCTTGATTAGTACAGGTATACGATGTTATGGGGAGAAGGCTGGAGAATGGGGTTAGAAGGGAAAGATAGATCAGCCATGATTGAATGGCGACGAAAACGGTGAAGCAAGTCCATTGGAAATCTGCTTTGCAACGGTTAACATGTCGTGATCAACATTCCTAACATCTAAAGTTAGGAATCACTGATACATGGGAAGTTTAGTTTGGTTCTCATGATACTTGTTGAGTGAATACCTAACTTTGAGATTGAAGAAAACATTTTGGGAAATGGGGCAAGGAGAGATGGATGGAGGGACCAACCTTTATATATCACCCATCATCTCACTGGAGGTGGAACAAGCTTAAGGGGCCCCCTCCAGTTTCTACATATGCGATAAGTCACAACACAACTACCTGATCTTCTGTTATGTATGTCAACCCAGCAAACATTAATTTTAATTATGGTGCTATTCAATCATAAGTATATAAACAGCACATATACCATTCTCTGGTATATTCCAGGAGCAATGTCAAGGACTAAGTATGGCTTTGTCTTCACTAAAGTCAAGAGCTGGAAGATTAGAATGTGAGATGGAAATTAATAATGACCCCTCCAGGTATATGCAATTTTAAAGAGTTGCCTTAAGCTACTATTTAAAGTAGTTCTTTACTATACATGTTATATATATAGAAACATAGAAACATAGAAAATAGGTGCAGGAGTAGGCCATTCGGCCCTTCGAGCCTGCACCGCCATTCAATATGATCAAGACTGATCATCCAACTCAGTATCCCGTACCTGCCTACTCTCCATACCCCCTGATCCCTTTAGCCACAAGGGCCACATCTAACTCCCTTAAATATAGCCAATGAACTAGCCTCAACTACCTTCTGTGGCAGAGAATTCCAGAGATTCACCACGCTCTGTGTGAAAATTGTTTTAAAAGATCCTAAAAGATTTCCCCCTTATCCTTAAACTGTGTCCCTTGTTCTGGACTTCCCCAACATCGGGAACAATCTTCCTGCATCTAGCCTGTCCAACCCCTTAAGAATTTTGTAAGTTTCTATAAGATCCCCCCTCAATTTTCTAAATTCTAGCGAGTACAAGCCGAGTCTATCCAGTCTTTCTTCATATGAAAGTCCTGACATCCCAGGAATCAGTCTGGTGAACCTTCTCTGTACTCCCTCTATGGCAAGAATGTCTTTCCTCAGATTAGGAGACCAAAACTGTACGCAATACCCCAGGTGTGGTCTCACCAAGACCCTGTACAACTGCAGTAGAACCTCCCTGCTCCTATACTCAAATCCTTATACACATATATATTATTGATACTAATATACAATATACACAAATATATTATTGATACTAATCAAAGCACTCACGAGATACCATTGTTGATTCCACATGGGATCAGTAAACATTTTCTCTGCGATACAATCTGCACAGTCCTTTGGTGGAGAGCGCTTACTTCTTTGCTTTTCATACTGTTGTTCTGCCCAAGCCACCTATAGTTAAGTGACATACAAAAAATTGAACATGGGACATATTATTCATTTTATCATTCGCAAACAGTTTTATAAATGAGCCAGAATGTAATTCAGTTTGTTTAAAACTTCAATTTTATTCTTATACTGATAATGATAGAAACACATTTGCTGAGAACTTCCTCAGGAATGCTTCCCCTCCTCTGCCATAGATTTGCAAAACTGCTACTCTTAATGTCTGCATCTAGACTGAAACACAATCTCTTTGAAAATAAAATGTGTTTGTTTGCATTGATTTGATCTACATAAATCAGGGGATTAAAGCCCCATCAATAATTAATATGCCAGATCTTTCAAACTGCTTGTCTCCTTTAACTTTCCCTCTGATTTGCTTCTCAAGCCTTATAAATTAAAGTATTAATTCATGATAGTGTACAGTTCCCATAGACTGAATGTGGGCCTAGGCCTGGAGATCCTGCAAATATCCACTTGATTCGGGTATCACACATAGATTCTCCCTTTGTGCTCTCATTTTGAACAAAACTACGCTCCTTTTTATTTGGACTCTTTGCTGAAAATACACAATGTGATATTTTAATAACTAGTTATTCATAAAAGTGTACTTCCATTACAGTGGTGACCATAGTTATCAAGAAGGAACTGCAGATGCTGGAAGATCGAAGGTACACAAAATTGCTGGAGAAACTCAGCGGGTGCAGCAGCATCTATGGAGCGAAGGAAATAGGCGACGTTTCGGGCCGAAACCCTTCTTCGGCCCGAAACGTCGCCTATTTCATTCGCTCCATAGATGCTGCTGCACCCGCTGAGTTTCTCCAGCAATTTTGTGTACCTTCGATGACCATAGTTAGGTTATTTCCTTTCTGGTTAGACACAGCTGACTTGTTCTATATGATAGAATGGAATGACATTCTGACGTGTTCTATATGAATGGTCAATTAACCAGAAGGAAGAGGAAATGTCAGTGTATGTAGTCCATGAAAGGTAAATACAAGACGAGATCATATAACTGCAAATGTGTTATTACTAAATCATGCAAAATTGTTTTATGAACAGTATTGATCATCTTTATTTTTATGCAACCACTAATATATAGAATCTGCCATTGCCTTATTTGAATCTTATAAGGAAATGAATTGTACCCGTTCATCTTCAGATAATCGTTTTGTAATGTGGTCAGCACTCCTTCGAGATCTTCTTGGATGAATTTTGTGTCGGAGTAGATAGTGATTTTGAAGTTCTCCAATCTAAAGAAGTAAAGATGGAACAGATTGATTAATGCGAATTATGTCAACCAATAAAATGAGATTTTATTCATTCAGCCATTTTTCATCATTTCTGCAGATCTTTTAGGATTCGGGATTTGCATATTTGGACTGGATAAAATCTGCAAAAGTCATACTATTGTTTGAGAAAGGAAGTGACCTGATAATTACAGATTGATGATTTTAGCTGGTTGTGAGGAAGTACTGAAGATTGTGAACAAAGAGTGCAGTAATTTTAGTGACACACTAGGAGGGAGGGGGGGGGGGGGGGGGGGGGGGGGGGGGGTTTGTTAACGTACAGAAACCCAGAGCTTGGTATAAATTTTTTACTCAAACACTGCATTATCAGGGAAACATAGAAACATATAAAATAGGTGCAGGAGTAGGCCATTCGGCCCTTCGAGCCTGCACCGCCATTCAATATGATCATGGCTGATCATCCAACTCAGTATCCTGTACCTGATTTCTCTCCATACCCCCTGATCCCTTTAAGAAGACATGCTTGAAATAGTCATGGATTTAAGACAGTTTTCGTGCCCCTCACCTGGATTCAACAATCCAAGCAGTTTATGAATCTGAATAGTGAATACAGTTCTGTATCGGATGAAGGGTCTTCAAGCTGATACATTAATTTGGTTTGCTTTTCCATACATGCTGCATGGCCTGCTGGTTGTTTTCAATATTTTCTGTTTTTATTTTAGATTTCCAGCATTTGCTGATGTCTGATTTCCCATGGACAAAGGCCAGTGGCATCTTGTCCTATCCCTGTCTAATTGCTTCCATGGGATTTCCATTATCCAGATACTACTGGCAACCCATCTCATTTTAATGCAATGTCATAAATGCTGTCCATCTATCCATTAGCTTGTGCCATTTTTCTCAGTCATTGTCTCTTTCCTGTGGGCATCAGGACATGGCTCTGCAAATATAGCCTGCAGAGGAGAAGGCTCAGGAGATAAATAGCATGTTAAAATGCACGTTAGAAATCCGATACCTTCCTGCCAATTGGCTCATAACACACAACAGTGAGAAACAAAACCCTGTCATATTGATGCTCTTAAGCATTCTTGAGGCTTATTGATGTTAACTGAAGAAGCCTCAAATACTTAATATACTGGCCATGCCTTATTTTTCTCCTGGCTGGTGAAGTTAATGAGCATTTGGACTCAAAAACTACCCATGAGCATGTGACACAATATTCTGGGGTTTCTGTGTGTCACTGGTCTCCCTGCTCTCCCTAAATCTCTTCCCCTCCCCCTGCAATACACCTCTGGTTCTTCACAGCTCCCAGTGTACCAGGACTTTGAAGGTCACCCCCTTCCCCACCCTGTACACTTGTCTTTGCTGACAGATATCACTGCGTTTTCTTGCCTGTAACCTCCCGTAGGTCAATTACCCATGTGTAATAGAAGGATAAAGATGACTTCTTCTCAGATGATGTCACTCACTCTGAGGGGTCACCATCTCAGCACTCCTGCCCAGAACGATGGTTGTGCTTTGATTTAGTGAAACTCAAGTTACAGGTGAGCAAGGGCAGGTGCTGGGGACAAATAAAACAATGGAAAGTAGATGTCGGAAGACTAAGAGGTTTCTGATCTCATGCAGATACTATGACTCAGAGTTGTAACTGTGTAGAACTGATGCAAATAATATGTAGTGAACAGGCATTTGATGAAGTCGTGCCATGCATGCTTGCAGGGATAATGAAGAAATCATTGCTATCTAAGGGTAATATGAGGTCTGCTGCCTTTGTCCATGGAAAACAAGGCTACCTAGATGGACCATCCAATGTGAGCATTAAATAAGTTAGCAATTCTGAAGAAGGTTCCCAACCCAAAATGTCACCTAACCATGTTCTCCAGAGATGCTACCTGACGCGCTGAGTTGCTCTGACACTTTGGTCTTTATTTATAAACCAGCATCTGCAGTTCCTTGCATCTCCATGAAGAAAGTTCATTTTAGTCCTCACTGAGGGATTGCACATCATGGATGTAATTTAAAAGAGGGTGTGGGACAGGCACCCCTTGGCGCATCAATCTGTAGGATAGTAATCAACAACTCAGCTCCAGTGCAGAAGAGCCATGAATCGCAGGCTGACAAAAGCAGACCTGAAAGTGGGAATGCTCATCAAAGCACTTCTTATCCTCTACTGCCTCCTTCTCCACCACCTCACATGCAGACTTGCATCTCAATGGCTGAGTTTGCCTCTACCGCTGCTACTGGTGCAGTCTGAGGTGGGGCCCTCTCAGGCTCTTAAACCTACAGGACATCAGCCAAAAGCATGATGGGGCGCAAGAGCGGAACTCACTATCAAAACATGGAGGGGACCGGGGGACACAATTTTTTGGCGGCCACGCGCGCATGCGCACACTCACACACACACGAGCGAGGCTTCGGAGGCTCAATCCAGCGCTAAATGCAGCTCAACTCTGTCTGTCTCACCGGGTTAACTACAGCCCTGTCTGGACTGATGGGATACCAGCGCTGCTTCTCCACGCTGGCCATATTTCCCGCAAGCCCAGGAAGGGCTGTAGGCTCACCTGGCGGGACAGGCAGAGTGTGCTGGGTGTAGCGCTGCTTCTCTGCGCTGGCTTTGGGCCTGGGGGCACCGCGCCCGTCTGACTCCCGACCAAAGATCCTATAGCGGAGGATCTTTGTTGCCGACCTCTCTGGCCTCTCTGGCCACCCATGGGGGGTGGGGGGGGGGGCACTCGGGACAGCGCCGGAGACCCGGCCGGGATCGATCCTGTCTGCGGGTGAAGCGCAGGTCTGTGCCACGTCTCCCTCCTCCAATCACCGCACTCTATCCTCAGTCCCACCCCCCCCACTCCTCCCTCCTCCAATCATTGCGCTGAATCATCATGTCCCGCCCCCATTGCCTGCAGACCGACGTCTCTCTCGTCCAATCGGCGCCCTCGATCATCAGTCCCACCCCCACTGTCTCGCGGAAAGCGGAGATTTCACCGGGTTTTAAAATCCGGTTTACAAAAACTTGGGGGGGATGTCCCCCACCTCTCAAAACATGGGGGGGGACGTGTCCCCTCTGGCCCCCCCGGGTTTTCCGCCCCTGATGGGGCGGCACATTGGCACAGCTGGTAGAGCTGCTCCCTCACAGCGCTATAGACCCCGGTTCTATCAAGACCTCAAATATAGTTTTAGTTTAGTTTAGCTCAGAGATACAGCATGGAAACAGACACTTCAGCCGTCGCCGACAATCGATAGTCGGCACTATGCACTAGTTTTATGTTATCCGAGTTTCGCATCCTACACACTGGGGCCAAATTACAGAAGCTAATTAACGTACAGATCTGCACGTCTTTAGAATGTAGGAGGAAACCGGAGCACAAATGTACAAACTGCGTACGGACAACACTCGTGGTCAGGATTGGACCCAGGTCTCTGTTGCTGTAATAGCTCTAAAACTAAAACTAAGCAACTCAGAGAGGGATCTTTCCTATTATTTTCTATGTTGAAATTAAAGAAGTTGTACGCGTAAGACTCTAGAAAGAAGAACCTGCTCAAGGACATGTATGTGGATTTTTTACACAATATTACAGTGTTGTATTCCTGTTATTTTGACTCACATGAATATTAAACCAGCCTTCTGGTTTTGCATGTTTTTTGGTTCACTGGCCTATAACGTGAAACATGAAGTTGTGCGAAGGAGGGGTGTGTGGAAGGGACACATGGCTGTAAGTTGGAATAGAAAGGAACTGCATATGCTGGTTTATACCAAAGATAGACACAAAATGCTGGAGTAACTTCGCAGGTCAGGCAGCATCTCTGGAGAAAATGGATAGTTGACTGTTTGTGTTGGAGAAGGGTCCCAACCCACCACGTCACTCGTCTATTTTCTCCAGAGATGCTGCCTGACCCGCTGAGTTACTCCAGCATTTGGTGTCTATCTTTGACTGCAAGCTGGACAGGTTTGTGTTGGGAAAAATACCAGAGCACAGAAAATAGATTTCTGATGGATATGTGAAGTGTGGAAATAATAACGTGGTAGCAATTTTCTATTCTCCTCTTGCATTTAATATCTCTGCATCCTCCTCCTTCTTCGCAACGTTATCTGAAAAGGCAGTGGGTTGGCTGGCTTGTGCTTCCTGGAAGTCCAACTTTTGCTTTGTCGTGTTCAGCATCCCCGTGCCATTTTGAAGATTTTGACTGATGCATCAGAGCAGTGAATAGCAGCTCCAACATGTTAAACACTTGTATATTGACACTTCCACTCATCTGGTGACTTTAGTCATATGGCTCCCAGGCATCAGACCACTACAGCCTCAGTTAAAGCATGTATTAATGCACTTTGAACAGCTTGCTTCAAGTATTAAATTGCTGCATGCTAAAGACATCATTGTAACTGCTCAATAATCCTCTATTCATCTGCATCAAGATCATTTGGTATCTGCACACAAACACCACGGTAATGCATTAAAATCCCTTGCCCTTGGTCTCCGCTTCTGAGTGACCTGGGATTACTTTAATTGCCACGTACGTAATTAGCAATTTCCTTTGCCTGTAGAAAAATAGTCACAGATTCGAACGCCCGAACGAGGATGCTAGGAGACTGCAAGGTGACTTGGATAGGCTGGGTAAGTGGGCAAATGTTTGGCAGATGCAGTATAATGTGGATAAATGTGAGGTTATCCATTTTGGTGGCAAAAACAGGAAAGCAGACTATTATCTAAATGGTGGCCGACTAGGAAAGGGGGAGATGCAGCGAGACCTGGGTGCCATGGTACACCAGTCATTGAAAGTGGGCATGCAGGTGCAGCAGGCAGTGAAGAAAGCGAATGGTATGTTAGCTTTCATAGCAAAAGGATTTGAGTATAGGAGCAGGGAGGTTCTACTGCAGTTGTACAGGGTCTTGGTGAGACCACACCTGGAGTATTGCGTACAGTTTTGGTCTCCAAATCTGAGGAAGGACATTATTGCCATAGAGGGAGTGCAGAGAAGGTTCACCAGACTGATTCCTGGGATGTCAGGACTGTCTTATGAAGAAAGACTGGATAGACTTGGTTTATACTCTCTAGAATTTAGGAGATTGAGAGAGGATCTTATAGAAACTTACAAAATTCTTAAGGGGTTGGACAGGCTAGATGCAGGAAGATTGCTCCCGATGTTGGGGAAGTCCAGGACAAGGGGTCACAGCTTAAGGATAAGGGGGAAATCCTTTAAAACCGAGATGAGAAGAACTTTTTTCACACAGAAGAGTGGTGAATCTCTGGAACTCCCTGCCACAGAGGGTAGTCGAGGCCAGTTCATTGGCTATATTTAAGAGGGAGTTAGATGTGGCCCTTGTGGCTAAGGGGATCAGAGGGTATGGAGAGAAGGCAGGTACGGGATACTGAGTTGGATGATCAGCCATGATCATATTGAATGGCGGTGCAGGCTCGAAGGGCCGAATGGCCTACTCCTGCACCTAATTTCTATGTTTCTATGTTTCTATGTTTCAGTCTGCCCTCAGTAGCAAGCACACTGGATATAATTCACCACACTGGAAAATAAACCATTAGTCTCATGCAATTGTGTGCCACGGACTGTAATGTGCCACAAATAAGACCAATGATCCTGAGATAGCTGGCGATTTTAGCTTCTACATTAAACACATGAACCATATCAAGCGCACACCACTGTTTGCTCCAGCAGATTATTTTTATTTCGCACTAGCTCTGCCTCCAAAAGCAGTCATGTTCAAATATGTAGCAGAACATCAACTACACTCTCTGTAACAGGTATAACTTCATGCCAGCTGGACATCTGTTGACTCCCTTCCTTGTCAAACTGAAGGTAGAATCGGAACAGTTTACTGCTGGGATTGCGGTTCACAATCGTTCTGTTTCCAAATCTGGTCTCCAAATCTGACAGTTTTGGTCTCCAAATCTGAGGAAAGACATTGTTGCCATAGAGGGAGTACAGAGAAGGTTCACCAGACTGATTCCTGGGATGGCAGGACTTTCATATGAAGAAAGACTGGATAGACTCGGCTTGTACTCGCTAGCATTTAGAACATTGAGGGGGGATCTTATAGATACTTACAAAATTCTTAAGGGGTTGGACAGGCTAGATGCAGGAAGATTGTTCCCGATGTTGGGGAAGTCCAGAACAAAGGGTCACAGTTTAAGGATAAGGGGGAAACCTTTTAGGACCGAGATGAGAAAAACATTTTTCACACAGAGAGTGGTGAATCTCTGGAATTCTCTCCCGCAGAAGGTACTGAGGCCAGTTCATTGGCTATATTTAAGAGGGAGTTAGATGTGGCCCTTGTGGCTAAAGGGATCAGGGGGTATGGAGAGAAAGCAGGTACAGGATACTGAGTTGGATGATCAGCCATGATCATATTGAATGGCGGTGCAGGCTCGAAGGGCCGAATGGCCTACTCCTGCACCTATTTTCTATGTTTCTATGTTTCGAATCCCAAAATACTATGCATTAGTGGTACCCAATATGGTCCTCCCTTTGACACCTACAATATACAGTTCGCAAGCAATCATCTCTGCAGTTTAAGAATAGAACTGCAAACTTTACATATTTTGCTTCCATGTCTTGTAGCCAGGTTCCCACCACATAATCTCTAAACTGGACCTTTCACAGGGTCCCTCAGGAAAGCAACTGTGAGGTTGCCTTGTGAACTGAAAAATGTGCCTGTCAAATCTTCTGTCCTCTCAGTGTTCTTGTTTTGTTTTCATTGGAACCTCTGCTCAAAAAATGTAAGTTAAAAACTCCTGTTAATTTATCTAAGAAAAGTTATTAGCCTAACAAAGCTGGCAACATGCCTCTTTCAATGGTGTTGGTTGCAGGCAGACCAAAACATTTTGGTTAACTGCAGATGTCACTGGTTTGGGAGCGGTTTCCTGATACGCTGTTATTCTCAAAGTATTTTGTGTCTGACTGCTCCCCCATCTACTCACAAAAAGGAATTAACATCCAGGTGACGGTGACTGTGCACCTGAGCAAATACCAAAACAATTAGCGACCTTTTGTGTTGAGGAGGTCATTCTTGCCTAATCTAGCTCAAACATCTGAGGTGACCTTTAGTGCAGTGAGATAGACGGTTTTACCTGAATATCTTTATTAATCTTATGTGCAAAATAATGAACCTATGATTAAAACTTGGGAATGCCAATGAGAGAAAATCTTAAAATCAATACTTTCTTTCCACAAATCAGAAATATCATAAGTATTTCCCTTCTATGTTGGTCCCGATACCCATCTGATGGTTTTCCTGCTTTCAAGCATCCATTAAAAGCATTTTGAACTTCCAAGAGTATTCTTTTCTCTAGTTTCTACACCAGTTATGTGGTAGTCTTGTCAGTGTCATCCATCCTCTCTTCTTCCACAGTAATTTAGTTAGTCTGTCACTCAGATTAGGTGCAATTTTGTTTGTGAATTTAGATCTGTTAGAAACCTTGGAAGTGGTAAGGGGAACTTCGTACTTTGTACTATCTATTCACCTTATTATCTCACATTCAGCAAATTATTTATTCAAAGCAAGGACTTATCCAGAATACCCAGTGTTGTAACGATGTTGAACTCACTACTCCATGATAGATTTGATATAGATTATCTGGAAATCAAGTGCTCTGCATTGAATAATTTCATAATGTTCATCATATCCTCAAGATATCAATCAATATCCCTCTTTTGATAACACATTAGAGACCATGTACCTTTATCTTTTGATCGATTTATGTCGCCAATTATTGACATGAACTTCCTGATCTACAATTACCTTTTTTTTTAAAATTTGTATTAAATACAAAAGCACTACTTTTATTTCTGATTTCAACCTTTCTCCTAATGCCCCTGTCCCACTTAGGAAGCCTGAACGGAAACCTCTGGAGACTTTGTGCCCCACCCAAGGTTTCCGTGCAGTTCCCGGAGGTTGCAGGTGGTTGCCGGAGGTTGCAGGTAGTGGAAGCAGGTAGGGAGACTGACAAAACCCCCCGGGAACCTCCGGGAACCGCACGGAAACCTTGAGTGGGGCGCAAAGTCTCCAGAGGTTTCCGTTCAGGTTTCCTAAGTGGGACAGGGGCATAACTCTCTGATCAGCATAAGCATCTTAGTTTGTGCAACTAATTTTGAGTATGCAATATGTCTACGGGAATGTGTTTATTTTAGTTTTGTAACTCAATGTAACGGCCAAAATTATATCAAACAACTTAAAACTTACAACTGGTACCAAGTTACAACTGTATTTTAGTCACTTCTGTAAATAATATAGACATTTAGCAAACATAAACAAGTATCCATGAAAACTGTTAGATCATGTAATCTGATTGACTGACTAATATCCTCCAAGGAAATAAACCTAGCCTGCCTTATTGGTTGACGATTTCTTGAGTCATGTTTCTCATCCACTCTTATGAGGTAGGCAGCATCATAATGAGCTTCATTACTCAGCGATTAATGTAGCCTTAACCATGTCTTCCACACCCTAGAAACAGGATACAAGCTATACTTAGTCATCTTCAGTCATACCTTTAAAAAATTAATTCCTTCAATAATAACTCTCACCGTGCTAAATGCCGGAAACATTTCTTACTATCTTTTATTGGTCAATTCTTATTCATAGGACATGTTTGCCATTTCTACATATTTGTGAAGGTTTTCAAATTCAATAGGTGGCCCCTCACATTTTGTTCTTCAGGATTTGACTAATTTATTTTATATGCTTGTTTGACTACTGGCCCATTTATGATTATGCGTGGGAAGGAACCTGCAGAACAAGGGGTCACAGTTTGAGGATAAGGGGGAAGTCTTTTAGGACCGAGATGAGAAAAACATTTTTCACCCAGAGAGTGGTGAATCTCTGGAATTCTCTGCCACAGAAAGTAGTTGAGGCCAGTTCATTGGCTATATTTAAGAGGGAGTTAGATGTGGCCCTTGTGGCTAAAAGGATCAAGGGTTATGGATAGAAGGTAGGTATAGGAAACTGAGTTGGATGGTGGTGCAGGCTCGAAGGGCCGAATGGCCTACTCCTGCACCTATTTTCTATGTTTCTATGTTTCTATGCAGATGCCGGTTTATACCAAAGCTAGAGACAAAGTGCCGGAGTAACTCAGAGGGTCAGGCAGCATCTCTGGAGAAAAGGGATGGGTGATATTTCTGGTTGGAACCCATCTTTAGACCCTATTCCATTTAAGATCATGTTTGTTGTATTTTATTTTTCAAGATTTGGGCACCGCAGACAAGGTCCACATTTATTATTGTGTAAGAAAGAACTGCAGATGCTGGTTTAAACCGTAGACACAAAAAGCTGGAGTAACTCAGCGGGACAGGCAGCATCTGCAGTCTGAAGAAGGGTCTCGACCCGAAACGTCACCTGTTCCTTCTCTCCAGAGATGCTGCCTGTCCCACTGAGATACTCCAGCTTTTTGTGTCTATCCACATTTATTATTCATTGCTAAAGGCCCTGGAGGACGAGACGGTGAGTCACTGCAGCTGAATGGCTTGTTAGACTGCTTCAGTCAACCGCATGTGGTGGGTGTGAAGTGACATTTAAGCCAGACTCGTTGGGACAGCAGATTTCCTCCCCTGACAAACATTAGTGAGCCATTAAGATTTTTAGCCCAATCTAGTGGCTTGTGGTCCATGAAACTTTGATTTGATGTGTTTTTTAACCATCCAGGCAACTCTCTGATCCTAAATGTCACCGCTCCCTTGTGAGATGCTATATATTTTTTAAATTCTAGATAAATGACTCTTTTAAATCAGTCTGAAGAAGGGTTTCGGCCTGAAACGTTGCCTATTTCCTTCGCTCCATAGATGCTGCTGCACCCGCTGAGTTTCTCCAGCTTTTTTGTGTACCTTCGATTTTCCAGCATCTGCAGTTCCTTCTTAAACACTTTTAAATGTCATGTTCCCTTGGTGAGATTTGAACCAGGTCATGAACTGGTAGTCTAGGATTATGAGTCTGGTAATGTAACCATTGCATCACCACTGTACATTGAGTGGTGCACTTTCAAATCCTGTGGAGGCCAAGTCAGTCGATATATTTAAGGCAGAGATAGACACATTCTTTATTGGGGAGAAGGCAGGAAAATGGGATTAGGAGGTAGATCTGCCATGATTGAATGGCGGAGTTGACTCGATGGGCCAAATGGCCTAATTCTACTCCTCTAACGTGAGCTAGTGAAATCCTCTGTCTTCATGATATAAAACATTCTGCTCGATATTTACTCTGTGGATTTCATGTCCATAAATTCTAGGAGCAGAAGTAGGCCATTCAGCCCGTCAAGTCTACTCCGCCATTCAATCATGGCTGATCTAACTTTCCCTCTCAACCCCATTCCCCTGCTTTCTCCCCATATCCCGTGATACCCTTCCTAATCAAGCATCTGTCAAGCCCCGCCTTAGAAAGTCCATTGACTTGGCTTCCACGGTCATCCGAGTTCAATACTGTCCCCCACACCCTCCTACTACACTCCCCCATCAGTGCCAGTACACCTCATTCTAATTGCTTCCCAATCTCTTGATAAAGACTTTAAAATTGTGTACCTGAGTATTGATTTGCAATATTATCTTATCTGCATGACTGTATGTCTGCCCATGATGCATGGACATATATACAGTCATACAGCAAGAAACAGATCCTTCAGACCAACTAAACTAGGCTTGTATTCACTGGAGTTTAGAAGGATGAGGGGGATCTTATAGAAACATATAAAATTATAAAAGGACTGGACAAGCTAGATGCTGGAAAAATGTTCCCAATGTTGGGCGAGTCCAGAACCAGGGGCCACAGTCTTAGAATGAAGGGGAGGTCATTTAAGACTGAGGTGAGAAAAAACTTTTTCACCCAGACAGTTGTGAATTTATGGAATTCCCTGCCACAGAGGGCAGTGGAGGCCAAGTCACTGGATGAAATTAAGAGAGAGTTAGATAGAGCTCTCGGGGCTAGTGGAGTCAAGGGATATGGGGAGAAGGCAGGCACGGGTTATTGATAGGGAACGATCAGCCATGATCACAATGAATGGCCGAATGGCCGAATGGCCTTCTCCTGCACCTATTTTCTATGTTTCTATTCCTACACTAATTACATTTTAATCCCACATTCCCATCAACCTCACCCAAATTGTAGCACTCACCTGCATAATGGCGACCGGATTACAGTTGCCAATTCAAGTACCAATTAGTACACCTTTGAGATGTGAGGAAAAACGAAAGCGCTTGAAGGAAACCCACAAACGCCACACAGGCAGCAGTGGAGGTTAGGATTGAACTCAGGTCATTGGAGTTGTGAAGCAGCACAACTACCAGCTTTGTTACTATGCCATCGTGTTAATAATGTTATGATTTTTACAAGTGCTATTAAAATGAATGACACAAATATCAAAATTCATCATCTGTGTACTGCACTGATGATGAATTTTGATATTTGTGTCACTAAGTTAAATTACGGACGTATATAAAAATCATTAAATGATTGCAGTTCAGTTTTGCTGTTCACCAGGTATGTGAAATAATGCACATTGTTCAATGAACTATGTGACAAGTAATACAATGAATAAAGAAAGCGGAAACATTTCGAAAGAGAATAAAATCAATGATATTCTGAATAAAATAGGGATGTTTTCAAAACAATCAAAACTAATATTTAAGGCCAAAATAGCCATATGCGTGTATTTGGCAATTTTACTGCTCTATATAAGACTTCTCTAAGCATACATTTTATATTTTGCTTCATGTTAGCATGCAAGCCCCGATCCTAACCAATGTCCACAACAAAGCCAACTGCCAAGTCTGCATTATTGCCCCAAAACATTTTCCAACCTTTCTCACTACAATGCCATATCTCACCTCCAACAAACCTCACAATGGAGTGGACCTAATTTACAAGACAACATGGAATATGTTCACACAAGAAGGGTTTTGGCCCGAAACATTGCCTATCTCCTTCGCTCCATAGATGCTGCTGCACCCGCTGAGTTTCTCCAGCATTTTTGCGTACCTTCGATTTTCCAGCATCTGCAGTTCCTTCTTAAACACATGGAATGTGTTCAACTGGGGTTCCCTGCATTCCAGAACTATGGTCACCCAAAATCTCTGCAATTAAGCTGCAGTGCATCGATGATGCTTGCATTTGTTGACATTTGAAGGCTGAGTTCCAAGTCAATGTTAACAAGTTGACTAAATCAGATGAGGTGTTCCATACTCACCCAGAGATTTGTGAATTTGTGGCATTCTCAGCCTCAGAAGGCAATGGAGGCTGATTCATTGGATGCATTCAAAAGAGAGTTAGATAGAGCTCTTAGGGCTAGAGGAATCAAGGGATATGGGGAGAAGGCAGGAACAGGGTACTGATTGTGGATGATCAGCCATGATCACATTGAATGGCGGTGCAGGCTCGAAGGACCGAATGGCCTACTCCTGCACCTATTTTCTATGTTTCAGGTAGTCCCGGCATTCTCTCTCTTTCTCTATCCCTACCACAACCGTCGTACTGTTCTAATTTGCACCCTACAAACAGCACACAATAGTCTGTTTCTTTTATCATTGTTATTTTTTTGCATATCTTTCATTCATTGTTTATCTCTCCACATCACCATCTATATCTCTCGTTTCCCTTATCCTTAAGCAGTCTGAAGAAGGGTCTCGGCCCGAAATGTCACCCATTCCTTCTCTCCAGAGATGCTGCCTGTCCCGCTGAGTTACTCCAGCTTTTTGCGTCTGTCTTCTGACCAAATCATATGATTTAGGGTGTATGATCCAGAACCAGGGGCCACAGTCTTAGAATAAAGGGGAGGTCATTTAAGACTGAGGTGAGAAAAAACTTTTTCACCCAGAGTTGTGAATTTATGGAATTCCCTGCCACAGAGGGCAGTGGAGGCCAAGTCACTGGATGGATTTAAGAGAGAGTTAGATAGAGCTCTAGGGACTAGTGGAGTCAAGGGATATGGGGAGAAGGCAGGCACGGTTTATTGATAGGGGACGATCAGCCATGATCACAATGAATGGCGGTGCTGGCTCGAAGGGCCGAATGGCCTCCTCCTGCACCTATTTTCTATGTTTCTATGTTTCTATTCTAGAAATATTTCTATTATAGAATATGGATGGACCATATTCACAACGTCAGCAAATCCAAGGTCTTCTTCTAATCTGCCCTCCTGTTCAATACTATTTCCAGCAATAATTTTCCAAACCTGGACCTTAGATATTGTGTACAATTCTTGTATCTGAAGAGCTACAACTCAGTGAAGGCAGATGTAATTTTGAAACAAATTTTCTCTCTTTTGAAAGTCTACAACCATTATCTATTCTTCTATTGAGACTGATACGAAGGTTATAGGTAGATATGTATTTACCTATAGTGTGGAAGAATTAGACATCAGTTTACCAGACCGGCATTTCCCAATCAATAGGATCAGAATTAAGTATCCAACCATCTGATCGGACAGTTCAGGAATCTAAAATGCAGAAGGCTAGTGCTGAAAAAATAATTCCTGTTTAACTTGAGGGTTTAACCTATATTGATTTTTTTTTAAATATGAATATCTGGATCTACAGTTAGGGTTGGAATCCTTTTGACACCAACCAATTATCAAATGGGACTTTTTTTTTTACAACATTGCAGGAAATATTGAGAAGATAATTGAAATATAGAGACATGTTTACTGCAACCAAATATTAAAGTCGTATCTATTTGGTTTAATATATCAATTCATCTTTCTTTACATTGTACATATCCAGCACCTGGTCAAATGTTTTGTTTCCTCTGTCAGTTCCTGTTATTCTCAGCGAATTTAGATGTTTTTCCTAATCGCTAAGGGTGGAGTATTTAATGCATCAAAATAGTGGATGGCATTTCTTCCACTTTTGTGCTTGTTTAAAAATAAATTCGTATTCACATTTATAAAAGCAACGGATAGGAATAAGCACAGATTTAAAAATAGTGCAGACCTTCAATTAAAGTCTGGGCACTTTATTTATTAACCGTACTGTCAATATCCTGTGTGAAAATATATCTGAGTACAAACCTACTCCCCCGTTTTGTGTGACTGGAGTTAATAATAGTGCAGGAGAGAGGAAAGTTTCCAAAATACCCTTTGTACTCATTTAGAAACAAACGCCTTGTGTGGGAATATTGTGATGCAAATGACAGGTCCTCCCCGGGTTACAGCAGATAGACAAAAAGTAAACTGCTGCAAGATCTCGGCTAATTCACTGTAACAATTCTCCGAAATATGACCGCGAACCAACTTCCCACAGGACAGAAGATACCTGTAGCCCCGCAGCAGCCGGCAAATCCATCCACCCGCTCTTCTCAAACACTTGCTCGTATGTACTAGCTGTACATTACTCTGGCGTTCACAAGCGGGGGAGGACTTTGTACGGACTTGCACAACGCTTAATCGGTACCAAAGCCTCTTTTTCTGTTGTCAGTGTATTACCCACACAGTAATACATGTGAATGTAATACGAACGGGATGCAATTTATTTATTCATATTATTCACATAATTCGTTTATTCGCATAACCCTAAGCATATATTTTATACGATTGTGGTCTATGTTACCGATGGTATCATATCGTGGTGCTAGAAACTCTCAGTCAACATCATTATGAGCATAAACCTAAATGTCATTGCTCTTCATCTCTCCAAAGCCAACGGTGGAAGAACTCCTTGGGTGTAGTAAATATCAAGATAGTGGCCAGGGAATTTGCCCATTGATCTGGCATTGACAAAGACGTCTCACCGGTAAATGTACAGTATCTCGGGGCAATCAAATTCAGCCGAAAATTCAACTTCAGGATAGCCTCGTGTAACTGGCTGCTCTCTGCAGACCTTGCTAAAGGAGAGACAGGACTACTAGAAACTGATTGCCAACATAATTATGGGCATAAACTCACTAGCCACTCAATAGAGGATCCAATTTAAAATGGATTAGAATGAGAACTGGGGAACATTCATGATATCAGAGGATAGGGGCAAAAGACTCGTGCGCTCATGCATACATTGAGTGGACCAGCGGGCTATATCGGAATGAAGCAGGTGATACTATTGAGATACAAGAGGCTGAAGATGCTGGAATCCGAAGTTAAAAAACAAGCTGTTAAAATAACTCAGCAGATCAAGCAACATAGGTGAAGACACGGGGATGGTCCGATGAAAGAGACAGTAGATGCTGGAATCTGGAGCTACACTTGTTTTACCCTCTTGATGCTGCTTGACCCGCTAAGTTCTTTGAGCAGTTTATCTTTTGCTCACGCCTACCACTAATTTTATGTATTTTTTTCAAATCCACACTTGTGTTTGGTCCTGGAATGGAATCTGCTTGTGATCACCATCCATGCATCATTGCTAGTCCCCAATCTACAGATACAGCGGACATTCGGTCCCAATGATGCTCGGTATCTCCCCCCCCCCCCCCCCCCCAAAAAAAGATATTTTAAAGTACAAAACACAGGAAAGCGAGCGGAATGACCGAGACAGCTATTTAGAATTTCGCCTCTTGCTGTTATTTCGACACCACATCTACTGAAAGCTCACATAATGGCATGATATCAGTTATCCCCACTGATACATGTTGAAGGGAATTCTGTTGTCGCTGGACAGTGTGGTTGGTTGGTAAAGCAACACCACCTGCGACCATGCTGGTATTAGACATTACATTTGCTCGGTGCAATGTTAATGTAGGTTGCAACGAAAGAATCCTTACCTGACCCACAAAATTATACTCCAGTTCTTCGGCAATAGCTCTCGCTACCTGCGCTCCTCCAACCACTTCCACTGCCCATTCGTTAACGTATTGTTTGGCTGTGCTGGCCATGTCCGCGATGGAGCAGAGCACCAACACCAGGAGAGCTGCAAATCCCAGCGAAGGACATCTCAGTTTCATTGTCGTTTCGATGCCGTAGAATAAAGGGTCTTGGAAGAAGGAAGCTCCGCAGGATCGGGGCAAACACTGCGAGGGCTCAGGCTGGTCCCGTAGTATGTAGGGAGGCGGTGAAGTGTCTTTGCAATGAGCTGGATGTTGTCAAGCGAAATGAAAGCGGTATCTCCGAGCATGAATAGAAAATAGTGTCTACGCACCAAATGCTACGCAAGGCATCGCCCTGACGTCAAATCGCTGTAGCTTCCATAACAGTGTCGATCAAATGTTCCCCACGAGGGAATTGTGAAAAGCGGTCAGAGGGATTCATTGGGTAAGTGCTGTGACACATCTTTAATGGGAACTGTCCATTGCTGAAATCACATCGCTCGGCAGCCGTCATATCCCAGCAGCGGGGCTGCTAGCTGCACCGACATCATCACCAATAAAATACCACCTGGAGATAGCTTGTAAAACAGCAATCCAATTCCCAACTAATGCCTTTCGAAGTAAGCAGGGATTGCAAATAAAATGCAGCAAAAAATATAATCACAGGTCGTTTCCGGAAAACGATTGCACGTTTTATTTTTTTAATGTTTATTCTGATAGCAAGGAACGTAAACAGCTCTTCGGCTGCCTGGATGATGGGCTAGATAGAGACCGAAACAGCAACAAAGCTTCCGACCTACCCACGGATCGGATATCGGTACCCGCCAAATGCCTCCAATTGCACACAGTGCCCAATGTTGCTGTTGTATTTTGCTACATTAAGCAGCCAGCGGGGAGAGGGTTGAATGATTAACTACCAAACTGAATCAACAGAGTTTCTTCTCGGGTTGCAAAGCCTACACATAATAACAGATGTGGCACTAAGCACTTTGGTGAATGTATTTGATGCAAGTATGACAGATGTGCATAGGTTTCATGAATTAAACTACTCGTGGCCTTTATTTGTGGGAGATTGAAAATCGCAGTAAAATGGCACCGAACAAATCACGTTAGATGCATCAAAAGTTATTCCCAAAATAGTCATCTGGAGCTGACGTGTGTGATAACAATCACGGTACATCATTCCTTCAGATCAGGGAAACAAAACCTTAGGACTGCAGCAGCTTTATCCCGACGTTTGTTTAGTTATTCACTGAATTTACATCTATTCGGGTCATATTTAAAACTGAAGTTAAATGTTACAAAGTGCATCTTATTTAAAATCATGTGCATCTTATTTAAAATCATGTGTAACGTGATAAGCAGGTTACCTAATCTAAAATATCATTCTAATCGAAAGTACGTTTAGCATTTTCTGTTGTAAGCTATGTTTCTGTGCAGAATGTATTTTCGACCCGAGTGCAAAGCGTATCAAAGTTTTCATTTTGTTTGCTAAAAAATGTTTAATTCAGCCGAATCAGATGTCCATCAGATTTTTTTAAATCTCAAGTCATGGTTTTTATCAAATACCCGAGTAAGGTTTAATAATAATTCACTCTGTTACTGCAAGGATACTATTTGTCTTGTCATTTTGATCCTACAAAGCCAAACAGGCAATATCTTCCTCAATTGATATTACTGCCTGAGATGCTGGAGGAATTGATAAGAAATTAGCCTTTGATCTATTTATCTTGTTCCATGAAGTGAAATACATAAACTGAAATAAAAGCAGAATCATTGCTAATCCTCAGCACATCAGACAGCATCTGTGGACAAAGGTTCAGAGTTAACATTTCAGGTTGAAGATTCTTCCTCAAATTTTCAGAATATTCTCTATGGGTGGTTTGAGGGTGTTCTTCTAATATCTGAGCTTCATGAGTAATTTAGCCTTGATACTCATGGTACTCAATGTATACCGTTGAGTGCATAATCTATGTACTTATCTTCTCACAGATGACTTTAGACCCGCAGCACAATTTTTAAAGTAAAGGGGAAAAGAATTAATAGGAATCTGAGGGGTAAGTTTTCACACAAAGAATGGTGAATGTATGGAACGAGATGCCAGAGGAGGTAGTTGAGGTAGGGCCAATCCTAACATTTAAGAAACAGTTAGATAGCTACATGGATAGGACAGGTTTGGAGGGATATGGACCAATTGCTGGCAGGTTGGACTTGTGTAGCTGGAACATGTTGGCCGGCGTGGGCAAGTTGGGCTGAAGGGCCTGTTTCCACGCTGTATCACTCTAAGACTCTGTGAGGTAGTGATCATAATATGATTACTTTTAATCTGCAATTTGAGAAGCAGAAAGTTAAATCGGACGTGTCAGTGATGCAGTTGAACAAAGGGGACTATGAAGGCATGAGAGGGGAGCTGGCCAAGGTAGGCTGGAAAGGGATACTCATTTCATCGGCTTCATATATTGCATGCATGGAAGAGATGCTTTACACGCCGCTTGCATCTATTCAACCAAGTGTGTTCTTAATGAAATCTCACATCTTTGTGAGGGAGGGATGGGATGGATGTGATCACCGGTTAAAGCAAAGGCATAGTTAGGACAGGGTAATAATCCCACCACTTAATTAACCAGTTCCCGAATGTAAGAACTATTTATACATGTAACATTTTTGTTAAAATCCCGTCCTGTGGGAAGGGCTTGCGGCAGCTGGTTTCATAATGCGAGGGAAGACATAGGGACTGACGAGGTAGAGTCACTGTGGATTGAGTTGAGGAATTGCAAAGGCAAGTAGACACTAATTGGTGTTGTCTACAGACCCCCAAATAGTAGCCCGGATGTAGGGTGTAAGTTGCAGCAGGAGTTAAAACTGGCATGTAACAATGGTAATGCCACTGTGGTGATGGGGGGATTTCAATATGCAGGTAGACTGGGAAAATCGGGTTGGTTCAGGACCACAAGAAAGAGAGTTTGTAGAGTGCCTCCGAGATGGATTCTTTGAGCAGTTTGTAATGGAGCCGACCAGAGAAAAGACAATTCTGGATTTAGTGTTGTCCAATGAACCAAATTTGATAAGAGAACTCAAGGTAAAGGAACCGCTTGGAAGTAGTGATCATAATAATGATTAGTTTTAATCCGCAATTTGAGAAGGAGAAGGTTAAATCGGAAGTGTCAGTGTTGCAGTTGAACAAAGGGGACTATGAAGGCATGAGAGAGGAGCTGGCCAAGGTAGACTGGAAAGGGATACTAGCAGGAATGACGGTGGAACAGCAATGTCAGGAATTTCTGGGCATAATCCGGAAGACGCAGATCATTTCATTCCGAAAAGGAAGAAAGATTCTAAGGGGAGTAGGAGGCAACCGTGGCTGACAAGAGAAGTTAGGGATAGAATAAAACTAAAAGAAAAGATGTATAACACAGCAAAGAGTAGCCGGAAGCCAGAGGATTGGGAAAGTTTCATAGGACAACAGAAGGAAACAAAACGGGCAATACGGGCTGAAAAGATGAAGTACGAAGGGAAGCTGGCCAGGAATATAAAGAAGGACAGTAAAAGCTTCTTTAGATATGTTAAGGGAAAAAGAGTAGCAAAGTCAAATGTGGGTCCCTTGAAGGCAGACACGGGTGAAATTATTACGGGCAACAAGGAAATGGCAGAAGAACTGAATAGGTACTTTGGATCTGTCTTCACTAAGGAAGACACAAACAATCTCCCAGATGTACTGGAGGACAGAGGATCTAAGGGGGTAGAGGAACTGAAAGAAACTTTCATTAGGCGAGAAATAGTATTGGGTAGGCTAATGGGACTGAAGGATGATAAATCCCCTGGGCCAGATGGTCTGTATCCCAGGGGCCTCAGGGAGGTGGCTCTAGAAATAGTGGATGCATTGATGATCATTTTCCAACGTTCAATAGATTCAGGATCAGTTCCTGTGGATTGGAGGGTGGCTAATGTTATGTGGGATTCAAGAAAGGAGCGAGAGAGAAAACATGGAATTACAGACCAGTTAGCCTGACCGGTGGTGGGAAAGATGCTGGAGTCAATTATTAAAGAGGTAATAATGGGGCATTTGGATAGCAGTAAAAGGATTAGTCCAAGTCAACATGGATTTATGAAAGGGAAATCATGCTTGACTAATCTTCTGGAATTTTTTGAGGATGTGACAAGTAAAATGGATGAAGGGGAGCCAGTGGATGTAGTGTATCTAGACTTTCAGAAAGCCTTTCATAAGGTCCCGCACGGGAGACTGGTGACTAAAATTAGAGCACACGGTATTGGGGGTAGGGTGTTGACGTGGATAGAAAATTGGTTGGCAAAGAGTAGGAATGAATGGGTCCTTTTCAGAATGGCATGCAGTGGCCAGTGGAGTGCCGCAAGGCTCGGTGTTGGGGCCGGAACTGTTTACCGTATATATTAATGATTTGGAAGAGGGAATTAGGAGCAACACTAGCAAGTTTGCGGATGACACAAAGCTGGGTGGCAGTGTGAACTGTGAAGAGGATGTTAGGAGGTTGCAGGGTGACATGGACAGGTTGAGTGAGTGGGCAGATGCATGGCAGATGCAGTATAATATAGATAAATGTGAGGTTATCCACTTTGGCGGCAAAAACAGGGGGGCAGATTATTATCTCAATGGGGTTAGGTTAGGTAAGGGGGAGTTGCAGTGAGACCTGGGTGTCCTTGTACACCGGTCACTGAAAGTTGGCTTACAGGTACAGCAGGCAGTGAAGAAAGCTAATGGAATGTTGGCCTTCATAACAAGAGGATTTCAGTATAGGAGTAAAGAGGTTCTTCTGCAGTTGTATAGGGCTCTGGTGAGACCACATCTGGAGAATTGCGTACAGTTTTGGTCTCCTAATTTGAGTAAGGACATTCTTGTGATTGAGGCAGTGCAGCGTAGGTTCACGAGATTGATCCCTGGGATGGCGGAACTGTCATATGAGGAAAGATTGAAAAGACTAGGCTTGTATTCACTGGAGTTAGGAGGATGAGGGGGATCTTATAGAAACATATAAAATTATAAAAGGACTGGACAAGCTAGATGCTGGAAATTTTTTCCCAATGTTGGGCGAGTCCAGAACCAGGGGCCACAGTCTTAGAATAAAGGGGAGGTCATTTAAGACTAAGGTGAGAAAAACTTTTTCACCCAGAGAGTAGTGAATTTATGGAATTCCCTGCCACAGAGGGCAGTGGAGGCCAAGTCACTGGATGGATTTAAATGAGTTAGATAGAGCTCTGGGGGCTAGTGGAGTCAAGGGATATGGGCAGAAGGCAGGCACGGGTTATCGATAGGGGACGATCAGCCATGATCACAATGAATGGCGGTGCTGGCTCGAAGGGCCGAATGGCCTCCTCCTGCACCTATTTTCTATGTTTCTATGACTCTATGACCCCAAATATCCTTACCCACTGAGGTCTCATTCTGAACTAATTAATGTCCAGAAAACTAAAATTGCAGGACAAAAAATGCTGAACAAAGAATGCAAGGCCCAGCACAACAGTAGGACCTTGTGTTTTGCAATCCAGTCATGTAGACAAACCAAATCAGGACTGTCCATGCAATGGATGAAACAATCTTCGATAGATGGAAAGACATGCTCCCAGATTTACCATTTGTCAAATTTGACAAGTTCTTCTGAATGTCCTTCATAGTCAGGTGCATTTACCTACTATTAAAAATCAAATGCATAATTAGAATAACATTAATTAAGCCTAAATTGTAGTAAATAACTTGGTCTTTAAGTAATTAAAATCCTTAGTGCAATTAAGACAGATGGAGTTGAATGGAATGAGAATTGAAACAAAAGGTTGTGATTCATATAGTATTAACATTTACAAGCATCAGTGCTGTTCACGATTCACATTAATGTGACTTAGATCTTGGAATCAAATATCAATTTCTATATTTGTAGATGGGTCCAAAATCGTTTGGTCAGTGCTGAGGAGGACATTAATCAATTTCAGCTGTACATTAATAATGGGCAAGAAATTGGCAAATGAAGTTCAACACAGATAAATGCAAGTTAGGAAAAATAGGGCAGTCACTGATTACATAGAAGGTATAAATTTTATTCACTATAAGGTGTTCCACAGGTTCGTAAGATTGTAAATAAAAAAACAATCAAGCACTATGATATTTTTTTCAAAATGAGTGGAAGTGGAATGTAAGAAAGTGATCAGGCATTATTCCTTCATCGCTTGCAGGTCTGTATCCAGTGTTGATCTCCATGTCATGGTAGGGATACTGGAGACTGTGCAGAGAATGACAAATCCAAGTGTCAGAATGTCAAGAAAAGATGAAAAGATCAGGCTCCTTTTGGGCAAACACATGGGGGAGAAGAAAATAATGGCAAATGCTGTTAGATTTACCTGTGGAAAGACGGGCGTGGACTGGCTGTGCTGAATGGACCTTTGCAGTGTAATATATCCAATCTGATACTATTTAGAATTCTGTGATGAGCTGAAGCCATTTCCCAACAAGCTCTCGGTTTTGCAGGGTGGAAATATCAAAGACTAGAGGGCTTAGGTTTAAGTTCAGAGGGAGAATATTTAATGAAGATGTTCAAGGCACGTTTTCTATTCAAAGTGTGGGTGGCTGGAATATGCTGCCCATAGGTATGGAATATGCTGTCCAGGGTGGTGGTGCATGCAGGTAAAATAGTAGCATTTAAGGGGTTTATAGAAAGACACTGGGATATGCAGGAAATGGAGGGATATGGATCACATACAGGCAGAGGTGATTAATGTCACTTGACCACATTCAGCATAGATACTGTGTGCTGTACAGTTCTACATTCTGTGTTCCAGCCGCTTTATTCTTATTAATTCCAATTTTCTAGCGCAAAAATATAACCTTAAATATGTTTTAATCACAATTTTAAGTTCAGATCATTCATCCTCTTTTATTGTTTGGTGTTCTGTGGCTTTTTTCAAATGCTTGAATACATTTCTGGGTACCAGCAACTAACCAAAAGCTAAAAGCCCTGTCCCACTGTACGAGTTCATTCAAGAGCTCTGCCGAGTTTGCCCTGATTCGAACTCGGAGATTTACGGTAATGGCCGCTCGTCGGTACGCGGGGCTCTCGTGGACATTTTTCAACATGTTGAAAAATCTTCACGAGTCTTCCCGAGCTTACCGCGTTTCCCGAGTACCTGCCGTTAGCGTTACGAGCCGCTAAGAGACGTCCCCGAGCTCAGACGTACCCGCTACGTACATTCTACATGCTTCCACATGTTTGATTTTTTTTTAACTCGGGAGAGCTGTTGCATGAACTCGTACAGTGGGACAGGGCTTTTAGAAATAAAATGGCATTTTTGAGCCATACTAACTAAGAAGAAAGAGTGTACAGTTTAGTTTATTGTACCAAGAAACCATGAAAAGCTTTTGTTGCGTGTTAAGCAGCCAGCAGAAAGACAATCCATGATTACAATTGAGCCATTCACGAGATACATGATAAGGGAATAACATTTAGTGCAAGGATAAAGCCAGTAAAGTCCGATCAAAGATAGTCCTCGGTTCCTCGGTGAGTTAGATAGTAGTTCAGAACTGCTCTCTGGTTGTGGTAGGATGATTCAGTTGCCTGATAACAGCTGGGAAGAAACTGTCCTCATGTCCAATCACACATTTCACAACATCAAAACTGTCAAAAGTATTTTGCAAATGAATTGATGGTTTTGAAGTGTACTCACTAGGAAATATGGTTGCTATTATCACAGAGAAGGATGCACAAACATAATGACTAGCAAATCATTGGCTGATCTGGAAGTCCGGGCCGCTGAGTATGTTCTCCGTCAGGGTTCGACGTCGGTGTTCCATCATCCCGGCGTGAGCATCGTGCCGCCCGTGGCGGCGACTGCGGGTGCTCGGGAGGCCCCGACCACGGGTGAACATCTGGGGAGATCGGCGGGGAGGCTGGCTGTACTATGGTACCTTCCTCAACTTTGGTGCCGCTGTGGGGTTATGTTGTGTCGTGGACTTCTGTGTTTGTGCTTTTTTTTTAAATATGTTTTATTTATTTATTATTTATTTTTATGTTACTTGACTGTAAGGAAAATCCATTTCGTTGTCTCTTATGAGATAATGACAATAAATTGAATACAATACAATACAATACAATACAATACAATTATTGTCACATGTGCCCAGCGTGAAAAGTTTTTTTTGCATGCTATAAAATCAGATCAGCTAATACTCTACCTAAATATAATCAAGTTAAACTCGTACAATAGTAGAACTAAGGGGAAGATACAGAATAAGGCAGGGGGTGCGGGTGGTCTACACAACTGTTGCTGTTGTGTTTTGTTCGCCAACCCAGCCTTTCCCATAGAATGGCATGCGAAAGACTGCGTTCCCAGGCAATGATCACACGTGCGAGGAGATAAACTTTTTACGAGAGGCTATGGAATGTAGGGCTGCTAACTTAGCTGATAACTCCATTTCACATTTTAGCTGAAATTGTCAGTTTGACCCTTACACTGCACTTGGTGGGACAAATCTTTGATTAGTTGTTAGAGTGTAATTACTGACCTGATCTCATGCAAAGTTCTTAGCCTTTCTTCAAATAGTGCCATGGAGTCTTTGTTGTGGGAAGGAACTGCAGATGCTGGTTTAAACCTACGATAGACAGAAAATGCTAGAGTAACAGCGGGATGGAGCATCTCTGGAGAGAAGGAATGGGTGATGTTTCGGGTCGAGACCCTTCTTCAGACTGTCAAGGGAGAGGGAGATTTGGAGATAAGGAAGTGTAAGGTGTGAAAACGAGACAAAGAGGATGGAGAATAGATCATTGTCAATGGAGGAAATGGGGACATTGAAAAAAATGATTCTATGAACACAAGTTGTCACACAATTACTATTTGATAGTGAGGATTTTGTATGGCCAGTTGTGCTGAGGTTAACTAAATCATGACCTGATATGAAACTTTATTTGTTTTTATTGCATTCTGTATCAATTAATTACATTTGAACTTGCTGGATTTCTATACCAGGTCAGACACATGTGGCTATAATAAAACTAAACCAAAAAAACAATTTACTCCCAAATCAGTCAGTTTGTGAGTCCAAAAGTGAGGAGCATATACCTCAACATGTTTTTGTTTTCTCTCGATGCCTCCAACTCCCACTGATGGAAAAGGATTAAAAAACTTCAGTTAAATATTGAATTTGAAAACAATTGCTGATGATGGAAATCTGACACAAAAGCAAATAATATTAGAAACAACAGGACAGGCAGTCTATGGAGAAAAAAAACAGACTCTATAATACAAATGATGAAGTCAAGTGATGCTTGACCTAATGATTTTTTGGGGGGATATGTTGGCATTTCTTGTTTTTGTTTCTGCTAAATATTAGATTATCACCAACAATGCTTTCTTGTGATGGTAAGCACCAGTACAGTATACTGGCATCTCAAAAAAAGGTTAAAAACTAGATTAAAGAACAGCAGCCAATTGTGTCATGTGGACCATTATGTGCACACTGGCATTTTTTCATCTATAAAGAAACTGCTTACCATGTTTGATCATCTATTTGTGTGAAGAAGCAAGCAGCAAGATAGAAACATAGAAAATCGGTGCAGGAGTAAGCCATTCAGCCCTTCGAGCCATTCAATATGATAATGGCTGATCATCCAAAATCAGTAACCCGTTCCGGATTTTTCCCCATTTTGCTTGATTCCCTTTGCCCAAAGAGCTAAATCTAACTCTCTCTTGAAAACATCCAGTGAATTGGCCTCCACTGTCTTCTGTGGCAGAGAATGCCACAGATTCACAACCCTCTGGGTGGAAACATTTTTCCTTATCTCAGTCCTCAGCCCCTTATTCCTAAACTGTGACCCCTGGTTCTTGACTTTCCCAACATCGGAAACACTTTTCCTGCATCTACCCTGTCCAATCCTCCAAGAATTTTATATGTTTCTATAAGATTCCCTCTCATCCTAAATTCCAGCGAATACAAGCTCAGTCAACCTATTCTTTCATCATACGTCAGTCCCAACATCTCAGGAATTAACCCGGTGAACCTACGCTGCACTACCTCAATAGCAATAATGTCCTTCCTCAAATTAAGAGACCAAAATTGCACACAATTCTCCGGGTGCGATCTGCATTAGGACCTCCTTGCTCCTAAACTCAAATCCTCTCATAATGAAGGCTTTCTTCACTGCCTGATTAGTCCTAAATCAATCTTCATATAAATTTAATCTCTATACTATACCAACAAAAATTATTTAAAAACAAATATAATAGCATCATTGCTGGGAAAGTAAAAAAAGACGTTCCAATTGATATTCGGAAAACATGCCGCATTTTCTAGAGGCCAAGACATAAATCACTTTATATTACAAGACAGCCTATTTCAGATTGGATGGATGACAGCATTGTGCGATTGCTGGTAGCAAACATCCTTCATCAAAATTGATTAGTGTAACCTTATTTAAAAATTTCCACCATATTGTTGATTTCAAACACAGATTAAATAATGCTTTATGATATATCCAACTATTGTAAGACGTATTTGGTAGTAATTTCCCACAGTAAAATAAAAATTTACTTTGTTTAATTATATAGCTAAATGCTGCTACCCAAGTACCTGTACCCAAAAAGCCAAGGATTACTTGTCTTAATGACTACAGGCCTGTCACACTGACCTCTGTAGTCATGAAGACTTGAAAGGCTTGTGCTGGCCAAGCTAAAAAATATCACAAACCCCCTGCTGGACCCTCTGCAGTTTGCATATCAGGCCAATAGATCTGTAGATGATGCAGTCAACCTGGGCCTGCCTGGATGCAGACCACCAGCGGACCTTTGCAAGGATTTTGTTTGTTGATTTTAGCTCTGCATTCAACAGCATTGTGCCAGAGCTACTACACTCCAAACTTTCCGAGTTGACTGTGCCTGAACCCCTCTGTCGGTGGATCACCAGCTTCCTGACAGAAAGGAAGCAGCATGTGAGGCAGACCTTCAGCATAGAAGCACTGCAAGGCTGCGTACTCTCTCCTCTCCTCTACTCTCTCTACACCAATGACTGCACATCCACTGACTCCTCTGTCAAGCTTCTCAAGTTTGCGGACGACACAAGCCTGATTGGACTGATCCAGGATGGGGAGGAATCTGCCTACAGACAAGAAGTGACACAGCTGGCGTCCTGGTGCCATCGCAACAACCTGGAGTTCAATGCTCTTAAGACAGTGGAATTAATTGTAGCCTTTAGGAGAGCTCCCCCTCCCCTCCTCCCACTCATCATCAACAACACCACAGTCACATTTTAAGTTCCTGGGAACCATCATCTCCAAGGATCTTAAATGGGGGCCCACCATCGACTCCACAGTCAAAAAGGCACAACAGAGGATGTACTTCATACAGCAGCTGAGGAAGCACAAGGAAGGCAATGATGGTCCAATTCTATACGGCCATCATAGAGTCTGTCCTCACCTTCTCCACCATGGTCTGGTTTGGCTCAGCCACCAAGCACGACACCTGGAGGCTGCAGCGAATCGTCTGATCAGCTGAGAAGGTTATTGGCTGCAACATTCCCTCCATTGATGAACTGTACACTGCAAGGGCCAGGAAGCGAGCGGGTAAGATCATCTCTGACCCCTCTCACGCTGGCCACAAACTCTTTGAATCACTTCCCTCTGGAAGGCAACTCTGGACTATCAAAGCTGCCACAGCCAGACTTAATAACAGCTTTTTTCCACGAGTAATAGCTCTGCTCAATAACCAAAAGTATGTAGCCACCTTTTGTTCTGGTATTTAATTTAATTCACATGTTTAATCGATAATGTTTTATTATTGATTTTTAATGTTTTATTTGTCATTCCTAACTGTCACTGTATGTCATGTTGTTACTTACGGGCGGAGCACCAAGGCAAATTCCTTGTATGTGAATACTTGGCCAATAAATATATTCATAAAGTTATTCATTCATACAGCTAAATGCTGCAGACAGAGCAGGCAAGTTGATCCTAAATCTGTTATTTGGAAAGACTGGATAAAGAGTGCACACCTTTGCTATGTCTTTGCTCAAGCTTATCCCGTGCACTGCTAAGTGGAAATTATGCAACCTCGACTAAATTCCTGCCTATTGCAAAGGTTGAGGCTTTCTTCCTGTGAAGAGCTAACATATGAAACTCATTTTTTGTGATATTTAATACAGTGTGTGGAGGTTGTGCAATACTTTTCCCTCTCGGCAATCTTTATGAATTCAACGGCCAAGGTGGAGGAAAGTACTAAGAAAAAAATAAGTGAAATGTATGATGCAGAGCACGATACCTTTCAAAATGTGTAATAATATAATACTGCTCCTGCTGCTGATGTAAGCATAACACTGTTTTTAGCTCAGTAGCCATAGAGACCATGTTACTAACCCTTGGTGAGCTCAGAGGCAATTGCAATCCTTATCGTATAATGCATGACTCAGAATCAACCTGCAATGAATATGCTGCAAATGTTTTAACCTCAAATTGTTATATACAGACAAATTGTTACATGTACAGCAAAGATAGTGCAAATACAATGTTATTACTTAGCAGGGAATTTTTATTTTAGATTGAAAAATAATGTTAAGAAATAAAGCTGATAAAGTTCCTTTCTATAGGTTCTGGAAGAAGAAATGTTTTTTTAATTTCTATTACTATTATTAATTAATTTATTGTGTTTTATGTTCCTTCTTTGCCATGGACCATTTATTGCAAGGAAATTCTATCTCAAATTGGACATGTTCTAAGAAAGCTTAATGACAGTTTTTTAAGCTTTCTCATGCCTTAACTTCCACTGCATAGACTACCTCAATTAAATGTTAGCCTGCTAAATGTCTAAGAAAACTGTTTCTGTGAAGGACCAGACTTGTTTTTTGAACAGTTTCCAATTACACCATGGTAGATCAAGAATGCCATGTCCCGTGGCATTGTGGAAGTACAACGGTGCCATGGTGAAGTACAACCTTCACACATTCAGTTAAGAGGTCACCATGACTATGCCAAATGTAGGATTGCTTTTAAATTATCCCGATCCCAGAATTCTGGACGGGGTAAAGGTTTTCAGTAGAACAACTAAAGGGCCTGTCCCACGAGCGTGCGACTCCATGCGGCAAGCTCGACCTAAAGGGCCTGTCCCACGAGCATGCGACTCCATGCGGCAAGCGTGACCTAACGTGGTCGCTTGAGCCGTACGGCCTCGCGGGGCCGGTCCCACTTCGATCGCCGGAGCCGTATGGAGTTGTGCGGAGCTGGTCCCGACATCGCGCGGGGCTCTGAAAAACTGACCGTGTTAAAAAATTCCACGTGGCAACGGCTTGCCGGTCCGCAGCCACCTCAACGCCGTACGTCACGCGCGAACTTCCCGCGGACTTTGCTTGAACTTCATGTCACTCACTCGACCTCCGCGCGGCCCCCCGCTTCTGGTTTGGTCACGCTTGCCGCATGCAGTCGCATGCTCGTGGGATAGGTCCTTTAGGTGGCGCTTGCCACATGGAGTCGCATGCTCGTGGGACAGGCCCTATAGGCTCTGGAGAAATATAGCGGATGTCATAGAAACACAGAAACATAGAAATATAGAAAATAGGTGCAGGAGAAGGCCATTTGGCCCTTCAAGCCATTCATTGTGATCATGGCTGATCATCCACAATCAGTAACCCGTGCCTGCCATCTCCCCATATCCCTTGATTCCGTTAGCCCCAAGAGCTCTATCTTTTAAATTAATCCAGTGAATTGGCCTCCACTGCCTTCTGTGGCAAAAAATTCCACAAATTAACAATTCTCTAGGTGAAAACGTCCCTGGTTCTGGACTCACCCAACATTGGGAACATTTTTCCTGTATTTTAATTGTGGGAGAGGGAACACAAAAATGAATTGCTTTAATCAGATGACCTGTGAGGTAATTTAAAGGAAAGTGCTTGAAGCATTATGGGCAGGGTTGTGACAGATGGGTCAAATAACCTGTGTCTGCATCATCAGTGGATGACGCAGTCAACCTGGGCCCGCACTTCATCCTCCAGCACCTAGACAGCCAGGGACCTATGCAAGAATTTTGTTTGTTGATTTTAGCTCTGCATTCAACACCATTGTTCCAGAGCTACTACACCCCAAACTTTCCAAGTTGACTGTGCCTGAACCCCTCTGTCTGTGAATCACCAACTTCCTGACAGACAGAAAGCAGCATGTGAGGCTGGGAAAGCACATCTCGGACCCGCTGACCCTCAGCATAGGAGCACCGCAAGGCTGCATACTCTCGCCTCTCCTCTACTCTCTCTACACCAACGACTGCACCTCCACAGACTCCTCTGTCAAGCTTCTCAAGTTTGCGGGTAACACAACCCTGATTGGTTCTGATCCAGGGGGACGAGGAATCTGCCTACAGACAGGAAGTGACACAGCTGATGTCCTGGTGCCTTCGTAACAACCTGGAGCTCAATGCTCTTAAGGCAGTGCAATTGATAGTAGACTTTAGGAGAGCTACCCCTTCCCCCACTCACCATCAACAACACCACAATATCTGTGGAGTCTTTTAAGTTCCTTGGAACCATCATCTCCAAGGACCTGAAATGGGGGGCCACTATCGACTCCACAGTCAAAAAGGCCCAACAGAGGATTTACAGAGGAAGCACAACCTGCCACAGGCAATGATGGCCCAATTCTATACTGCCATTGTAGAGTCTGTTCTCACCTTCTCCATCATGGTCTGGTCTGGCTCAGCCACCAAGCACGACACCTGGAGGCTGCAGCGAATCGTCCGATCAGCTGAGAAGGTTATTGGCTGCAACCTTCCCTCCATTGACGAACTGTACACTGCAAGGGCCAGGAAGCGAGCGGGCAAGATCATCTCTGAACCCTCTCACCCTGGCCACAAACTCTTTGAAGCACTTCCCTCTTAAAGTGACTTCGGACTGTCAAAGCCGCCACAGCTAGACATAAAAACAGCTTTTTACGACGAGCGGTAGCTCTACTCAATCTCCAAAAGTCTGCAGCCTCCTTTTGTTCTGGTATTTTATTTCATTCACATGTTTAAACTATAATGTTTTATTATTAATGTTTAGTGTTTTATGTATCATTCTTAATTGTTACTGTATGTCGTGTTGTTACTTGTGAGCGGAGCAGCAAGGCAAATTACTTGTATGTGAATACTTGGCCAATTAACATATTAATTAATTCATTCATTCATTCATTCTGAATTGTGACCCATGTATTTTTTTTGTCACAACATTTCGACATGATATTTATTACTGCTGTTTTATGATGCCAATAGTCAGTTTTCCTTGCTTACTAATGGTTGTATAATAATCTACCCAGTTACTTGACAGCCATGTTTATTGATGTTTACAGACTGATCATTTCCTCCTCTCAAGGCAAGATAGCAACATTTTATTTTCCATCTCCTGGGAGATTTTTGACCGTAATTTGCATGCATGCTTTTTGATATGGTGGCAGATGTTTATGCTACCCAATCTTTTCCAATCATGTATAAACATTTTGATCTGTATTCATACATCATGTATTAGTCCAGTTACTGTAAATGTATTAGATCTTGACAGAATATGCCACTGATGCAAGATGATGATTTTTTTTACTGCACTTTTCAATATATGCAGATGCTCGCTGAAAGTTACAGTGTTTTATAAGTCACCGGTTCATTTATTTCTCAGACGGAAATGTGGAAAATGGCAATAAAATACATAGCAAAGTAAGAGCAAAAAAAGGCGACAAGAGATAACGTGGATTAGTTTTATAGTGCAGTTCTAATGTTGAGCAAATACTGCCTGTTACACAGAATTCTCTCACTACCTAATGGTGTTCAGGTGCTTCCGGACATTACATTTGCAGTCTCATTTATCTGTGATGCCTTTTCAATTAAGGCCCCTTGCAAATAGAAAGCTCAGCCTATTAGTACTAGGTGAAATGTACGCATATATGCACTTACAGGAAAACATGCAATTGAATATAAGTGGATTGCGTGGATTAGATTCATTTTTTTGTAGACTAACTGCAAACAGGAAGCAGTTGGAAGAGAAGCTCTAATCTTTTATCCTAGCAACCAGCCGGCAACGTGTTTACCAAGATCTTTGACTCAGATCGCTACTGCAGTGGAAAGTGCATCAGAGGGGTATTAAAAAGACAATGGCAAACATCAGGAACTAGATGATCCAGAGAGAAAAGCACTTCATGGTACACTGATAGCTAGTGGTTGAATATCAATCTCAATGTAAACCATTAATCTGCAAATTAAAGACCTTGCCTCCATAGAAAGTAATAGAATGAGATAAAAATATACATGACCACTGGGATTACAGAGCTCATGATATTTGCTATTGCCATCTTCAGATTGCTTTAATAAACATAGAGACTGTTGCTTTTATAGGAACACAGAATTGGTAAACGCAAAAAAACAAAGGACCAAAAATAAAATCCGTGCCAGGAGGAAACATTCAGCAGCCACGACAGCATCTGTGGGGAAAGAAAAAACGAGTTAACATTTCAGGTCGATAACCTATCCTCAAAACTAGGAAAGGTTAGAAATAAGTTAAAAGTTGCAGAGTAGAGTGTAGTGTGGAGAAATAGAAACATAGAAAATAGGTGCAGTAGTAGGCCATTCGGCACTTCAAGCCTGCACCGCCATTCGATATGATCATGGCTGATCATCCAACTCAGTATCCTGTACCTGCCTTCTCTCCATACCCCCTGATCCCTTTAGCCACAAGGGCCACATCTAACTCCCTCTTAAATATAGCCAATGAACTGGCCTCAACTACCTTCTGTGGCAGAGAATTCCACAGATTCACCACTCTCTGTGTAAAAAATGATTTTCCCATCTCGGTCCTAAAAGACTTCCCTCTTATCCTTAAACTGTGACCCCTTGTTCTGGACTTCCCCAACATCGGGAACAATCTTCCTGCATCTAGCCTGTCCAACCCCTTAAGAATTTTGTAAGTTTCTATAAGATCCCCCCTCAATCTTCTAAATTCTAGCGAGTGCAAGCCGAGTCTATCCAGTCTTTCTTCATATGAAAGTCTTGACATCCCAGGATGGAGGGAGAAATGAAGAAAACAAAGGGAATGTCAATGATAGGACGGAGAGCAGGAGAAAACGTACGATGTAAGTGAAGGTGTAGCTGAGTGTTAAACGTCTGAAACAAAACAGGGAATGCCGGGGAATAAGTGACAACTCGCTATTTTAGAAAGAAGGAAAACAAAATTTCACTACATGTTTGTGTCCTTTCACCGAAAGTGGCAAACTCAAAAACAAATGGGAGAGGGTGAATATCTGAAGTTGTAGAATTCAGTCTAGAAAGGAACTGCAGATGCTGGTTTAAATCGAATATATGTTTATCGAAGGTCATGTTTAACTAATCTTCTTGAATTTTTTGAAGAGGTTACTCGGGAAATTGATGAGGGTAAAGCAGTGGATGTTGTGTATATGGACTTCAGTAAGGCCTTTGACAAGGTTCCTCATGGAAGGTTGGTTAAGAAGGTTCAATGGTTGGGTATTAATGGTGGAGTAGCAAGATGGATTCAACAGTGGCTGAATGGGAGATGCCAGAGAGTAATGGTGGATGGTTGTTTGTCAGGTTGGAGGCCAGTGACGAGTGGGGTGCCACAGGGATCTGTGTTGGGTCCACTGTTGTTTGTCATGTACATCAATGATCTGGACGATGGTGTGGTAAATTGGATTAGTAAGTATGCAGATGATACTAAGATAGGTGGGGTTGCGGGTAATGAAGTAGAGTTTCAAAGTCTACAGAGAGATTTATGCCAGTTGGAAGAGTGGGCTGAAAGATGGCAGATGGAGTTTAATGCTGATAAGTGTGAGGTGCTACATCTTGGCAGGACAAATCAAAATAGGACGTACATGGTAAATGGTAGGGAATTGAAGAATGTAGGTGAACAGAGGGATCTGGGAATAACTGTGCACAGTTCCCTGAAAGTTGAATCTCATGTAGATAGGGTGGTAAAGAAAGCTTTTGGTGTGCTGGCCTTTATAAATCAGAGCATTGAGTATAGAAGTTGGGATGTAATGTTAAAATTGTACAAGGCATTGGTGAGGCCAATTCTGGAGTATGGTGTACAATTTTGGTCGCCTAATTATAGGAAGGATGTCAACAAAATAGAGAGAGTACAGAGGAGATTTACTAGAATGTTGCCTGGGTTTCAGCAACTAAGTTACAGAGAAAGGTTGAACAAGTTAGGGCTTTATTCTTTGGAGCGCAGAAGGTTAAGGGGGGACTTGATAGAGGTTTTTAAAATGATGAGAGGGATAGACAGAGTTGACGTGGAAAAGCTTTTCCCACTGAGAGTAGGGAAGATTCAAACAAGGGGACATGACTTGAGAATTAAGGGACTGAAGTTTAGGGGTAACATGAGGGGGAACTTCTTTACTCAGAGAGTGGTAGCTGTGTGGAATGAGCTTCCAGTGAAGGTGGTGGAGGCAGGTTCGTTTTTATCATTTAAAAATAAATTGGATAGTTATATGGATGGGAAAGGAATGGAGGGTTATGGTCTGAGCGCAGGTATATGGGACTAGGGGAGATTATGTGTTCGGCACGGACTAGAGGGGTCGAGATGGCCTGTTTCCGTGCTGTAATTGTTATATGGTTATATTATATGGTTAAACATAAAATGCTGTAGTAACTACGTGGGACAGGCAGCATCTCTGGAGAAAAGGAATGGGTGACGTTTTGGGTCGAGTTGAGTCTAAAGAAGGATCTCAACCCGAAACGTCACCCATTCCTTCTCTCCAGAAATGCTGCCTGTCCCGTTGAGTTGCTTCAGCATTTTGTATCTATCTTTTATAGAATTCAGTGTTGAGTCCTAAAGGCTGTAACCTGTCCAGTTGAAAGATAAGGTGCTCCTCCTTGAGTGTACATCAGAGTTCATTTGAGTAGTGTAAGAGGCCGGGCACAGAGAGGTAAGATTGAGAGAGTCAAGCTTTCGACTCAACAGATATTCTTTAAGAGCCCTATCTAGCTCTCTCTTGAAAGTATACAGAGAACCGGCCCCCACCGCCCTCTGAGGCAGAGAATTCCACAGACTCGCAACTCTCTGTGAGAAAAAGTGTTTCCTCGTCTCCATTCTAAATGGCTTACCCCTTATTCTTAAACTGTGGCCCCTAATTCTGGATTCCCCCAAAATCGGGAACATGTTTCCTGCCTCTAGCGTGTCCAAACCCTTAACAATCTTATATGTTTCAGAATATGATTAACAGAAAGATAAATTAAATATAAAATGCAGGCAAATGTGTGGCTAGATTTAATGTACTGATAAAATGGATAACAAACCCCTGATGAAACACAAAAATATGCTACATGCAACTTTTAAAGGAACTAAGCATGTACATAGAAACATAGAAATTAGGTGCAGGAGTAGGCCATTCGGCCCTTCGAGCCTGCACCGCCATTCAATATGATCATGGCTGATCATCCAACTCAGTATCCCGTACCTGCCTTCTCTCCATACCCTCTGATCCCCTTAGCCACAAGGGCCACATCTAACTCCCTCTTAAATATAGCCAATGAACTGGCCTCGACTACCCTCTGTGGCAGGGAGTTCCAGAGATTCACCACTCTCTGTGTGAAAAAAGTTCTTCTCATCTCGGTTTTAAAGGATTTCCCCCTTATCCTTAAGCTGTGACCCCTTGTCCTGGACTTCCCCAACATCGGGAGCAATCTTCCTGCATCTAGCCTGTCCAACCCCTTAAGAATTTTGTAAGTTTCTATAAGATCCCCTCTCAATCTCCTAAATTCTAGAGAGTATAAACCAAGTCTATCCAGTCTTTCTTCATAAGACAGTCCTGACATCCCAGGAATCAGTCTGGTGAACCTTCTCTGCACTCCCTCTATGGCAATAATGTCCTTCCTCAGATTTGGAGACCAAAACTGTACGCAATACTCCAGGTGTGGTCTCACCAAGACCCTGTACAACTGCAGTAGAACCTCCCTGCTCCTATACTCAAATCCTTTTGCTATGAAAGCTAACATACCATTCGCTTTCTTCACTGCCTGCTGCACCTGCATGCCCACTTTCAATGACTGGTGTACCATGACACCCAGGTCTCGCTGCATCTCCCCTTTTCCTAGTCGGCCACCATTTAGATAATAGTCTGCTTTCCTGTTTTTGCCACCAAAATGGATAACCTCACATTTATCCACATTATACTGCATCTGCCAAACATTTGCCCACTCACCCAGCCTATCCAAGTCACCTTGCAGTCTCCTAGCATCCTCCTCACAGCTAACACTGCCCCCCAGCTTAGTGTCATCCGCAAACTTGGAGATATTGCCTTCAATTCCCTCATCCAGATCATTAATATATATTGTAAATAGCTGGGGTCCCAGCACTGAGCCTTGCGGTACCCCACTAGTCACTGCCTGCCATTGTGAAAAGGACCCGTTTACTCCTACTCTTTGCTTCCTGTTTGCCAGCCAGTTCTCTATCCACATTGTGTTGTGTCAGCAGATCGAATGCTTTATAGCTCAAAGAATTATATTCAAGGGCCAGGGTGTTAAGAGAAGTTTAGACCAATAATGAAAGCAGATGGCATCTTTCTGTTTTCAATTAAATTGACTTGCTCAAAGGATTTCATTTGGATTGTGGAGGCAGTATCCATAGAAACCGTAGAGCACTTATAATAAAGGGATTTGGATGAAAAATGAGTTATACAGTGCTAAACGGGATGTAAAAACAGAATACAACAGTGTACTGCACATCTTGTTTTTTTCTCATTTCTTCCATTCTAATCATTTATTCCATTTCAATTTCCAAATGTTCCATTGTAACCTTACAATTTCTGTCAATTATTTTATATATTTCTGACTTTTTTTTCACCCCATGAATTGTCAGCAGCCGGACCCACGATAGATTACAAAGGTGTTTTTATAATTATATAATTCATATTTTATCATTCTTTGATGGTGATTGATGCTATCATTCATTTAACCAAGCAGCTTGTATTAAAAGAATTGTGCCTTTGCACAAGTTTAGCTCCATAATGACCGTAGTATACAGACATTAAAGGGTTTAAATGATGTGTGCCAGCGAGATATGCATCACAGAGTCAGCGTTGCCATTATATTATGGATGCCGTTTCACTGATTAAATCATGTAAGCAGTACAATAGGGCCAAATAGCCTCCAGGTAGGTGGCTAATGAGATCTGCCACATGCTGTGGGTGACAGAGGCTATTTTAGCCCTTTATTTTTACATTTGACTCCAACCAGGCAAAAGCCCCAGACAGCAATTACCTCTCCCGTTTAGGCAATGCCTTGCTTCACAAGGCTGAGGCTTTCTATTCGTGGACAAGGTGACTCATCTCTTTTTGCCTTGGGTACAAATCGGAAGGCACTGTGGGCATAGAGAACTTCCCTGTGGTGCAGCGAGTTATTGTGGCCACATTGCATTAAATGCTTCACTGTAACCACAAGAGTTTTCAGTCCATTTAAAATATAAATTTTGCCCAGAAAATACCGATGATCAACATAAGGCACCCAGGGAGTTTGCATGGACCCTTCTCTTGTAGCAGGTAAGCTGCTTTCCTGCCTTATATATCTGGCACTGGATTCTTGTCAGGACTCCAACAACAAGAAGAATATGCTTATAAAGATGCGAACCATGTAATGCAAGAAAAATATTGGAGACTATCCCAGTGCCATTGAAACTATTTTTTAGAGGTATTGGGCAGACTGGAGAGTCACTCATTAGGGTCTCCCCTTTTATCATGAGCTGCTACGTTCTACACTCCTGACCAAGTGCGTTGACATAATCTTGCTCACAGTGTGCACACGAGCAGTTGATGGGAATGTAGAGAGAATAGATAACTGGGAAAATTAGTGAGGAAGTGGCATTCTCATGTGAGCCAGTATGATCATGGCTGATCATCCAACTCAGTATCCTGTACCTGCCTTCTCTCCATACCCCCTGATCCCTTTAGCCATAAGGGCCACATCTAACTCCCTCTTAAATATAGCCAATGAACTGGCCTCAACTACCTTCTGTGGCAGAGAATTCCAGAGATTCACCACTCTCTGTATAAAAAATGTTTTTCTCATCTCAGTTCTAAAAGATTTCCCCTTTATCCTTAAACTGTGACCCCTTGTTCTGGACTTCCCCAACATCGGGAACAATCTTCCTGCATCTAGCCTGTCCAACCCCTTAAGAATTTTGTAAGTTTCTATAAGATCCCCCCTCAATCTTCTAAATTCTAGTGAGTATAAGCCGAGTCTATCCAGTCTTTCTTCATATGAAAGTCCTGACATCCCAGGAATCAGTCTGGTGAACCTTGTCTGTACTCCCTCTATGGCAAGAATGTCCTTCCTCAGATTAGGAGACCAAAACTGTACGCATTACTCCAGGTGTGGTCTCACGAAGACCCTGTACAACTGCAATAGAACCTCCCTGCTCTTATACTCAAATGGGAAACATGGGAATATGGAGGAATAGGAGAAAAGTGTGGTGTGGATGAAGCAGGAGAAGGAAAAGGCAGAAGGATAAGATGGAATGCAATGACGTGCCCTTTTTGGCCAAGTTGTAACAAACCTTAGCATCATCAGCAAATGAAGCACTGTGCCTCCAAGTAAGAAGACCTGGATAAGGTTCAAGATGGGTACTGATAATTCTTATTTGACTAATGTCAAGTACTCATCAGGCAATGCCCACCTCCAACACAAGGGACTCTTGATGCTCATGGATGACATGACAATTACTGTTGAACACGTGGAAGTGGCTGAATGATAAAACAGTCATGGTTGAATAGCTGGAAGTACATGAAATTCGCAAGAAATCAGTGTGACACTTGAAGTGGAAATTCAGTTGATGAACACTGACTCAAGTGAATGATATGGATTTATTGCTTGCACCATCATGTGAGGTCAGCGGATCATTGTGGGGAAATGAAAAGTGTACAGTTCAAATACTGATAAAGGTGGTGTCTTGTCTCCATTCCATCAATCCCAAAGGTGTGCAGGTTTGTAGGTTAATTGGCATTTGTAAATTTGTGCTTAGTGTATAGGGAGTGGATGTGAAAGTGGGATACATAGAACTCGTGTTAAACGGTTATTGATAGTCGGTATGGATTTGATGGGTCAAAGGGTTTGTTTCCATGTTGTATCTTTCAATCAATCAGTGCATCGCGAAATGTGTTGAAAACTGGGATCTCAGCTTATTTAATGCTATGGCATTATTTCCAAATAGCTTCCCAAACTTTGCTCTGGGTTTCAGTGAGGTGCAAGCATCATTTCAACAGGCATTAACCAGATTCTGCCTAAATTTAATCCCAGTGATCGGCATGATTACAATGAACATGAGATTTGATTGTGGGTGAATTCTACAATTGTGGAACCATATAATAACCATATAACAATGACAGCACGGAAACAGGCCATCTCGGCCCTACAAGTCCGTGCCGAACAACTTTTTCCCCTTAGTCCCACCTGTCTGCACTCATACCATAACCCTCCATTCCCTTCTCATCCATATGCCTATCCAATTTATTTTTAAATGATACCAACGAACCTGCTGCCACCACTTCCACTGGAAGCTCATTCCACACCGCTACCACTCTCTGAGTAAAGAAGTTCCCCCTCATGTTACCCCTAAACTTCTGTCCCTTAATTCTGAAGTCATGTCCTCTTGTTTGAATCTTCCCTATTCTCAAAGGGAAAAGCTTGATCACATCAACTCTGTCTATCCCTCTCATCATTTTAAAGACCTCTATCAAGTCCCCCCTTAACCTTCTGCGCTCCAGAGAATAAAGACCTAACTTATTCAACCTATCTCTGTAACTTAGTTGTTGAAACCCAGGCAACATTCTAGTAAATCTCCTCTGTACTCTCTCTATTTTGTTGACATCCTTCCTATAATTGGGCGACCAAAATTGTACACCATACTCCAGATTTGGTCTCACCAATGCCTTGTACAATTTTAACATTACATCCCAGCGAGGGATTTGAATGTATCTTGTACTGGATCAAATGAATGCTGCCAAAATTTGGCTACAATGTCCAGACAAGACCTAACTAGCAATTTATAAAATATTAAATGTCTTGCTTTTGGATTCTGTGCCTCTACTTGCAAGTTAGTTACACACAGTTTAGCCTTCTGACGAAGCTTATACACATATACCCCTGTGGTTTTCTGTACCCTCTTTAAAATTGTTTAATTTTGTTCATAGTATGTCACCACTCAGCAAATGCCAAACTTTTCACTTCACCATATCGAATGTTGTCACCACGCACCTCCATATTCCACCAATCTGCCTCCCATAGTCTGAGAGTTGTTGATATTGGACCTGTTCATTAAAGCAATGGATTCAAAGCAATTAGTCAAGAATAGAGGCAATGCAAAGTTGCCACAAGTTTTATGAAAAAACATGAGGACTTCGATCCATACATACTCACAAGCCCTTGTCCTGATGCAGGTCCTAGGCATACCATTCATTTTTAGGTGAAACCTCTGGATTGAAAACACTTTGGTTCCACTCTAGTTCTGAGGAGAGGAAGTAGTCTGGGTGTGAATTGTTTTATAACAGGGTCATCAATGAAGACCAATCACTACCATTTTCTTGACAGGTTAGTTATGACACAAAATCAACTTCTGCCTCCAGCCTGGGATCCAACACCCAAGAATGGAGGAGGCAGCAGAAAGTGGTGAGCATTGCCCAGTCCATCACGGATATTGACTTCCTCACAATGGAATGGATCTACAGGAAGCGCTGCCAAAGGAAAGGTTGGTGTGGATATAATAGCATCAAAAATCCACACCAACCTGACCATCCTCTTATCTCACTGCTACCATCGGGAAGAATGAACAGGAGGAGCCTGAGAACCCCAATGTCCAAGGTTCACGAACCGCTTCTTCCCATCAACCAAAAGGCTTTTGAACTGCAGTTCACAACCCTAACCACAACCCTAACCACAACCCTAACCACAACCCTAACCACAACCCTAACCACAACCCTACCTTAGGAATCTTCCACAATGGACTTTGTTTAGGTTGCACCACATACTTTGGTTTAAGTATTATGATCTAGATCAGTGGTTCTCAACCTTTTTTCAGTGATGTACCCCCTGTGAAATATTTTTTCAGCCAAGTACCCCCTAACCAGCGCAAAAATATAGGCCTACATATATGTAGGCCTATATTTTAAAATCTCACGTACCCCCTGGAGTGCCTTCACGTACCCCCAGGGGTGCGCGTACCCCCATTTGAGAACCACTGCTCTAGATAACTAGTATTATTAACAATTATTAATATTAGTATTATTGATTACTGTATATTTATTTGTTATGGTGTTGTGCTAATGTGCCTGGAAAGATTTTTCTGTCTTCCCTGAATTCTTTCCAGCTTAATGACTTCCTTCCTGTGGTAGAGTGATCAAAACTGACCACAATATTCCAAATGTGGCCTCGCCGATGTCTTGTACAATTGTAACATAACATCCTAACTTCCATGCTCAATAACCTGACTGATTGCAGTAATGTACCAAAAGCTTTATTTTCCCTATCTACCTTCCATGTTCATGGAACTGTCATCAGTGATAGGACCACAATTAGGCCATTCGGCCCATCAAGCCTACTCTGCCATTCAATCATGGCTGATCTATCTCTCCCTCCTAAACCCATTCGCCTGCCTTTGCCCCCATATCCCTTAACACCCGTACTAATCAACGATTATGTACCTGTACTCCTAGATATCTCTGCTCTACAACACTCCCCAGGGCCCTGGTTTGACATCAGCCTGGCACTGGAGAGGTTGATAAATTAGATGGGTAAGCATAGAACCAGAGAGTGCAGTCCTGCATACAGGTACTATATTGGATGGGCAGCTGAGGATTACATTGATGTTTTCAAAGTGTATTATCATGATTCTAGACCATGATGACGATGGTGGAATGACCCTGAAGATGCAGCGGAATAGCAACTGGTTGTCAGGCTCATTTTTCGGAGAAAACGAGCAGCCACGTGCTGGACAACGAAACACAAAGTGCTGGAGTAACTCAGTGGGTCAGGCAGCATCTCTGGAGGACATGGGTAGGTGACATTCCAGATTGCGACCCTTCTTCAGACTGATTATAGAAGAGGGGGGAAAGCTGTAAAAGAGCCGGGGGTGTGACAAAGGCTGGCAAATGATAGGTGGATATAGGTGAAGGGATGGACGCAAAATGCTGGAGTAACTCAGCGGGTCAGGCAGCATCTTTGGAGAAAGGGAATAGGTGATGTTTCGGGTCAAAACCCTTCATCAGACTGAGCATGACTCAGGGGGTTCTCCCTGTATGAAAAAAAAGTAATTTCAATGTACTTAATGCCCCTGTCCCACTTAGGAAACCTGAATGGAAATCTCTGGAGACTTTGCGCCCCACCCAAGGTTTCTGTGCGGTTCCCGGAGGTTGCAGGTGGTTGCCGGAGGTTGCAGGTAGTGGAAGCAGGTAGGGAGACTGACAAAAACCTCCGTGAACCGCACGGAAACGTTGGGTGGGGCGCAAAGTCTCCAGAGGTTTCCGTTCAGGTTTCCTAAGTGGGACAGGGGCACAAGTACACATGACATGAAGATACCATTAAACCATTGATTGAACCATAGTGCAACCAAAGACACAGCCCACGGAAGATCATAGTTGCTGAGGTTAATGCATGTATTGTTCACGAGCCTGATTGTTACTGGCAAGAAGCTGTTCTTGAACCTGGTGGGCAGGGTTTTCAGGCTCCTGCACCTTCTTCCCAGTGGTGGTGGTAGTGGAGAAATGAGAGCATGGACAGAATGGAGCAGCTGGGCTTGTACACTCTGGAGTTTAGAAGGATGAGGGGGGAATCTCATTGAAACATATAAGATTGCTAAGGGTTTGGACACGCTGGAGGCAGGAAACATGTTCCCGATGTTGGGGGAGTCCAGAACCAGGGGCCACCGTTTAAGAATAAGGAGCAAACCATTTAGAATGGAGACGAGGAAACACTTTTTCTCACAGAGAGTGGTGAGTCTGTGGAATTCTCTGACTCAGAGGGCGGTGGAGGCAGGTTCTCTGGATGCTTTCAAGAGAGAGCTAGATAAGGCTCTTAAAAATAGCGGAGTCAGGGGATATGGGGAGCAGGCAGGAACGGGGTACTGATTGGGGATGATCAGCCATGATCACATTGAATGGCGGTGCTGGCTCGAAGGGCCGAATGGCCTACTCCTGCACCAATTGCCTATTGTCTATTGTCTATTGTGTGGGTGCAGCCCAACGGTATGAACATTGAATCCTCCAGTTTTAGCTGATGCTTCCTGTCCCTTTCCTGTGCCCTGTCCCCACCCCGGTGCACACCCGTTTGTCCCACCATCCTGCCCTTCTTCCCCACTATATCCCCTTCTCCCTATCTCCCTCCCTAGGGTTTTACATTTGCCTGTGTGTGAATGTGTGTGAGTGATTGGTGGTGGTCGGAGGGGCCGTAGGCGCAGATTGGCAGCCACGCTTCCGTCAGTCTGCCCCAGGGCAGCTGTGGCTACAGAAGTAACTTACCACCACCGAGTGTGACTGAGGAGTGAATGAATAATGCGATGTAAAGCTCCTTGAGTATTAGAAAGGCGCTATATAAATCCCATACATTATTATTATTATTATTACATTTCATTCCTCTTCTCTCATCTATCTTTTTGTCTCCTTTTCATTACTCGCCTTTGTCACTTAGTCCACCCACCTGCCAACCAAATCCCCTCATCTGTGTTCCACATATCACTTGCCCAGCTTTGTCCCATCCCTGCTTCATGTTTCCAGCTTTCTCCTCCCGAATACAATCGGTCTGAAGAAGTGCCCCGCCCCAAAACGTCCTTCCCCAGATGCTGCCTGACCCGTTGAGCTCCCCCCAGCACTTTATGTTTTGCTCATAAGTCTCTTACGTGTTGCTTTGGACTGGCAGATGTGTAATTTTATCGAGCCAGTGGCACCCAAGCTGGAGTTACATTGAAGTCCTTTATATTCCTTGGCAAGCTGATGATGGGAGCATGCCAGCTGGCAAGGGGAAAAAGCCACCCCATGTAAGCGTTTTGATAGCCCAAAAATCACCTTGTCACAAACAGGTCCACTTCAGTCTCAGATTGCAGTTTTCATTCCAGAGTCATATGGAAGCACTGAGCTGAGAGCCCTGCCATAAATTAATATTTAGTTTCTTCCAAATATTAAGCAAACACATTTAAATATTGAAACATATGCAAGTATACAAAAACATAGATATACTGTAGACGTCTGCAGATATTGTGGACAGTACTAAGAGTATCAGGAGCAGATGGAAATTTCAATGTTATTTCAATGAAGCAAACAGAAATAGATTAACATAGACTGATTCAAGCAGTCTGAATTTTAATCTTTCCCAGCGAAGGCCTGGCCTCAGATTAAGGCCCATAATACCAGATAAGCAGATATTGCAGGAATAGCATTACATTCGTTATTACTGGAGTGTTTTCAACAACAACACAACCAACTTTATTTTGTGTCACACCTTAATATAATAAAATGAACCAAATGTCTTCAAATTTAAAAAAGTATTGCCAAGCCACTTCAAGGGATATGTGCTCTGACCAAAGAGGCGGTCACAGTTATAGTATTAAAGAGTGTTTGTTTGTTCATTGAGTGTAGAAATCACAGGCATTTATTGTTCAACCCCAATTACCCCTTGAATGGAGGAGATAGTTGAAGATCAACCTCGTTGGTGAATCTGGAATCTTAAATAAATCACACTGGCAAGGTTGGCACATTTCATAAGTTCGTAATGTAAGGGAGCAGAATTAGGCTGTTCAGCACATCAAGTCTACTCCGCCATTCAATCATGTCCAATCTACCTTTCCCTCTCAACCTCACTCTCCTGCCTTCTCTCCATAACCCCTAACACACGTACTAATCAAGAATCTGTCGATCTCCAGATTTCCAGATCTCCAGACGACTTCAGAGCCGTCTGTGGCAATTAATTCCACAGGTTCATCACCCTCAGACTAAAGACTATTTCTAAAGACTCAGACTATTTCTTTCCCTCCATGGCAATAGTGAACCATGTAGTCTTTTACAACAAACCAGCAATTTCACAGTTACTATTACTGAGAATGACATTTATTTTAAAATCCAAAGTCATTTAATTACTTTCTAATTAAATTCCTCATCTGCCGTTTTGGGACTTTGCATGTCGCGTGTCTCTGCATTAATGGTCTTGAACTCTGGCAGCAAGTCCAGTAACTTAAACACAATAATATTATATCCTGAGAAACATAGAAACATAGAAAATAGGTGCAGGAGTAGGCCATTCGGCCCTTCGAGCCTGCACCGCCATTCAATATGATCATGGCTGATCATCCAACTCAGTATCCTGTACCTGCCTTCCCTTCATACCCCCTGATCCCTTTAGCCACAAGGGCCACATCTAACTCCCTCTTAAATATAGCCAATGAACTGGCCTCAACTACCTTCTGTGCCAGAAAATTCCAGAGATTCACCACTCTCTGTGTGAAAAATGTTTTTCTCATCTCGGTTCTAAAAGATTTCCCCGTTATCCTTAAACTGTGACCCCTTGTTCTGGACTTCCCCAACATCGGGAAAAATCTTCCTGCATCTAGCCTGTCCAACCCCTTAAGAATTTTGTAAGTTTCAATAAGATCCCTCCTCAATCTTCTAAATTCTAGCGAGTACAAGCCGAGTCTATCCAGTCTTTCTTCATATGAAAGTCCTGACATCCCAGGAATCAGTCTGGTGAACCTTCTCTGTACTCCCTCTAAGGCAAGAATATCTTTCCTCAGATTAGGAGACCAAAACTGTACACAATACTCCAGGTGTGGTCTCACCAAGACCCTGTACAACTGCAGTAGAATCTCCCTGCTCCTATACTCAAATCCTTTTGAAAGGTCAGAGAATGGTTGGATGTGAATTCTAGAGTTGTGGGGGAGGGAGTCAGCAATATTGACACAGTTAAACAGAGATGGCCAGGAGGCAAGATTTGGGAGAAAATAGACAATCTGAGATAACACAACATTTTCCAACACTTTCACTATTTGATAATCCATTCTTACTTAGTTTTTGGTGATTTTCTCTATTTCTTATTTCACTGATTTTGCCACTTTAATTTATTTTATTTTCCTTCAATGTTTGGATACCACTCCTACTTCAGTGAGTGGTCAAGCATCCTTCTCCTTTCCCAACTAGACGCTTGGTGATTTGTGCTTAAAACTCAACCTAAGCTGAGCCCAAGACTAAAAAAAGAATGGAGCAGTCCCTTTGAGCACAGAGAATGGTCGAATCCTCAGGCCAGAGCAGATCATTACCAAAGTACACCAGCACTGAGCACACAATCAAATTTGGAGTCTATGGAGTAAATGACAAAGCATTTCTCAAGCCATTCCTGAAGTTTTTGCATCTGTTGGGGTGCAATAATCATTTGTACATCTAGAACACTGTAACTTGAGAACAATACAACTATTGCATGCAGCCTGGAAATATAAATATGATGTGCTTCACAGCAATGGAGCTGAAATGTGTCAAGAATCCCAAGAAAACCAGAGACATCACCCAAAAATGTGAGTATGAGCTGCTTCCAGACCTGCCACTGCTAACAGCCCATAAACATACAAGTTAAGCCTCTGCTAGCTCCCATTTCAAAAGCAAGAATGTCGATTTTCGTGCGGTTGAGTTCTGAAGAAGAGGAATTATTAAGTGTGCTTTGATGATATGAAAGGTGGATAAATCGCCACGGTCTGATGAAATGTATTCCAGGCTGCTGCACGAGGCAAGAATGGAAGTTGCTGATGCTCTGGCAGAAATGTTGAGGTCTTCTTTTGTTCATGAAAGGCAGTAGGAATAACCTGGATAATTACAGGCCTGTGTGTCCAATGTCAATGGTAGGAACATTAGTAGCAAGTTTGCTGATTATACAAATATTAGTGGTTTTGCAGATAGTGAAGATGGTTGTATAAGATTGCAGCAGGATCAGGATCGATTGGACAGGTGGCGGAGGAATGGTTGATGGGATTTAATACAGAGAAGTGTGAGGTGTTGCATTTTGGGATGTCGAACAAGGGAAGGACCTACACAGTAAATGGTAGGCACCTGGGTAGTGTTGTGGAGCAGAGGGATCTAGGAGTACAGGTGCATGGTTCCTTGAAGGTCGAGTCGCAGGTAGATAAGGTGGTCAAAAAAGCTTTAGGTACTTTGGCCTTCATCAGTCAGAGTATTGAGTACATGTTCAGTTCTGGGCACCATGTTATAGGAAAGATATTGTCAAGCTTGAAAGGGTTCAGAAAAGATTTATGAGGATGTTGCCAGGACTAGAGGGTATGAACTTTTGGGAGAGGTTGAGTAGGCTGGATCTCTATTCCATGGAGCGCAGGAGGATGAGGAGTGATCTTATAGAGGTGTACAGGTGAGGAATAGATCGGGTAGATGCACAGAATCTCTTAGGAATCCGAGGGTTATCTTTTTGACACAAAGGGTGGTGGGTGTATGAAACAAGCTGCCAGAGGATTAGTTGAGGCTGGGACTATCCCATCGTTTAAGAAACAGTTAGACAGGTATATGGACAGGACAGGTTTGGAGGGATATGGACCAAGCGCAGGCAAGTGGGACTAGTGTAGCTTGTTGGCTGGTGTGGGCGAGTTGGGACGAAGGGCCTGTTTCCACACTGTATCACTCTATGACTATGATTATTATTGCTAAAAATTCTAAATTAGGTTATTATATGGATGTCACTTTAATATGAGGTTTGCAACTTTGTTTTTCCCATTCAACTCCAACTCTAACCTGTCTGTCTGTTGCCACCAGCACAGTTATAATGTGTCCCAACACAATGCTTGATGGACGTTACATCTTGCCTAAGCACGTGGCAGCATTCCAACTAAGTATCGATTTCTCCAATGTTGTAGGTGATTCTTGTTTTGTCTGCATCATATCTGGCTATTTCTGCCTGTCATCATTATCTCAGTTTCCCTCTTTCTATATAGTCTCATCTGCTGGACATGTTCCACAACCTTAGTCATACAAAGAAGCATAATCTGGTTTTAACATCCCTTACTGCCAAATCTGAAATGAAAAAAAATATACTGGAAATTAACAGCAAGTCAGGCAGCATTTGTTAGCAGAGAAACAGTTAACTTGTCAGATCCAAGACCCCGTTCTTGAGTGAAAAGCTTTTTATTTATTGCATGTTTCTGCTGACTGGATAGCATGCAACAAAAAAAAGCTTTTAAAAATAAAGAGAGAATGGAGCGGCTGGGCTTGTACACTCTGGAGTTTAGAAGGATGAAAGGTTATTTATTGAAACATATAAGATTATTAAGGGTTTGGACACGCTAGAGGCAGGAAACATGTTCCCGATGTTGGGGGAGTCCAGAACCAGGGGCCACAGTTTAAGAATAAGGTGTAAGCCATTTAGAACGGAGATGAGGAAACCCTTTTTCACACAGAGAGTTGTGAGTCTGTGGAATTCTCTGCCTCATAGGGCGGTGAAGGCCGGTTCTCTGAATACTTTCAAGAGAGAGCTAGATAGAGCTCTTAAAGATAGCGGAGTCAGGGGATATGGGGAGAAGGCAGGAACGGGGTACTGATTAGGGATGATCACCCATGATCATATTGAATGGCGGTGCTGGCTCGAAGGGCCGAATGGCCTACTCCTGCACCTATTGTCTATTGTCAACTGTACTGTACTGTACTGTACTGTCTACTGTACTCCAGTACACGTGACAATGAAGTAAACTAAACTAAACTAAACTCTTGCTATTGAGAGAGTGCAGCGTAGGTTCAACAGGTTAATTCCCGGGATGGTTGGACTGACATATGATGAAAGAATGGAGCGGATGGGCTTATATTCACCGGAATTTAGAAGGATCTGATAGAGACATATAAAATTCTTAAGGGATTGGACTGCTAGATGCAGGAAAAATGTTCCTGATGTTGAGGGAGTCCAGAACCAGGGATCACAGTTTAAGAATAAGGGGTAGACAATTTAGGACTGAGATGAGGAAAAACATAGAAACATAGAAAATAGGTGCAGGAGTAGGCCATTCGGCCCTTCGAGCCTGCACCGCCATTCAATATGATCGTGGCTGATCATCCAACTCAGTATCCTGTACCTGCCTTCTCTCCATACCCCCTGATCCCTTTAGCCACAAGGGCCGCATCTAACTCCCTCTTAAATAGAGCCAATGAACTGGCCTCAACTACATTCAGTGGCAGAGAATTCCAGAGATTCACCACTCTCTGTGTGAAAAATGTTTTTCTCATCTCGGTCCTAAAAGATTTCCCCTTTATCCTTAAACTGTGACCCCTTCTTCTGGGCTTCCCCAACATCGGGAACAATCTTCCTGCATCTAGCCTGTCCAACCCCCTAAGAATTTTGTAAGTTTCTATAAGATCCCCCCTCAATCTCCTAAATTCTAGCGAGTACAAGCCGAGTCTATCCAGTCTTTCTTCATATGAAAGTCCTGACATCCCAGGATTCAGTCTGGAGGACCTTCTCTGTACTCCCTCTATGGCAAGAATTTCCTTCCTCAGATTAGAGACCAAAACTGTACGCAATACTCCAGGCGTGGTCTCACCAAGACCCTGTACAACTGCAGTAGAACCTCCCTGCTCCTATACTCAAATCCTTTTGCTATGAATGCCAATCTTTTCACCCAGAGAGTTGTGAAGCTGTGGAATTCTCTGCCACAGAAGGCAGTGGAGGCCAATTCACTGGATGTATTCAAGAGAGAGTTAGATATATATCTCTTGGGGCTAACGGAATCAAGGGATATGGGGAGAAAGCAGGAATGGGGTACTGATTCTGGATGATCAGCCATGATCATATTGAATGGCAGTGCTCCACCTGCACCTACTTTCTATTTTTCTATGTTTCTCTGTTTAAACTAAACTAAACTAGGTCATCTGGTCTCACTGTCAGAGATATTCCCTTTGTTCTACCCACCCCAGCTCTCTGCCTTTTTGGCTGCAAAGATCTTGTGTTTTGTGTTTTGAATTGAATTCTGTCTTTACTTTGTGTACTAGTCATGTCTCTACTATTTATTTCATTCCCCTTACATGTTTTTGCTCTACCTGCTAAATTTTTGTAAGGTGTCCTTGAGACTCTTGAAAGGCGCCCATAAATAAAATGTATTATTATTATTATTAAAGATCTATGTTATTTTCTCTCTTTCCCAATTCTGATGAGGGGTCTTGAACCTGACATGTTTCTCTCTCAACAACTGCTGCCTGACCTGCTGATCATTTCCAGCATTTTTCTGTTTTTATCTCAGATTTCCATCCGCTGCAGCATTTTTAAAATTTTCCGTTTAAATAACGAGAACTATTTTTACATAACAGAGGTGGCTCTGTCCAGAGAACACAGGTTTCAGTTAAAAAGTTCAGACAGCAATTAAGCAACATTTTTTGCATCCAGAGAGCAATTGAAATCTGGAAATCACTGCCAGAGGTGCGTTGGAGCCAGGTATACCCAAAGCATCCACCCTTCAAGGTGAAGGGGAAAATATTTAATAGGAATCTGAGGGGTAACTTTTTTACACAAAGGATGGTGGGTGTATGGAACAAACTGCCAGAGGAGGTAGTTGAGGCTGGGACTATCCCAATATTTAAAAATCAGTTAGACAGGTACATGGATAGGAGAGGTTTGGAGGGATATGGCCCAAATGCAGGCATGTGGGGCTAGTGTTGCTGGGACATGATGTGGGCAAGTTGAGCCAAAGTGCCTGTTTCCACACTGTATCACTCTATAACTCTAAGACTCTATGACAATCACTTGTCAGTCTTCACCCCATCCCTACCTCTCTTTTCTAGCTTTCTACATTTGTCTGAAGAAGGGTCACAGCGTGAAATATCACCTGCCCATTTCCCCCCTGATCGTCCTGCCTTTGATTTATGTTCTACCTCTCTCCTGTATGCACTCATTTGTGTTCCCACTCAACACCCTGCTACCTGTAGCTGTCTCCATCGTAAAACGTTCACTTTTTGTTTGTAGACTTAATAAGCTGCAGATGCAGAAATCTTGAGCAAAAAAAACAAACTGCTCGAGGAACACGTAAAAACAAGGAACTGCAGATGCTGGTTTTCAATAAAAAAGACACAAAGTGCTGGAGTAACTCAGTGGGTCAGGCAACTTCCCTGGAGAACATAGATAGGTAACATTTTGTGTCAGGGACTTTCTTCAGACTGATTGTGGCAGGGAGGCGAAGGAAACCTGGAAAAGGGGAGGGGCAGGACAAAGCCAAACATGTCTCAGGTGGAAGGTACACAAAAATGCTGGAGAAACTCAGCGGGTGCAGCAGCATCTATGGAGCGAAGGAAATAGGTGACGTTTCGGGCCAAAACCCTTCTTCAGACGGATCTAGGTGAGGGGGGCTTTGTACCAACCCCATCCCTCCTCCCCTTTCTTTCTCTGCACTTCCCCGTTTCCCCCCTCCCCCCCCCCCCCCCCAAACATGCATCCCACCCCCTTCCCTTCCACCAACATTCTTCCTCTGGCTTCACACTCTGCAGCTCTTCTATCCTTATCTCATACCTATAAGAGCCTGTCCCACGTGGGCGACCTAATCCGCGAGTTCTGGTGAGTTTGCCCTCGACTCATACTCGCGGCATGGCCGACACAAGGTCGTGTGAGGTCTTCATAACTCTCCTTCATGCTCGAGAGTGGTCTCCACGTACTCGAGGCCTCAGCTAGGTCGCGGCGTTTTTTTCAATGTGTTTAAAAATGTCCACGAGTAAAAAAAGTTCGCCATGGAAAAAATCTATACTTTTTTTATTCGTCGGTTTAGTCACAGTAGGTTGTAGTAGGCCGGCCGGCATGTTAGTTGTAGGTAATCTAGGGTAATCAAAGGTAGTCGAGGGTAGTCGTAGATAGTCTTCATCATAGTCGAAGGGAGGTGGAAGGAGGTCATCTTCACTCTCCACTATTCGGTGTCCAATTTTCCCGAAATTAGACGTAGCTAACCGTAGCTAGTCAAAGCCAGTCTTCATCATAGTCGAAGGAGGTCTGCAACATGTTATTTTTTCAAACTCTTCTAAACTCCAAGTAGGTCGCCCAAGTGGGACAGCCCCTTTAGTCTTTTCATCTCTGGCTGTTGTCCAACTACCTGCTTATTCAAATCACCCCTCACCTGTATCCACCTATCACTTGCCACGCTTTGTCCTGCCTGTTGAATGATGAGACCCATACACAGGAGTAATAACTCATAGTCTTTATTGTAACACAAGCGGAGGGAACATTACATGCTACCGTCTCCGTGGTCCGCATCTAGTCTGGCCATGAGATAGTGAGTGCTATAATAAAAGTATTAATATAGTCCAGGGTAGGGATGAAGATCAGGACTGGACTACATATGGAATGTGCAGCATGCATAATATGTGTGGCGATAGATATAGTAAAGGCAGACTAATATGGTTAACCTACACTGCCGCTCCTCTCTTTGAGCTTTCATTCTCCCCTCTCCGCTCCTCGCTCCCCCCTCCCCCCCCCCCAACTCATGCCCGCCTGCCCACCTTCCCTTACTCTTGATTCCTCCAACATCCAAAAGATGTGTGGTTTTGTAGTTCAAGTGGCATCTATGAATTGCCCCTAATATGCAGAGAGTGGAGATCTTTAATTTTGAGAAATCCTAACTTTGTTCCAGTATTTGGTATTTCAATTGGGTGTGTTTAGCCAGGTCTGGATAGAAACGTTCTCATTCAAGATGTATTTAATTAATTAAATCACTTACCATTGTGGGATTTGAACTTACGTTTGATTATTAGTTCAAGTACATCCGGTGATTTTATCACTCTGCACCCTACCGTAATTATTTGAACAAACACAAAGAACCCTCTTTATTGAATGAAGGTTTAAAGCATTCTTAGTGTCCCAGGAAGAGGAAATAAATGCAGGGAGCATCATAGAATTGGCTCACAATCCAGGCCATAAGTGGACTGACTCAGCTCCGTCATAGCAGTCAAAGTGGTATTGCAGTGTATGTCTCAGCAAGAGAGTAAAGTGCAGTTAAGGATTTTGTTTCCAATAACTACAACATGCAGTGTGCTTACGTGGATATAGGCTAGGAATAGGGCTGGGCTTATCTGTAACGCAACCAAAGTTTAATCAGCTGTCAACTCTTGTTAAGGCATATGGAAACGAAATGACATTTAGATAAGAAATGATAAATGGAGAACGAAGGCTATCAATAAACATTGATGGTTTCAATAAAAAAAGGGGGAAATGGAAGTAAAAAACATATCTGAATGTTATAAACATAAGAAATTTTTGCTCTCTGAGTTTACAAAAAAAAGTCAACATTTACAAATACTGAACAATGCTTTCTGAAATTGTCTAAGTTGATTTGAAATCATTGGTTCACCAACCAGCTGTGTATTATTCCAATAACATTGGTATAGGGAGCGCTGATATTTAATTATTCGTACCTTGTGTGTACTTTGGAATACAATTGTATCATTTCAATCTGCCTAATGATTTAATTTGCAGAAATAATTAAGCTCTCGTTTTCTAATACATGGTCCTTGAGTGCCTGTCACATTATCACACTGAAGCAATTTTCATCAAATTAGTTGCAGTGTAGTTTGACATTTTAAATATTCCAGCAATGCAGTTGCATGTATTTGCATTGTATATAAGATTGCCTGGGGAGCTTGGGGAGTAAAAGCCATTTTGAACGGAGACGAGGAAACACTTTTTCTCACAGAGAGTGGTGAGTCTGTGGAATTCTCTGCCTCAGAGGGCGGTGGAGGCAGGTTCTCTGGATGCTTTCAAGAGAGAGCTAGAGAGGGCTCTTAAAAATAGAGGAGTCAGGGGAAATGGGGAGAAGGCAGGAACGGGGTACTGATTGGGGATGATCAGTCATGATCACATTGAATGGCTCGAATGCTGGCTCGAAGGGCCAATAGACAATAGACAATAGGTGCGGTAGCAGGCCATTTGGCCCTTCGAGCCAAAGGCAAGGCAGCTCGCTTTAGCACTCAAAACCAAAGGCAAGGCATCTTGCCTTAGCACGTTCAAAACAAAAGGCAAGGCAGCTTGCTTTAGCACTTTCAAAACCAGGCACATTGCTTTAGCACTTTCAAAACCAAAGGCAACACAGCTTTAGCACTGTCAAACGAAAACACACTTTTGCATTTTCAAACTAGAGTTACGAAGACCTCCTACAACCTCGTGGTGACCATGCTGCGAGTACGAGTCAAGGGCAAACTCGACAGAGGTCGCCAATTAGGTCATGAAAGTGAGACAGGGGCTTTAAGAGGCATTTAGGCAGATTTGTGAGCAGGCAGAGACCATGTGCAGACAAATGCGATTAGATAGATTGGCATCATGATCAGTGCAGGCTAGGTAGGCTGGAGGGCCTGTCACTATACTACACTTTTGTATGTCTAATCTTCTATGTTCATCAGCTTAACATTTAGTTTATCTCAACCATTTCATGCACATAGCATCATACCTTAAAAAATAAAATAGGTTGACAGCAGTCTGAAATTTTGTTCACTGATCTGCATAATAATACCGTACATTAAACGTGCGATCAAGCAAAACTCTATTGCTCAGTAAAGACTATTTTACTATGGAGGCCAAAGAAAATCCATAACCATGCCACATCATTGGTGGGGGCCATTACAAGACTGCAGCATTCAGCTACATCAGGCTCAGTGTAACGATTATTCTGCTGAAGACAAGATCGCAGCATACTCAAATAGTCATAAAAAATGGAAGATGGACACAAAAAGTTGGAGTAACTCAGCGGGACAGGCAGCATCTCTGTTGAGAAGGAATGGGTGACGTTTCGGGTCGAGACCCTTCTTCAGACAGCATGGTCAGTCATGGTCCTACACTTGAGGTTCATCATTGGATACAGAGCTGAAGCAGATACAATTGGATATAGAGCTAAAGCAACTACAGGAACAGTGATATAGAGGCGCAGAAAATATAGGGCCCAGCTAAAGAATGCAGTCTGGTGTTGGAATCTGGGCAAAATATTTTTCTTTTTAAATTTAAAACGACTCCTTATAAAAGAGGCAGGAATTTTCTATTTTTGGTGGGACCTTATAAAAAAATATACTCTGAGTAAATATTTATCAATTTATCAGTGAATTGACACAGTAACTCCAAAATTGGTCGGTTGAAGTCAGATCAGAGATTAACAGGAAACACGTGCTGCTTCATCTATTTTTAACAGGGGAGATCAAAGATTCCATCTTCAAATCTCTTGCAGGAGGATTGATGATGTCTGATTTCATTGTGCAGTCATTATAACTAAATTAGGTATCAACTGGGTTCTCCAGGCCACTGTATATTAGAAGATGGGTGTAAAGCCTAGAAAGCCTGGATAGGGTGGATGTGGAGAGGGTGTTCACACTAGTGGCAGAGTCGAGGACCAGAGGCCATAGCCTCAGAATAAAAGGACATCCCTTTAGAAAGGAGATGAGGAAGAATTTCTTTCGTCAGAGGGTGGTGAATCTGTGGAATTCATTGCCACGGGCCGGGACATCATGGTGGCTCAATGGTGGAGTTGCTGCCTTACACCAGACTACGAGTGCTGTCTGTACGGAGTTTGTACGTTCTCCCCATGAACGCGTGGGTTTTCTCCGAGATCTTCAGCTTCCTCCCACACTCCAAAGACGTAGAGGTATGTAGGTTAATTGGCTTTGTATAAAAATGTAAATTGTCCCTAGTGTGTGTGTGTGTAGGATAGTGTTAATATGCGGGGATCGCTGGGCGGCGCAGACTCGTTGGACGAAGAGCCTGTTTCTGCGTTGTATCTCCAAACTAAACTAAACTAAAGAAGCTGTGGAGGGAAAGTCAATTTTTACGGTAGAGATTGATAGATATTTGATTAGTACGTGTGTCAGGGGTTATGGGGAGAAGGCAGGAGAATGGATTTGAGAGAAAAAGATAGATCGGCCATGAAAAAAAGGCAGAGTAGACTTGATGGGCCAAATGGCCTAATTCTGCTCCTGAAACTTATGAAAGGACTGAATCATAGAGTTATGTAGCTCTAAAACTGGCCCTTCGGCCCAACTTGCCCATGCTGAACAAAATACCCCATCCGCAATGGTCCCACCTGTCTGCATTTGGAAATGCATTCTTATGCATTTGGTCCATTTCCCTCTTAAAGTTTCCTATCCATGTACCTGTCCAAATGTATTTTAAATGTTGTTATAATATCTGCCTCAACTACCTCCTATGGCAGCTCATTCCGCATACCCATCACCCTCTGTGTGATGAAGTTGCCTCTCAGGTTCCTACTGAATCTTTCCACCCTCACCTTAAACTGATTAGTACGATCACCACGTAAAATCCTTGACGAGCAGCCTTTATAGAATTACTAGACTAAGTGGGACCCGTTGGGTCCCATGTTCACACGGAAGGGCTGGTCCCCCAATGCAATATTCCACCTCTCCACCAATTCCAATATTGGTGGCCAGTGGGGGGGGACTTTCTGGAGAACTAGTATGGATACTGAGGGCTGAAGGGACTGGTTAGTATGGACATTGTGGGCCAAATGTATTCTTGGGGTGGCAGCTCACTAACGGCTGGTGGACTAGCAGTTGACTCACGGCTATTCCTTGAAATTCCATTTCAAGCAGGGTGCAAGGCAACCAAATTCAAATGCAGTTTCCTACCATTTCAAGCAGGGTGCAAGGCCACCAAATTCAATTGCAGTTTCATACCACTTCAAGCAGGGTGCAAGGCCACCGAATTTAATTGCAGTTTCATACCACTTCAAGCAGGGTGCAAGGCCACCAAATTCGTGCAGTTTCCGACCACTTCAAGCAGGGTGGCAAGGCCACTAAATTCAAGTGCAGTTTCTGACCACTTCAAGCAGGCTGCAAGGCCACTGAATTCAAGTGCAGTTTCATGCCACTTCAAGCAGGATGCAAGGCCACCAAACTCAAGTGCAGTTTCATGCCACTTCAAGCAGGGTGCAAGGCCACCAAATTCAAGTGCAGTTTAATCTCAATTCAAGCAGGGTGCAAGGCCACCAAATGCTAGTGCTGTTTCATGCCATTTCAAGCAGGGTGCAAAACCACCAAATTCAAGTGCTTTTCATACCACTTCAAGCAGGGTGCAAGACAACCAAATTGGTGCAGTTTCATACCACTTCAAGCAGGGTGCAAGGTCACCATATTCAAATGCAATTTCATACCACTTCAAGCAGGGTGAAACCACCATAAAACCACCATAAAACCACTGTAAAACCACACAAAACACCACATAAACACCACACTCACAGTTCAGTCGACATTCAGTGTCAGTTGATTCACAGCTCAGACAGAGTCGTGACCTCTCTCTCCCCCATCTTGCAAAGACTGAGCCACACCCACACTTACGGGTTTTATAATCCCTCCCCCTTCAACTGGAAGGGGTGTGGCCTTCATGACGTGATTGACAGGAGAGAGATTCTCAACATTTTTAAAAACTCTAAACACCCTTTAATTTTTCATTCATGGGAAGAATCCTCTGCACCTGATGAGTGGCGAGGAACAGAGTAAGATGGCCAAAAATCACAGCCGTAAGTGGTAGCATTTTATCTAAATTCAATATTCAGTGCAAACAGGAAGTTGTCAAGTTTCCACCAACAACAGCCTTTTTTTTTTTGGTGTGCAGCATTTCAAAGCAGTTACCACCACCAACAACAGCCATTATTTTTGGCGTGCAGCCTTTCAAAGCAGTTACCACCACCAACAACAGTTATTTTTTTCCAGTGCAGCATTTCAAAGCAACCATATTTTAATTTAAAACCACATTAAGGGCAGACACAGTTCAGTAGACATGTGTTCAGTGTTATTCAGAGGTCAGAGACACGTGACCCTCTCGCTTCCTCCACCTTGCAGAGACTGAGTGAGGCACACCACTTCCGGGTTTTATAGTCCTCCCCCCTCCCGCCAGCAGGGGCAGCAGAGAGAATGGTGATATTTTTTAAAACATTAATATCTCTCTGATTTTTCATCAATGGAAAAAATCCTCTGGTCCAGTCCGGCAGAGGAGGGCTCTGAGCGTGGTGGCCAAAAATGGCGGCCGTAAGTGGCGGCGTTCTCTCGGAAATCACATCGCAGTGAGTCAAAAGCGGTCAAGATCTTACTTTTAGTAATATAGATTTGTGAACCGACAGGATGTCATACCTGTATAAGTAGTATAATTCAGCTCCCCACCACAAAACCCTTCACATTGTGCAAGAATGAGAAATATGCAGCAAAAAATTAATTTCAGATGCAGACTTTACATTCAAGAGGTCTCCTTACTGCCACTCGATGTGCATTTGGAACCCTTCTTAAGGGAATGTTAAAATTAAATTCTGGGAATTGTTCAGGAATTTAATTCTTCCTTGTTTCCCTTTCTCATCACAATGCTTCATTTCCACACACAGCACAGATTTTTTAAATCTGAGAATCTGGCTAAAACGAACATCGCAAAATTACAGATGCTGGAAATCTAAAAACCAGAAAATGATGGAAACACTCAGCCAGTCAGGCAGCATCTGTAAAAACAGAAACAGTTAACGTTTCAAGTCTGAGACCCTCCATCAGAACTGGGAAAGAGATTATTGACACAAATAGGAAATTTAGGGAGAAAAGATGAAAAATAGATTAGAATTCATTTTGTTTCCTGACACGATCTTGGCAGAGGAAGGAATCTGGGGAGAGGCCAAGTCCTGCCAGGAATTTTATGGGCTAATATTTTTATAAGCAGTGGGGATATGAATTTTTGGAAGGTTCATTGTGCGTCTTCTTTATGAAAAGAATAAAACTCAAAATTGGAATGAAAGGAACCCAAGAGTAATAGCTTTTTTTTTTAAAGTGTCAGTGGTCCAAAATTGCAAACACTGAGATGGGAGGAAGGACAAATAGCACGAAGGCAGTGAGAGTGGAAGAAGCAGGACTCCTGCCCACATGAAGGTGAAAAGCAAAAGTAGTTTGTAGATTAAATGGAAAATCTGGGAGTGGTGGCAAAGAAAACAAAAATAATGGAAACAGCAGAATAAAAATAAGTACCAGGACCAAAACTAATATCCAAAACTAATATCTAAATCTGAGTGGGCTATGAGCTACCTATTTAAAGGAAAGAAAACAGAAGTCAAAAGAAAATACTCAACTTACAGTAAATGTAGAAAAAACAGAAAGAAGATTACTTTAAAAAATACATAAATATCAAGAGAGAGAGAGAGAGAGAGAGAGAGAGGGAGAGGGAGAGGGAGAGAGAGAGAGAGAGAGGGAGATGGAGAGGGAGAGGGAGAGGGAGAGGGAGAGGGAGAGGGAGAGGGAGAGGGAGAGGGAGAGGGAGAGGGAGAGGGAGAGGGAGAGGGAGAGGGAGAGGGAGAGGGAGAGGGAGAGGGAGAGGGAGAGGGAGAGGGAGAGGGAGAGGGAGAGGGAGAGGGAGAGGGAGAGGGAGAGGGAGAGGGAGGAGAGGGAGAGAGAGAAAAAACAAGACCAAAAAAAAACAAAAAAAAAACAACTGCAGGTGTTGAAATCTTGGGGAAAAACACAACATGCTGGAGTAATTCAGCAGATCAGGCAGCATCTCTGGAGCAAATGGACAGGCAACGTTTCAGGTCAGAACGTTTCTTCAAATAAATAAAAATATAGTGAAAAGGAGATATAACAAAGGCCACATTTTGTGCAGCAGAGAAAAGAAGAAATAGATGGGCTATAGTAATGTAAGTGCCCGGCTAGTGGGAAGCAGAAGACATGAGTGGGTTGGTTACAGATGCAAGAATATTTCATACCAGATATAGTAAGAACATGGCAAGCAAGCTTCAAGAAGTAATAATGCATGTATGCACTAAACTCTTTACCTTTCACCCCATCAGCCATCGCATGTAACACGTAACCCTCCGACACCTAAAAAGGCAATACGGGGACAAAAGATGAGGTACGAAGGTAAGCTGGCCAAGAATATAAAGGAGGATAGTAAAAGCTTCCTTAGGTATGTGTAGAGGCAAAAAAAATAGTTAAGACACTTTGAGACTGAAAAGGGTGAATTTATTATGGTGAACAAGGTAATGGCAGATGAGTTCAACAGGTAGAAACATAGAAACATAGAAACATAGAAATTAGGTGCAGGAGTAGGCCATTCGGCCCTTCGAGCCTGCACCGCCATTCAATATGATCATGGCTGATCATCCAACTCAGTATCCCGTACCTGCCTTCTCTCCATACCCTCTGATCCCCTTAGCCACAAGGGCCACATCTAACTCCCTCTTAAATATAGCCAATGAACTGGCCTCGACTACCCTCTGTGGCAGGGAGTTCCAGAGATTCACCACTCTCTGTGTGAAAAAAGTTCTTCTCATCTCGGTTTTAAAGGATTTCCCCCTTATCCTTAAGCTGTGACCCCTTGTCCTGGACTTCCCCAACATCGGGAGCAATCTTCCTGCATCTAGCCTGTCCAACCCCTTAAGAATTTTGTAAGTTTCTATAAGATCCCCTCTCAATCTCCTAAATTCTAGAGAGTATAAACCAAGTCTATCCAGTCTTTCTTCATAAGACAGTCCTGACATCCCAGGAATCAGTCTGGTGAACCTTCTCTGCACTCCCTCTATGGCAATAATGTCCTTCCTCAGATTTGGAGACCAAAACTGTACGCAATACTCCAGGTGTGGTCTCACCAAGACCCTGTACAACTGCAGTAGAACCTCCCTGCTCCTATACTCAAATCCTTTTGCTATGAAAGCTAACATACCATTCGCTTTCTTCACTGCCTGCTGCACCTGCATGCCCACTTTCAATGACTGGTGTACCATGACACCCAGGTCTCGCTGCATCTCCCCTTTTCCTAGTCGGCCACCATTTAGATAATAGTCTGCTTTCCTGTTTTTGCCACCAAAATGGAGAACCTCACATTTATCCACATTATACTGCATCTGCCAAACATTTGCCCACTCACCCAGCCTATCCAAGTCACCTTGCAGTCTCCTAGCATCCTCCTCACAGCTAACACTGCCCCCCAGCTTAGTGTCATCCGCAAACTTGGAGATATTGCCTTCAATTCCCTCATCCAGATCATTAATATATATTGTAAATAGCTGGGGTCCCAGCACTGAGCCTTGCGGTACCCCACTAGTCACTGCCTGCCATTGTGAAAAGGACCCGTTTACTCCTACTCTTTGCTTCCTGTTTGCCAGCCAGTTCTCTATCCACATCAATACTGAACCCCCAATGCCGTGTGCTTTAAGTTTGTAAACTAATCTCTTATGTGGGACCTTGTCGAAAGCCTTCTGGAAGTCCAGATACACCACATCCACTGGTTCTCCCCTATCCACGCTACTAGTTACATCCTCGAAAAATTCTATAAGATTCGTCAGACATGATTTACCTTTTGTAAATCCATGCTGACTTTGTCCAATGATTTCACCACTTTCCAAATGTGCTGCTATCCCATCTTTAATAACTGACTCTAGCAGTTTCCCCACTACCGATGTTAGACTAACTGGTCTGTAATTCCCCGTTTTCTCTCTCCCTCCCTTCTTAAAAAGTGGGGTTACGTTTGCTATCCGCCAATCCTCAGGAACTACTCCAGAATCTAAAGAGTTTTGAAAGATTATTACTAATGCATCCACTATTTCTGGAGCTACTTCCTTAAGTACTCTGGGATGCAGCCTATCTGGCCCTGGGGATTTATCGGCCTTTAATCCATTTAATTTACCCAACACCACTTCCCGGCTAACCTGGATTTCACTCAATTCCTCCAACTCCTTTGACCCGCGGTCCCCTGCTATTTCCGGCAGATTATTTATGTCTTCCTTAGTGAAGACGGAACCAAAGTAGTTATTCAATTGGTCCGCCATATCCTTGTTCCCCATGATCAACTCACCTGTTTCTGACTGCAAGGGACCTACATTTGTTTTAACTAATCTCTTTCTTTGGTATTTTGGATCAGTCTTCACTAAGGAGGACACAAACAATCTTCCTGATGTACTAGTGGCCAGAGGATCTGGGGTGACGGAGGAACTGAAGGAAATCCACATTAAGCAGGAAATGGTGTTGGGTAGACTGATGGGACTGAAGGCTGATAAATCCCCTGATGGTCTGCATCCCAGGGTACTTGAGGTGGCTTTAGAAATTGTGGCCACATTGGTGATAATTTTCCAATGTTCTATAGATTCAGGAGCAGTTCCAGTGGATTGGAGGGTAGCTAATATTAACCCACTTTTTAAGAAAGGCGAGAGAGAGAAAACAGGGAATTATAGACCAGTTAGCCTGACATTGGTGCTGGGGAAGATGCTGGAGTCAATTATAAAAGATGAATTAGCAGCACATTTGGATTTACGAACGGGAAATCATGCTTGACTAATTTTCTGTAATTTTTTGAGGATGTACCTAGAGAAAATGGACAAGGGACAGCCAGTGGATGTACCTGGACTTTCAGAAAGCATTTGATAATGTCCCACATAGGGACATTAGTGGCAAAATTAGGGCACATGGTATTGTGGGTAGAGTGCTGACATGGACAGAAAATTGGTTGGCAGACAGGAAACAAATAGTAGGGATTAACGGGTCCATTTCAGAATGACAGGCAGTGACTAGTGGGGTGCTGCAAGGCTCGGTGCTAGGATCGCAGCTATTTACAATATATACTAGACTAAGTGGGACCCGTTGGGTCCCAGCATCACATGGGAGGGCTGGTCCCCCAATGCAATATTCCACCTCTCCACCAATTCCAATATTGGTGGCCAGTGAGGGGGGGGGGTCTGGAGCGCTAGTGTGGGTGTTGTAGGCTGAAGGGACTGGTTTCCAGAGGGCTAGTACGGACATTGTGGGCCAAATGGATTCTTGGGCTGGCGGCTCAGTCACTCAAGCCAGTTGTGCTGGCAGCTCACTCACTCACGGCTGGTGGGCTGGCAGTTGATGCACGGCTATTCCTTGAAATTCCATTTCAAGCAGTGTGCAAGGCCACCAAATTCAAATGCAGTTTCATACTATTTCAAGCAGGGTGCAAGGCCACTAAAAACAGAGTCGTGACCTCTCCCTCCTGAGCCACGCCCACACTTCTGGGTTTTATAGTCCCTCCCCCTCCCACCAGAAGGGGCGTGGCCTTCATGGCATGATTGACAGGAGAGAGAATCTCAACATTTTTAAACACAGATAACTCTTTTATTTTTTATCAATGGTAAAAATCATCTGCACTTGATGAGCGGAGGGGGACTCTGAGTAAGATGGCTAAAAATCATAGCCGTACGTAGTAGCGTTTTTTTCTAAAATCAATATAAAGCGCAAAAAGGATGTGGTCAAGATTTGACTTTTAATTATATAGAAGGCAAGGCAACTTTAATTAGGCAAGGCAACTTTAATTAGGCAACACAGCTTTAGCATTTCCAAACCAAAGGCAACACAGCTTTAGCCTTTCCAACCCAAAGGCACCACAGCTTTAGCATTTCCAAACCAAAGGCAACACAGATTTAGCATTTCCAAACCAAAGGCAACACAGCTCTAGCATTTCCAAACCAAAGGCAACACAGCTTTAGCATTTCCAAACTATATTTTCAAACCACATTAAGGGCACTGGCAGGTCAGTAAAACCACTCACAGTTTAGTAGACATGTGTTTAGTGTTATGCACAGCTCAGACTGAGAGACGTGACCCTCTCGCTCCCCCATCTTGCAGAGACTGACTGAGGCACTCACCACTTCCGGATTTTATAGCCCCTCCGAAAGGGGCGTGGTCTTCAGGAGAGAGAATCTCAACACTAATAATTATTTTATTTTTCATTGATGGGAAAAAATCCTCTTGTCCTACGCAGCGGAGGGAGACTCTGGGTAAGATGGCCAAAAATCACAGCCATAGTGGCAGCGTTTTTTCTAAAATTAGTATACAGAACAACGGTAAGTGGTCAAGATCAGACTTTTAGTAATATAGATTAATGATTTAGATGAAGGGATTACAAGTAACATTTGCAGATGACACAAAGCTGGGTGGCAGTATGAACTGTGAGGAGGATGCTATGAGAATGCAGAGTGACATGGGCAGATTGGGTGTGTGGGCAGATGCATGTCCGATGCAGTTTAAGATGTATAAATGTGAGGTTAGTAGAAGTTAGTGAGAGTCCTCCTTGACAAACCGATTCTCCGTAATCTTCTCAGGAAGTAGAGGCGCTGATGTGCTTTCTTAATAATTGCATCAGTGTTCTCGGACCAGGAAGGATCTTCAGAGATGTGCACGCCCAGGAATTTGAAGTTCTTGACCCTTTCAACCATCGACCCGTTGATATAAATGGGATTGTGGGTCCCCATCCTACCCCTTCCAAAGTCCACAATCAGTTCCTTGGTTTTGCTGATGTTGAGGGCCAGTTTATTGTGCTGGCACCATATGGACAGTCGCTCGATCTCTCTTCTATACTCTGACTCATCCCCATCAGTGATACGTCCCAGAACAGTGGTGTCGTCAGCGAACTTGATGATGGAGTTTGCACTATGACCGGCAACGCTGTCATGAGTATAGAGTGAGTACAGCAGGGGGCTGAGCACGCAGCCTTGAGGTGCTCCCATGCTGATTGTTATCGAGGCTGACACATTTCCACCAATACGAACAGACTGTGGTCTTTGAATGAGGAAGTCGCGGATTCAATTGCAGAGGGATGCACAGAGACCCAGTTCTGCGAGTTTGATAACCAGCTTGGAGGGGATGATTGTATTAAATGCCGATCTGTAATTAATGAATAACAGCCTGACATATGAGTTTTTGTTGTCTAAGTGGTCCAGAGCGGAGTGGTGAGCCAGCGAGATCGCATCCACCGTTGATCTGTTGTGGCGGTAAGCGAAGTGCAGTGGGTCCATGTTTTTGTCGAGGTAGGAGTTGATTTGCTCCATGATCAACCTCTCAAAGCACTTCATCACCACCGGCGTTAGTGCCACTGGTCGATAGTCATTGAGGCACGTCACCTTGCTCTTCTTGGGCACTGGGATAAAGAGGTTCAGTTGTATAGGGCTCTGGTGAGACCACATCTGGAGTATTGTGTCCAGTTTTGGTCTCCTAATTTGAGGAAAGACATCCTTGTGATTGAGGCAGTGCAGCAAAGGTTCACGAGATTGATCCCTGGGATGGCGGGATTGTCATATGAGGAAAGATTGAAAAGACTAGGCTTGTATTCACTGGAGTTTAGAAGGACGAGGGGGGGTCTTATATAAACATATAAAATTATAAATGGACTGGACAAGCTAGATGCTGGAAAAATGTTCCCAATTTTGGGCGAGTCCAGAACCAGGGGCCACAGTCTTAGAATAAAGGGGAAGCCATTTAAGACTGAGGTGAGAAAAAACTTTTTCACCAAGGGAGTTGTGAATTTGTGGAATTCCCTGCCACAGAGGGCAGTGGAGGCCAAGTCACTGGATGGATTTAAGAGAGAGGTAGATAGAGCTCTAGGGGCTAGTGGAATCAAGGAATATGGGGAGAAGGCAGGCACGGGTTATTGATTGGGGCCAATGAATGGCGGTGCTGGCTCGAAGGCCGAATGGCCTCCTCCTGCACCTATTTTCCATGTTTCTATGTTTGTACATCGTCGAGACCAAACATAGACTGGGCGAACATTTCACTGAACACCTTAGTTCAGCCCACCTGGACCTACCTGATCTCCCTCTTGCCAAACACTTTCATTCTCCTTCCCATTCCCACACAGACCTTTCTGTCCTAGGCCTCCTCTATTGTCAGTGAGGCCAAACATAAATTGGAGGAACAGCATCTCATATTTTGCTTGGGAAGCTTACATTGAGTGGTATCAATAGTGATGTTTCTAACTTCAAGTAATCCTTGCATTCCCTCTCTCTCCATCCCTCCCCCACCCAAGTCATACGAGCTCCAAGCTCGGCTTGTTGAGTCTCATTTTCTGTACTCATTCTCACCTAACAGACAGCCAACAATGGCCTGTTTCCTCTATCATCGTTAATTTTTTGCATATCTTTCATTCATTTGTTCTATATCTCTCTCTACATCACCATCTGTCTCTTGTTTCCCTTTCTCCTGACTCTCAGTCTGAAGAATGGTCTTGACCCGAAACGTCACCTATTTGTTTTGTCCAGAGATGCTGCTTGACTCGCTGAGTTACTCCAGCTTTTTTGTCTCTATCATCTGAACCATTTACATCTTTATGCCCCGTATACACTTGTTCCTATTTGTATGTCTTCTGGTTTACACTTTTGAGTCATATTCTTTCCTTATACCTCACTCCTTTCTTTCCTTCTTCACTGCAGCTCCCCTCAACTTCCCCACCTCTTTATAGCGACCCATTTCGAACCATGCCCATGGTGTGATACAATGGTTGAAGATAAGCCTCTCATATGGCATGGACTCTTTAAAACAAAACATGTTTCAGACTGCATAATTTTGCAAATAAAATATTTAAATAGTTCTTCCACAATTTTGCAAAAACATGTACAAAATTGTGCTCTGTCCACCTTGCTAGACATCCTGGGTTCTGATAACTTCAGATGTGATTTTTGTACAATGCAGCTTGTGGCAATTTTGGAACACAGCAGGTCAGGCTGTATCTATGGAAGGTAAAGAATAGACAACCTTCTGAATTAGAATCCATGTTCAGAGTCATTTAGGGTGGCACAGTGGAGCACCTGGTATAACTGCTGAGGGTACTGTTTGTGTGGAGTTTGCATGTTCTCCCTGCGACCGCATGGGGTGTCCCCGGGGTGTCTGTCTGTGTCCCATCTCCCAAGGACGTGTGAGTTTATAGGTTAGTTGGGCTCTGTAAATCAACCCTAATATATAGGGAGTGGATGAGAAACTGAGATAACATAGAACTAGTGTGAAAATGTGATTGATGGATGATGTGGACTCAATGGGCAGAAGGGCCTGTTTCCAAGCTGTATATCCAAAACTAAAACTAAAAGGGTCCCGATCCGAAACATTGTTGGTTCTTTTCTCTCCACGTATGCTGCTGAGCCCCTCTCGCACATTGTTTTTTGATTAATATTGCAGCATCTGCTGTCTCTTGAGTCTCTCTTTCGATATTTTTCATTCCTTATCCAAATGTGGGCGAGAAAACAATGAAGTTAGCCCAAGGGTATGTATTCTTTGCTTGTTGATTTCCAACAAGCTTTAGATTTACAACAACTGTTTCATTTTGGTGTTCCATCTCCTTACTTAAATAATTTATGTTAAAATGGATTTTAGTAATCGGTAGCCATATAGATTAGATTCAAAAGTCAAATCATCCTAACTGAATGTTAAACGTCCGACTGTGTAATTCAAATAGGTCACAACATGTGTCATCCAAAGCATATCTGATTTTTATCTGTTCTGATAAGTTCTATGTGCAGTAGCTCATCTTTTAAAAGACCTTTAGGCAGAAATTCAGAATGTCACTTCTTCAGTTTACGAGCAAAGATCTAACACAATGATTCGAAAATGGGTTTCAAAAATGAAGTCCAGTTCGGTTGTGTGTTAAATTAAGTTGTTTGTGATTAGTCTAACAAGCAAAGGTTCACAAAATAATCATCACAAAGTATAATGATGCCCATGGTATCAAGCAATTGACATTCTGGCTCTTGCAACGGTCTCGACCTGAAATATTTTTTAGGCTACACATTATGCAATGAAAGGGCATTAGTGAGGCAGAAAGACCATCGGAGTTTACTCTGGGCGAAACCTATATTTTATAGAGATTTTGGCTCAGAACTGGATTGGTGTGATTAATAATGTATTGCGTAATGGAAGCCAAACTGAGTTCCAGGATTAAAGTTTTGTACAAACTGACCTCTTCCAAGAGATGGAATCAATATTGTACCTTCAATCATAATGTTAAAGGGTCCAGAGAAAAAACTGCAAGTTTGCTGACCATGGCACCGTGGTGCAGTGACCTCCCTGAAAGGGCACACTGCAATATATATATTAAATTACTAGACTAAGTGGGACCCGTTGGGTCACAGCATCACAGCAGTCCCTGCAGCTTTAGCATTTCCAAACCAAAGGCAGCACAACTTTAGTATTTCCAAACCAAAGGCAACACAGCTTTAGCATTTCCAAACTATATTTTCAAACCACATTAAGGGCACTGACAGGTCAGTAAACCCACTCACAGTTTAGTAAACATGTATTCAGTGCTATTCACAGCTCAGACTGAGAGACATGACCCTCTCGCTCCCCCATCTTGCAGAGACTGACTGAGGTACTCAACACATCCGGGTTTTATAGTCCCTCCGGAAGGGGCGTGGCCTTCAGGAGAGAGAATCTCAACATTTTTTAAACACTAATAACTCTTTTATTTTTCATAGATGGGAAAAATCCTCGGCACCTAATGAGCGGAGGAGGACTCTGAGTAATATGGCCAAAATTCACATCCATAGGTGGTAGCGTTATTTCTAAAATCAATATAAAGCGCAAACAGGAAGTGGTCAAGATTAGATTTTTAATTATATAGAAGGCAAGGCAACTTTAATTAGGCAAGGCAACTTTAATTAGGCAAGGTAACTTTAATTAGGCAAGGCAACTTTAATTAGGCAAGGCAACTTTAATTAGGCAATACAGCTTTAGCATTTCTAAACCAAAGGCAACACAGCTTCAGCATTTTCAAATCAAAGGCAACACAGTTTTAGCATTTCCAAACCAAAGGCAACACTGCTTTAGCATTTCCAAACTATATTTTCAAACGTGGTAGCGTTTTTCTAAAATCAATATACAGAACAACAGGAAGTGGTCAAGATCAGACTTTTAGTAATATAGATATACATGTGTGTGTTTTATATATATTAGCCTATGGCAAAAGTAAAATAAATCAAAATATTAAAAGTTTCTATTATTTAATCTCTGTTTAGCTGGAAGACCAAACTAAACTACTTATTTCCAGGATGTCTATGCACATTTTATGAAACAAAATACTCCCTGAGTGTAAAGCTGGAATCCTACTCCCGGCAATTATCTTCAGCAATGACATTTCTTTGTATAGAAACTGTGAAAATCAATGGTTTATATCACAGGATAGTTCACCGAGGCTCAAGGTGAAAATTAAGGCCTCCTATTGAATATTCCAGTAAGTATTGAGCACAATTTTCTAATCATGACGATGTCAGAGTTGGCTTGATGGTAATACTCTTGCATTTTAGCCAAATGGACCATGTGGCTTAAATGTCGATCCAGAATAACATTCTAGATTGTTATCTGAGCTCATTCTTCAACAATATTCTGTCAAGGCTATTGCTTTTAATGTGAAACATTGAACTGTGAATCCATTTATTCTCTCAGCCTTAGATTGTTAGATGCAAGTTGGTGAATTATTGGATGTTGATTTTAAATGCTATGTAAAATATTTGCACTCTATGTATTATATTATTTGTAAAAATTGTCATTTCTGACGGGACTTTGGTTATCTATTTTTGGCAAGGGAGGGTGGAACAAAGCTATCCTGAAATGGACAAAGGTTGGTATATAAATATATTTTCTTACCCTTTTTCATGTCAGCAAATGAGACACATTTTTCTTCTTAAAAAACTAAAGCTTCTTAAAAGATATGCCAACAACTCATCTGGTGCGGTTGTGACTCAGATCAATAATTCTGTACTCTCTGTATTTCTGGCAATTAGATAAATATCAAAAACATATGGATAGTAAGTTCCAGCAAACAAACAATTTCCCTTGCTGCTGGGTCAGGCAGAGTCTTTGCCAAGTCCCGTTTATACTTTCCCAGCTCCAAAATGTGCACATTCAAAATTGCACTAATTTCACAGAAAGTTGAGTAAGTGTTTAGAAGAATGAAAAGTGATCGAATTGAACCAAACAGGTTACCAAGGGGTTGGGCAGGGTAGATTCTCTAAAGCTTTTACTTCATCTGCAATATCTACAATTAGAGCAGGGAATATTTATGTCCCTGTCCCACTTAGGAAACCTGAACGGAAACCTCTGGAGACTTTGAGCCCCACCAAAGGTTTTTGTGTGGTTCCCGGAGGTTTTTTATCAGTCTCCCTACCTGCTTCCACTACCTGCAACCTCCGGCAACCACCTGCAACCTCCAGGAACCGCACGGAAACCTTGGGTGGGGCGCAAAGTCTCCAGAGGTTTCCGTTCAGGTTGCCTAAGTGGGACAGGGGCATAAGGGTTTAGATGAGGACATCCTTCACACCAGTATTGTGAATCTCTGAAATTCTATATTTTAGAGGTCTTTAGATGGTCAGTCATTCAGTATATTCACGGCTGAGATTGCTACATTTTAAAGGTTTGTGGGAGAGGGAAGGAAAGTGATTGAGCCCAGATGATTAAAAAGACTTAAGCAGCTTTAGGGTGCAGTCCAAATACAAATTGTCAGATTCTTGCACACTTTCTGTAAGCTAAGAAATATGGCAAACGAATATTGCATGCAACCCAAGTATGCCAACAAATTCCTGCAAAAAAGTTTGAAATAAAAATTTGATTCATTCTGTAATAAAAGAATGGCTGAAGACACAATTTTATTTTTCAAATATCTCAGTAGGTAATGAGTCTTCATACTGTCTGCAGCAATTTTCCTTTTTCATTTGATGTGTATAATTAAAAATAACAACCTATAAATTGCACTGTTTTGGAGCAAAGGAAAATGGGGTAACATTTATTTGTAGTGTTGGAGTCAAATGGAGGAAGCACCTCATATTTCTCTGGGGCAGCTAACAAACCAGCCGTATGAATAATGATTTTTCTAACTTCAAGTAACCCTTGCTTTCCCTCTCTCTATATCCCTCTCCCACCCTCGTTCCACCATTAGTTTCACTGTCTCCCTGGTTAATTTTTCTGATTGTATGCCTCGTGGTCACCTCCCCCCAGATAACAATGAACCATTCTACATTTCCTTGATCATCGTCCGCTTTGATCTATCGTTTTCACACCTTACCAATCCATATCTCCTGTCTCCCTCTCCCCTGACTGTTTGAAGAAGGGTCTCGACCCAAAACATCACCCGAAATGCTGCCTGTCCCACAGAGTTACTCCAGCATTTTGTGTCTATCTTCGGTACAGTTTAATGGCCAAACTAGTATCCGCAGTTCCTTCCAACAAATGAACCTTCCGTTGGAGTCAATGAGACTATTAAGGGGAAATCCCCCTGCTTCCCTGTAACTTATCTAAACTAAATGCTATAAATGCTTTGCAGTATAACTCCGGCAAAGGCATAAAGTATGTTCCTTGTAGCTTTACATAACTTAATAAGGTCATGTTTAGCTTCCTTTATTCCAAAGCTAATAAATCCAGCCCATTCAGTTTCCATCGTATTGAAACATTCCATCTTATACACCATCTGAATTAAATTCTATCTGCTATAACTCGGCCAAATTTTCTGGTTGATCAAGACCATGTTCAAACCTTAGTCAACCTTCTTCACTGTGTGTCACACCAACAATTCTGGTGTAACCTACAAACATTAATCACGCCATATACATTCTCTTCCAAATCATTAATATATATGATGAGCAACAAAGGACCCAACAATGATCCCTGCAGCATACCACTGGTTATGGTTCTGAAATATAGCACTCGCCACCACTCTCTGTTTCCTTCCACCAGGCCAATTTTGCATCATACTTGCTTGCTCACCCTGGATCCCATGACCTCCTCTTTCAGAACATGGATATGCTTCAGGACATCACTGTTCTCTTCCCAGAATTCTATGACCTTTCCCCCAATAAATATAGATGAGAAGCATAGAAATACTACATCAGTCTCTTTAGATCATTTTAGAAATATTGCCAGCTCTACTCGGTTCACACAAAGGCAATTAATATTGTGGAAGTAGTATTTCCCCACTACTATTACCCTGATACTCTTAAGGGCCTGTCCCACGAGCATGCGACCTGCATGCAGAAAGCGCGACCTAAAGGGCCGATCCCACCAGCATGCGCCTGCATGCGGCAAGCACGACCAAACCAGAAGCAGGGGCCGCGCGGAGGTCGAGTGAGTGAAATGAAGTTTGAGCGAAGTCCGCGGGAAGTTCGCGCGTGACGTACGGCGTCGAGGCGGCTGCGGGCCGACAGGCCGTTGCCATGCGAATTTTTTAAACGCGGTCAGTTTTTCGTAGCCCCGTGCGATGTCGGACCAGCTCCGCACAACTCCATACGGCTCTGGCGATTTAAGTGGGACCGGCCCCGCGAGGCCGTACGGCTCAATCGACCACATTAGGTCGCGCTTGCCTCATGGAGTCGCTTAGGTCGTGCTTGCTGCATGGAGTCGCATGCTCGTGGGTATCAAAGGTATCAGAGGTATTTTATTAGTCACATTCACATACACCTAGGTGTAGTGAAGTGAAATGCTTTTTGCCATTTTGCAGCACACAAAAAAAGAATACAGACATAACACCAATGAGAGTCTTAAACACAAAGAACATCCCCCCACAATGGCTCCCACCATGAGGGAAGGCACAAAGTCCAGTCCCCAACCCCAGTTCACCCATAGTCGGGCCTATTGAGGCCTCCACAGTTGCCTCTACAGAGGCCTGATGTTCCTGGCCGTTCTCGCCGGGTGGTGGTGCTCCGGCGTCGGGAGAGTCCTCCCAGCGGCTTGGGAACCCTGGAACGGCCGCCTCCGTACTGGAGGCCGCGGCTTCCGAAGCCGACAAGGCCGCGCCGGATGGAGCTCCACAACTGGCGATCTCGTCGCGAGATCCCAGGCTCCCGGTGTAAAATTCGGCACCGCCGCCCGCAGCTGGTTGCTCCACAGTCCCGCAGCTCCGCGATGTTGTTCCCGGCGGTCTCAGCTCACCGGAGCTCCAGCGCGGCGACCCAGGCAAGGCATCGCCCGCTCCACGATAGCGCTCCAGCGCTGTGCCGCCGCCGAAGCCGAGGTTCTGGGCGGTCCGCGACAGGAAACGCCGCTCCAGGCCCGCTGGTAGGCCGCGAGGACGGGTCGAAGCTGCAGCCCGGAGAAAAGCTGCCTCTCCGACCAGGTAGGGACCCTGAAAGGCAGTTACCCCCTTCCCCCCCCCACACAAAAAAGTCTAGACCTCCAAACAAAACACTTTAACTAACTAAAAATAAAAATAAAACGGTGAAAAGACAGACAACTGCTGGCAGGGCAGCCGTGCACAGGACAGCGCCCCCTATAATTCCACCCTGACAGGCCCTTTACACTTTTCTACGATGTGCACACGCATCTACTTCCGTATCTCCTGCTGGGGGTTTAAGGACCTGTAGTGCATGACTAGCAGAGTGATCAACCCATTTCTATTCCTAAACTCCATTTAGAATTCCTCATCTGAAGGACCTATTTGGTTATTGTTTGGTACCAAAGTTCAAGTAAAATTGCGAGTTAATTTTAGAAGCACAAAGCAGAATGGATTGGTTCATGGTGGACTGGGTTTGCAACTCAGAATCAGGACCTGTGTGCGCAACATAACGCATTTTAAACCGAGCCACGTGTCATGGATCAAACTCAGTACTTTTCTGTATTTTAAAATCTGTACTTTAGGGGATGATGTCTGACTGGTGACAGGGCCTGATGTGGGGAGATGTGGAATTCCACCCTGACAGATGGCAAAGTTATGGGTGTTGATCTTCCAGCTGTGAAACCAAACATCTGAAATCTATTAAAATGGAGTAAATAAATTAAAATATATATTTATAATACATTTAAACAATAAAACAGTTGGAAATAATTAAACATTAAACTAGTGCGAAATAACTTCGAGGAAGATTCTCCTCCCCGCGCCTTTCCTTTTACCTTTGCTTCTCAAATACTTTCCCTTCAATGCCCGGTGAAATCAAAGGGATCTCAGATCCTTTTGCACTCTAGCCTAATGCTGGGGAAACCCAGCAGGATAGGGTTCCACAGCCAGACTCCATGGGGATGTTCCCAAAACTCCATGTGTTTCTACATCAGTAGAAATTCCACACTTGTTGGCATTTCCTATGCAGAACTACTACCATTTTCCTGCAAAACAAAACTTTTAATTTGTATGTAAGAATCAATAAGAATCAACAACAATACCAAAATGTAAAGCGATTTCACTGATATAAAAAAATAGAAAAAATATTGAGCCATCATGATTTTGAAAGTAAAAGGAATTGTGAAATTAAATATCACATAATTTATTAACAAGCCAGAACTTGATTTTCCCTTTTGCATTGCAGATATACATATCTTTTCCCGATCTGCTGATGCCAACTCATTGATCAAAGTCATCCTATCCTAAAATGTCAAGGTGCTGCAAGGCAGTTGAACCTTGTGCAATTTAATATCATGTCAGAAGACCCACCTTTAAAAATGTGCTTAAAGCTCGGAAAACGGGATGAGCCATGCCTCGAGACATTGCTAGCCTTCCACACTGTCAGGGTCTGAGAGGTCTTGAATATCCTTTTCAGAATTAAACAAAACAATTATAAAATATTAACATTTATTAAAAAAATATTTAAACTGTCTCAACCCGAAACGTCGCCTACTCCTTCGCTCCATAGATGCTGCCTCACCCACTGAGTTTCTCCAGCATTTTTGTCTACCTTTGAAATATTAAATCACGTAATTCTTCTAAACAATTATAAACATTCAGGATTTCTCTATTTGTGTACAAGTCAAGTTCCTGGCAGTTATGTAAGGTAAGTACTTCTTACATTTCAGAATGGAGCTACAGGCATTTCCAAGCATGGTCTGGCCCAAAGTCATAAATATCTTTCATCTTTGGTGATCTCAGTGAGCCATCTAGTGACAGCATTTAGTAGGTACAGGTAGCATTGGTGGTGAGAGCAGATATTGGGACTGCAGAACTAACTGCTGAGCCTTCCCGAGGAGTTGTGGGCCTAACTCAACAAAACACCAATGAAGGGAGGTGCCCACTTGATAACCCCAATAATATAGACAACAGACAATAGGTGCAGGAATAGGCCATTCGGCCCTTCGAGCCAACACCGCCATTCAATGTGATCATGGCTGATCATCCCCAATCAGTACCCCGTTCCTGCCTTCTCCCCATATCCCCTGACACCGATATTTTTAAGAGTCCTATCTAGCTCTCTCTTGAAAGCATCCAGAGAACCTGCCTCCTCTGAGGCAGAGAATTCCACACACTCACCACTCTCTGTGAGAAAAAGTTTTCCTCGTCTCCGTTCTAAATGGCTTACTCCTCATTTTTAATCAAGAAGGATATACTTGCATCTACACGATCAGTCTTTTTAATGAGCTTGTTGATGTGTATGTAGCTGTTCATTGCCTATGGAGTTAGTTATTGTCCTGAGCATAAGTAGGTATATTCAGTTTAGATAGTGTTTTGGTTTTGGGCATGGTTTTCTTAGTTGAGAGCTTATCCTGGTGTTATAGCACAATTAGTTTGTGTTTTAATTGTAATTGTCCTTTCTGCTGTAAGTTGCGATGTACAATATAATTTAAACTACCATATCAGAAAATCAGAAGGGAATCAGATTTAGCAACATAGAAACATAAAAAATATGTGGAGGAGGAGGCCATTCAGCCCTTCGAGCCAGCACCGCCATTCATTGTAATCATGGCTGATCGTCCCCAATCAATAACCCGTGCCTGCCTTCTCCCCATATCCTTGATTCCACTAGCCCCTAGAGCTCTATCTAATCCATCCAGTGATTTGGCCTCCACTGCCCTCTGTGGCAGGGAATTCCACAAATTCACAACACTCTGGGTGAAAACGTTTTTTCTCACCTCAGTCTTAAATGGCCTCCCCTTTATTCTAAGACTGTGGACTCTGGTTCGGACTCGCCCAACATTGGGAACATTTTTCCTGCATCTAGCTTGTCCAGTCCTTTTATAATTGTATATGTTTCTATAAGATACCCCCTCATCCTTCTAAACTCCAGTGAATACAAGCCTAGTCTTTTCAATCTTTCCTCATATGACAGTCCCGACATCCCAGGGATAAATCTTGTGAACCTGCGCTGCACTGCCTCGATCACAAGGATATAACCATATAACCATATAACCATATCCTTTCTCAAATTTCTCAAACCATGTCCTTTCTCAAATTAGGAGACCAAAACCGTACGAAATACTCCAGATGTGGTCTTACCAAAGCCCTATACAACTGCAGAAGAACCTCTCTACTCCTATACTGAAATCCTCTTGTTATGAAGGCCAACATTCCATTAGCTTTCTTCACTGCCTGCTGTACCTGCACGCCAACTTTCAGTGACCGGTGTACAAGGACACCCAGGTCTCGCTGTACCTCCCCCTTACCTAACCTAACCCCATTGAGATAATAATCTGCCCCCTTGTTTTTGCCACCAAAGTGGATAACCTCACATTTATCTATATTATACTGCATCTGCCACGCATCTGCCCACTCACTCAACCTGTCCATGTCACCCTGCAACCTCCAAACATCCTCTTCACAGTTCACACTGCCACCCAGCTTTGTGTCATCCGCAAACTTGCTAGTGTTGCTCCTAATTCCCTCTTCCAAATCATTAATATATATGGTAAACAATTGCGGCCCCAACACCGAGCCTTGCGGCATTCCACTCGCCACTGCCTGCCATTCTGAAAAGGACCCGTTCACTCCTACTCTTTGCTGCCAACCAATTTTCTATCCATGTCAACACCCTACCCCCAATACCATGTGCTCTAATTTTAGTCACCAGTCTCCCGTGCGGGACCTTATCAAAGGCTTTCTGAAAGTCTAGATACACTACATCCACTGGCTCCCCTTCTTCCATTTTACTTGTCACATGCTCAAAATATTCCAGAAGATTAGTCAAGCATGATTTCCCTTTCATAAATCCATGTTGACTTGGACTAATCCTTTTACTGCTATCCAAATGCTCCATTATTACCGCTTTAATAATTGACTCCGGCATCTTTCCCACCACGAAAGTCAGGCTAACTGGTCTGTAATTCCCCGTTTTCTCTCTCGCTCCTTTCTTGAAAAGTGGGATAACATTAGCTATCCTCCAATCCACAGGAACTGATCCTGAATCTATTGAACATTGGAAAATGATCACCAATGCATCCACTATTTCTAGAGCCACCTCGCTGAGGACCCTGGGATGCAGGCCATCCGGCCCAGGGGATTTATCATCCCAGGGTCCCGATGTAAAAGTCAGCACCATCGCCCGCGGCTGGCCGCTCCACAGACCCGCAGCTCCGCAATCAAGGGGTCACAGTTTAAGGATAAGGGGGAATCTTTTAGGACCGAGATGAGGAAAATATTTTTCACACAGAGAGTGGTGAATCTCTGGAATTCTCCGCCACGGAAGGTAGTTGAGGCCAGTTCATTGGCTATATTTAAGAGGGAGTTAGATGTGGCCCTTGTGGCTAAAGGGATCAGGGGGTAAGGGGAGAAGGCAGGTACAGGATACTGAGTTGGATGATCAGCCATGATCATATTGAATGGCGGTGCAGGCTCGAAGGGCCGAATGGCCTACTCCTGCACCTATTTTCTGTGTTTCTATGTTTCTATGTTCACCTGCGGTCTCAGCATTCCAGAGCTCCAGCGCGGCGACCCGGGCAAGGCAGCGCCCGCTCCGCTCCGCGATAGCGCCCCAGCGCTGTGCCGCCGCCGAAGCCACGGTTCTGGGCGGTCCCCTCAGGAAAAGCTGCTCCAGGCCCGCTGGTAGGCCGCGATGACGGGTCGAAGGTGTTGCCCGGAGAAAAGCCGCCTCTCCGACCAGGTAGGGAACAGGAAAGCAGTTTCTCCCTACCCCCCCCCCCCACCCCCCCACATAAAAAAGAATAGACCTCCAAACAAAACACTTTTTAACACACTAAAAATAAAAGAAAGATGTGAAAAGTCAGGCAGCCATACCCAACTGGACAGCGCCCCCTAGCAGCGTGTCTTCTTGCCTTTGCAATTCCTCAACTCAATCCACAGTGACTCTACCTCATCAGTCCCTATGTCTTCCCTCGCATTATGAAACCAGCTGCCGCAAGCCCTTCCCACAGGACGGGATTTTAACTCGGCATTAAAAATCAAAAAAAGAGTTACATTGATTTAAAACCAAAAATGTTACATGTATAAATAATTCTTACATTCGGGAACTGGTTAATTAAGTGGTGGGATTATTACCCTGTCCTAACTATGCCTTTGCTTTAGCCGGTGGTCACATCCATTCCATCCCTCCCTCACAAGATGTGAGATTTCATTAAGAGCACATTTGGTTGAATAGATGCAAGCAGCATGTAAAGCGTCTCTTCCATGCATGCAATACATGAAGCCGATGAAATGAGCTAACTATCACACCAAAGATAGACACAGAGTGCCCAGTCAGCTATGGCTTGTGTGGGGAAAATGACCCCCACCCTCCCGTCCCCACCGGCCAGTGATGTGATGGGCGCGGGGGTCTGGACCAATCGCTGACAAGTCCCACCCCCCGGCAACGTCATGTCCGTTATTTGACTTTTCTGTTAAGCGGCATTTGGTTCGTTGGCCTGTAGGCGACACCGCCTTTCGGTTAGTTGGCGTTTCAGCTTCGTACGCTTTCGGGTATTTGGCGTTTCGGCTTTGTTTCCATTCGGTTATTTGGCTTCGACTTCTTTGCTTCGGCTTCTCGTCCTTCGGCGCCACGTCCGGGTACCGTCAATTTTATTATCAATCCAATTAAGAATGCCGAATCTAGGGACAATTTCTTTCCACCTTGATCATAGAAGCCACTTTACTATCAAGGGTTAAACAATTTAGATCCACCGGGCAAGTACATCGACTATGACATGAACGTATTTATATCCTTGGCATCTTTCTATTTCAATATAGCCCATTTGCAATGTCTCAAAAGGACCCATAGGCAATGGTGTTTTCCCTCCTTCACATCCTATTCCTTTCCCTGGATTGTATTTCTGGCAGACCAGACAATTACTGCTTACTTTCTGAGCAAAATATTGTAATTTTGGATGCCACCAAGTAGCCAATAGGGTGTTCCCTACTGCCCTTGCACTACAATGGGTTGCATAGTGCAGACCCTCTATAACCCATACGGCTAATGAGTCTGTCATGCAAGTTTGCCCTGCTGTAGTGGTCCACAGCCCAGTCATATAATCCAGTACACATCACAGTTGTCTCCATCTCTCCTTATCTCCTTCAGTAGCCTCTTCCTGTAATCGAATGATTTCTAGGATGGTTGGCATCAGTTTCTCTAAGAGGGACTTGTTAGTTACACTTTTAGTCTGCCTCCTCATTTTAGGTACCACCACCTTACGTTCCCATGATACTTTCATAGCTACTAAGTCGGCATTACGATTTCCAATGCCTGCTGGGGTCTGTCATTTAGTATGGGCACTACATTTCATTACAGAGATTTTTCTGGGTAGCATTAAACGCCTTCAATAAATCTGTCACCAATTGTTTGTTTGATATTTGGGTTCCTGCAGAAGTTAGGAATCCCCTATTTTTCCATAATTGGCCAAAATCATGCACCACCCCAAATGCATATCGAGAATCAGTGTAACTATTTACTTTTAGATTTTCCCCAATAATACAAGCCCGAATTAAAGCGAATAATTCAGCTTGCTGTGCTGAATAGGGCGATTCAAAGGCAGCTGATTCTACAATATCTGTCTTTTGATCAACAATTGTGTACACAGACAATCTCTCACCCCACGGTCCAATGGATGCACTCCTCTCCACATATAATGTGATATCAGAGTCTTCCATGGCTGCATCCCTCAAGTACTCTCTCACTGATGTTACTTCCTCTATAACAAATAGACATGTCCTGTCAGTCATCGTCAAGTCATATTTATTTATATAGCACATTTAAAAAACAACTCTTGTTGGCCAAAGTGCTTTACATTTGTTATAAGAATAGTATAAACAAACAAACTACATACATATATACATATAGCCCTTGCTCAGTGGATATCAGGAAAGGCTTGGGAGTATAGATAAGATTTTAGTCTTGACTTAAAGGAGTCGATGGAGGGGGCAGTTCTGATGGGAAGGGGGATGCTTTTCCACAGTCTAGGAGCTGCAACCGCAAAGGCACGGTCGCCCCCAAGTCATGTCCTGCTTCTGATTGCTCTTCTGGGGGTGAAATAAGAAAAGAGACTGGGTTAATCAATGTACAATGTTTGAACTGCAATTTTGGATTGTTCAACAGATAGATCTCTTACTTATTTTGGCGGGCCATTGTTACGTGCTGGGTTTGAAGCTGCCCCAACAATGCCGATACTGAATGTGAACTGTACACTACAATTTCCTGCTGGAGTGTCAAATTAGCAGCTGATTGTAAACGATTGTAGATTGCAGTTAAGTTTTGAGTGCAAAGAAGATGTCCCCTATTTACTGGATCTAATTTAGAGGAGTAATATACAACTGGTCTATGTCTATCCCCGTGCTTTTGCGTTAGTACCGAAGTGGCACAGTCAGATAGAATTGTACAATACAGCTAGAAAGGACATTGAAAATAGGTGCAGGAGTAGGCCATTCGGCCCTTCGAGCCTGCCGACGATCATATAATGGCAGGGGCTTGCATCAATGATCTTTTTTAAGTTCTCAAATGCCTCCTGAGCTTTCTTTGTTAATTTAAATTCACCCTCCTTGCTGGTATAGGGTGTTATAACTCCTTGGTTTCCAGAGCTATATATGGAATCCAGGGTCTGCAATAATTGACCATGCCCAGCCAGTGCCTTATTTGTTTGGCTTCTTTTGGGATTGGAAATTCGCAGATAGGTTCGAGTCTGCTCTTCTCAAGACTTCATTCGGTGGCCGAAATTATAATTCCTAGTAATTTTACTTTCTCCTGAGCTACCAGTACTTTTGATGGTGAGATCACATATCCTAGATCAGCTAAATCGTTTAGTAGTTGTGCAGTATCTTTCCGATTACCGGATTAATTTTTGCTGGCCACTAATAGATCAACGACATACTGCGCTAATGTTGAATTCATTTTGAACTTCAAGGTATTCAGTTGATCCTGCAGACACCTGGAAAATAAAGTAGGTGAATTGATAAATCCTTGAGGCAATCTGATCCAGGTGTATTGTTGTCCCTATATGTGAAGGCAAAGTTGTCAGCGACTGAAGGTTGCATTACAGCTTGGTTTGTGAACAGCATGAAATTGCAGAGAGTTGTGGTTGTAGCCCAGTCCATCACACAGATCAGTAACTTTGAAACTGTTACACTACAAGGCTGAAAACTATATTCTACACTCTATATCTTTTCCTTCACTCATCCTATTGTACTGGAGTTTGGCTTCATTGCATCTATGTGCAGTATTATCTGATTTGATTGGATAGCATATAAAAAAAGCATTTTACTGTGCCTCTGTGACAATAAAAAACATAGAAACATAGAAAAATAAGTGCAGCAGGTCATTCGGCCCTTTGAGCCAGCACCACCATTCAATATGATCATGGCTGATCATCTAAAATCAGTACCCCGTTCCTGCTTTTTCCTCATATTCCTTGATTCCTTTAGCCCTAAGAGCTAAATCTAACTCTCTCTTGTAAACATCCAGTGAATTGGCCACTGCCTTCTGTGCCAGAGAATTCCACAGATTCACAACTCTCTGGGTGAAGATATCTTTCTTCATCTCAGTCCTAAATGGCTTACCCCTTATTCTTAAACTGTGACCCCTGGTTCTGGACTCCCCCAACATCAGGAACATTCTTCCTGCATCTAGCCTGTCAAATCCTTTAAGAATTTTATATGTTTTTATAAGATCCCCTCTCATCCTTTTAAATTCCAGTGAAGACCAGCCCAGCTGACCCATTCTTTAGTCATATGTCAGTCCCGCCATCCCGGGTATTAACCTGGTGAACCTACGCTGCACTCCCTCAATAGCAATAATGTGTTTCTTAAATTAGGAGACCAAAATTACACACAATACTCCTGGTGCGGTCTCACCGGATCCCTGTACAACGGCAGTAGGACGTCCTTGCTCCTAAACTCCAGTCCTCTCGCATTGAGGGTCAACATGCCATTAGCTTTCTTCACTGCCTGCTCTAACTGCATGCTAATTTTCAGTGACTGATGTACAAGGACACCCAGGTCTCGTTGCACCTCCTGTTTTCCTAATCTGACACCAATCAGGTAATAATCTGCCTTCCTGTTCTTGCCACCAAAGTGGATAACCCCACATTTATCCACATTATATTGCATCTGCAATGCATCTGCTCACTCACCCAATCTATCCAAGTCACCCTGCAGCCTCATAGCATCCTCATCGTAGCTCACACTGCCACCCAACTTTTGTCATCCGCAAACTTGGGGATGTCACATTTAATTCCCTCGTCTGACTCGTTAATATATATTCTAAATAACTGGGGTCCCAGCACCCAGCCTTGTGGCACCCCACTAGTCACTGCATGCCATTCTGAAAAGGACATGTTAATTCCTACTCTTTGCTTCCTGTCTGCCAAACCAGTTCTCTATCCATGTCAATACCCTAACCCCAATACCATGTGCTCTAATTTTGCACACTAATCTCTTGTGTTGACCTTGTCAAAGCCTTTTTGAAAGTCCAGATACACCACATCCACTGGCTCTCCCTTATCCATTCTACTTGTTACATCCTCAAAAAATTCCAGAAGATTAGTCAAGCATGATTTCCCCGTCACAAATCCATGCTGACTTTGACCGATCCCGTCACTGCCTTCCAAATGTGCTACTATAACATCTTTAATAATTGACTCAAGCATCTTCCCCACTGCCGATGTAAGGCTAACTGGTCTGTAATTCCCCATTTTATTTCTCCCTTCTTTCTTAAAAAGTGGGGTTACATTGGCTACCCTCCAGTCCACAGCAACTGATCCAGAGTCGAGAGAACATTGGAAAATGATCACCAATGCATCCACGATTTCTAGGGCCACCTCCTTGATTACGCTGGGATGCAGACCACCAGGCCCTGGGGATTTAGCTGTCTTCAGTCCCAACAGTTTACCTAACACCATTTCCTGACTAATGTGGATTCCCTTCAGTTTATCCCTCCCAATAGATCCTCGGTCTCCTAGTATTTCTGGGAGATTGTTTGTGTCTTCGTTAGTGAAGACAGAACCAAAGTACTAATTTGACTGTTCTGCCATTTCCTTGTTCCCCATTATAAATTCACCTGCCTCTGATTAACCTGAGACCTGATTATCCTAAATAAACCTGAACCTACCATCTGCAAATAATAATTTATTCAATTTCTAACTTTTGCAGTTTCTGTTGAAAAGTCATTGACATGAAATACTAACCCTGTTTCTATCTACCAAATTGCTGCCTGATTTGCTGAGTATTTCCCGATTTCCAGCATATACTTTTTGCTTTTCGACAAATTGCCTTTGAGATTGTTTTGATCTTTGTGTTTCATAAACGTGCTAAAATTGTGCAGCTGCAGTCAACATGCAGGGGCGATGCTGATCATGAATCCTGATCATTTTTCCACCATTATCTCAAAAAATCCAGACAAAAAGCTCAGCATCATTGAGACACAAGAGACTGCAGATGCTGGAATCTGGAGCAAAAATCAAACTGCAAGAGGAACTGTAACCTATGAAATGTAAATTAGACTAACAGTATTACTGATCAATCCTGTAGCTTTGAAATCACAAATTTCTGTTTACCATTTCACAATAAGGGTCCCAACTTAAAATGCCGTCAGTCCCCTTCAATCAACAAACGCTGCCTAACCTGCCGAGTTCCTCAGAAATGTTTTAACTCAAGAATCCTTCATTTGGAATCACTCGTTTATCTCGATAACTTGGAATTATTTGGCTTTTTGTTACATCATTGTACCAACAGGAGGAAGCACTGAGGCAGAAATTAAACATCACTGCAATATTCATTTATGGCAAAATATAGAACAGATAAAAGAAAATGGTGGACATTGGTTAGGAATTTAGAAATATACTAGATTAAGTGGGACCCGTCGGGTCCCATTCACCACGGTGGGTGTGTGGTGGGAGGGGTTGTGTGGGGTGGGAGGTGAGGTGTGTATGTGGGCGGGAGGGATTTGCAAGGGGGGGGAGGAGGGATGTTGGGGGTGAGGTAGGGTATGTGGGGGAGGGGGTGTGTGTGGGTGTGTTGTGGGGGAGAGGGAGGATGTGGGAGGGGGTGGTTTGGGGAAAGGGTGTGTGTGGTCGGGGGGTATGTGTGTGCGGGGGGGGGGGTGTTGTGGGCAGTGCGGGGGAGGCTGTTGGGGAGGAGGGTTTGTGGTTTGTGGGGGGGCGGGGAGGGAGGCAGTTGTGGGGGAGGGGGGTTGTGGGGGAGAAGGGTGTGTGGGTGTGTGGGTTGTGGGGGGGTGGGGTGTGTTGGTGGGGGTGGTGGTGTTGTGGGTTGTGGGGAGGGAGGGGTTGTGTGGTAGAGGGGTGTGTGTGGGCAGGGAGGGGTTGTGGGGGGAAGGGTCTGTGTGGGTAGGGAGGGGATGTGCAGGGGAAGGGTGTGTGGGAGGGAGGGGGGTATGTGTGGGCAGAGAGGTTGTGGGGGGAGGGGTGTGTGGGCGGGGGGGATATGAGAGGGGAGGGGGAGGGGTGTGTGGGGAGTAGGGGGGAGAGGTGTGGGGGCAGGGGGGCATTGTGGTGGGAAGTGGTGTGGGCGGGGGGAGTGGTGTGTGGGCAGGGGGGAGAGAGCTTGGAAAAAAGACAGGGGAAGAGCCAAGGGGGAGAGTACGGTATCACGGGGGAGGGGGGCAGGAGCCAGCGAGGGGGACCTGAGGGGAAGGGGTTGGCGGTGGAATCGGGACTCACAGCGGGTGGTGGTCGCTGGTCGCTGGTCGCTGGCCAGTTTCCGGTCCCTCCCTCCTGAAAATTGTGTCCAGTTGGAGACCGCCGCCGGAATGGCGCAGGAAGGGGCGGACCGTCCCGTGGAGTGACAGTAGAAGGGACCAATCAGCACGGCACTGAATGGCAGGAGAGGCCTACGCACGTTTTTTAAGATTTTTAAATCTCGATAACCCTTACCAGCTTCCACCGATCAGAACAAAACTTGGTGCAATCGCAGCATAGGAGAACGGTGGGTAAGCTGGCAAAACATCGTAGCGCTATCGCGTACCGTTTTGCGCAAATAGAATGACCGCCAAACCGGGCGATAACAAGATCAGAGTTTTAGATAGATAGATCATCCATATGGCATAGAAAGTCAAAGGAATGTTTCAAGACAATTACCTTTTTAAATGCTTTTTTTTTTTTTGGATTTCCAGCATATTCATTCGTTGCAATTTATGTCCACAACAAATAGAGCAACTTTGGCAAGGAAGCATGTCATTGTTGGTAACAGCTGGACAGGATGGGCATTTGAAGAATCCCGTATTTATCACCTATTATAATAAGCCTGCAATGAGGTTAATACTTTGTTCATCCAACTAATTTAATATATTGTCTGCGCCCAACACGTGAGGTACTGAGTTTCAGAACGAAAACAGTTCTATTTATAACCTAGTCCATATTTTCTAAGGGAGGTGTTTGAAAAACACACCCAATGCTATTTAAGACAATATTTGGAAGAATTTAGCTGAACTACAGAGAAAGAAAAAACAAGGCAAATATTGGGTGGTTATATGTTTTTGCAGTCAGCTGTGGACAAATAATTATATTTTCCATACCATAAACGAGAAGGCTTCATGTGTAGAATACAACACAATGCGTGTTTATTCGTCACATTGCACATAAAGTGCAAGTGAAATGAATATGTCAGCAGCGATACAATGAGAAAGAACACGCAATACACAATACAAATTTAACACAAACATCCACCACAGCATTCATCACTGTGGTGGAAGGCACAAAAATTGTCCAGTCCTCCTCCATTTCCCCCCGTGGTCGGGACCAGAGTCCAGAGCCAGTCCATAGTCGGCTCTTCGGGAAGGGGTTGATCATGAGGGCCAAATGATTCTCGAAAATGAGAAACAGATGGGCCTCGGTCACTTCACGGCCATTTTAGTAATCACAACCAGTCATCCTGCCTGAGTTAAAATCAGCCACATTGTCTTTCATAAATTGTATTTAAAGGTAGTCATCGTCTTACTGCAAAGAGGAGGCTTCACATTCAGCAGAAAATGCAGAGAGGAAAAGATTCACCTCAGCTCTGCCCCTTGTTACCTTATGAGGAATTGATTATTGACTATTATATAGAAACATAGAAAATAGGTGCAGGAGTAGGCCATTCGGCCCTTCGAGCCTGCACCGCCATTCAATATGATCATGGCTGATCATCCAACTCAGTATCCTGTACCTACCTTCTCTCCACACCCCCTGATCCCTTTAGCCACAAGGGCCACATCTAACTCCCTCTTAAATGTAGCCAATGAACTGGCCTCAACTACCTGCTGTGGCAGAGAATTCAAGAGATTCACCACATTCTGAGTAACAGAGGGAGTGGGAGTAATGCTGCCAGAGACCTCCCCCAGCCGATCAGCCATATTGTCCCGTGTTTCCATTTTCTCCCACATTAGTTTACTCTCGAGCATACATGGTTAGAGTGTAAGCTGCAAGGTAAGGTCATGTGGAGCAGTTTCAAAGAAAGTTTGAAAACAGTAAAATGTTTATTTTTCTCTCCTCTTCTGCAGCAGATGTCATCGCCATGCCCAATATCATGCTCCTTTCAACACTGCATCATTCACTTCCTCCATTGGGAGGAGGCAGAATTTAGTGAATTTCACAAAACAAACATAGGTGGAAATATGTACATCATCATACCTAAACCAGCATTGGTCTAGCCTTGTTCAGTAAACCACCCTCCTTGATTATTTAATGTATCTGTGATCTCTTGATATGTCTACAGAGATGTGTGTTTCAATACAGGCAAAGAAAATAAATGTTATACTTGTCTTGAGGGGTACTTTGTATTGAAGCAGAATGCATTAAAATGGGAAATACAATAATCTTTCAGCTAAATATTCTCCCATGTGAAAGGACCAAAATTGTTTTGGTTACAATAGCAACTAAATGCTAAGTTTGATCTACCAAACTCTAGCATTTGATTCTCTTAATATCCAAAAGCTTAACTATATCAAAAGTTCACAAACTCTCTAAGTAAAGAAACTTCTTGTAATATGATCCTAAATCAAATTGGGGCAAGAGGGTGGCACAGTGGTATAGTTGCTGCCTGACAATGCCAGAGACCCGGGTTTGATCCTGACTATGGATGCTGTCAGTACAGAGTTTATACGTTCTCTGCGTGGGTTTTCTCTGGGTGCTCTGGTTTCCTCTCACATTCCAAAGACGTGCAGGTTTGTAGGTTAATTGGCTTCGGTAGAATTGTCCCTAGTATGCAGGATAGTGTTAGTGTACGGCGATCGCTTGTCAGAGCGGACTCGGTGGGCTGAAGAGCCTGTATCTCTAAACTAAAATAAAATGACAGATTCTATACTGTGAGGTTGTGTCTCTTTGTTCAAGATAACCTGTTTGCAATTTAATGACATAACATTTCAGAAGTTTCAAGGGTTTATAGTACAGTGCATTCTGGTCAGGGACGTGGGGTCTCCTAATCTGAGAAAAGACATTCTTGCCATAGAGGGAGTACAGAGAAGGTTCACCAGACTGATTCCTGGGATTTCAGGACTTTCATATGAAGAAAGACTGGATAGACTCGGTTTGTTCTCGCTAGAATTTAGAAGATTGAGGGGGGATCTTATAGAAATTTACAACATTCTTAAGGGATTGGACAGGCTAGATGCTGGAAGATTGTCCCTGATGTTGGGGAAGTCCAGAACAAGGGGTCACAGTTTAAGGATAAGGGGTAAATCTTTTAGGACCGAGATGAGAAAAACATTTTTCACACAGAGAGTGGTGAATCTGTGGAATTCTCTGCCACAGAAGGTAGTAGAGGCCAGTTCATTGGCTATATTTAAGAGGGAGTTAGATGTGGCCCTTGTGGCTAAAGGGATCAGGGCGTATGGAGAGAAGGCAGGTACAGGATACTGAGTTGGATGATCAGCCACGATCATATTGAATGGCGGTGCAGGCTCGAAGGGCCGAATGGCCTACTCCTGCACCTAATTTCTATGTTTCTATGTTTCTATGTCAGGGGAGGCAGAGACTCACCTGTCATACTCCCAATGAAAATAGCTGTTAAGAAAAGTAAAGAAATTGAATAATAAAATAAAATAAATATAAAGATTTTTCCACTGATCTGTGTTATCAATGTCATTTCTATATAAATCTAATTATTTTTTATAGTAAAAATCACCAAATTTGTGCAGCTCCGCTGCAAATACAGGGAGAGATGGGAAGTGAGGCAGCAATGAGCTGAGCCTCCCCTCTGATTACGCAACCCCTCAGAAACTGGATGGAGCGTGGGCAATAAGCGTGTGCCTGTTACTATCTCTCTGTAAGTCACCAATGTAATGTTTGTAAACCCCTTCATTACATGTCCTCACCTTCCATAGTCCAGGTAGCTTATTTCACATATAAATATATTAAATTTAGGCTCGCATTAAAATGTATTAATGGGTAATGTTTTGGGTTGAGTCCTTTCTGGATCCGAAATGTTACGCATTCTTTCTATCCAGAGATGCTGCCTGTCCCGTTAAGTTTCTCCAGCATTTTGCATCTATCTTCTGCTGGGAAAATGTATTTTGAAGCTTTTTGTGAAGCTTTTTGTATATAGAGCTAACACCTATTCTGATCTCCTAAATAAGATTGTGAAAATAGGCAAAAATCTTTACTGAAAAGGCAGTAAGGAATGTTTTACACCCAGAAGCTTGTGCTAAAATTTGAGCTGGGCATTTCCCAACGAGATCAGGCTCAACTGAACACAGCTTTCATCAACTCATTGTGAACACCTCAGAGACATTGAAGGAGGGCATCGGCCTTTAAAGTTGAGCATCCCTTGGTAACATACATCATGGCTACAATGGAGGAGACGGAGGGTGCAGGGAAGAGTGAAAGACCCCTGAGATATAGTGATAGAGACGTGACATTCTCACCAATGAGATTAGGGCCTGGAGAATGGATCCATGTTCTGGATGAGGGGAAATTCAGGAGACCTTCTTGGGCCACCAGAGGTACAACCTGACAGGAAGGGACTCCAGCTGGAAAAATCTCTATTCATTTGAACAATGTAGAAATATATTTGATGGTCTCACAAAACACTTTAGGATGAAATGCATTCTCCTGAAAACTGTTGTACTGAGGCATCAATGGATTAGAGATTCACTAACTGAGGTGTTATGATCAGCACTATTGGCCCTTCAGAGGAGGATGTGAGGGACTCTGACGTGAACCAGGCTGGTGTTAAAGATTGCAGTGCGGAGAGCGTTGTTCTGAGAAGATTGGGGACAAAGGTACAGTGATTTAGTAGGTGACTGTTAACATAGAAACATAGAAAATAGGTGCAGGAGTAGGCCATTCGGCCCTTCGAGCCTGCACCGCCATTCGATATGATCATGGCTGATCATCCAACTCAGTATCCCATCCCTGCCTTCTCTCCATACCCCCTGATCCCTTTAGCCACAAGGGCCACATCTAACTCCCTCTTAAATATAGCCAATGAACTGGCCTCAACTACATTCTGTGGCAGAGAATTCCAGAGATTCACCACTCTCTGTGTAAAAAATGATTTTCTCATCTTTCTAGTGTGTACAAGCCGAGTCTATCCAGTCCTTCTTCATATGAAAGTCCTGCCATAGTTACGACATAGTTACACCACGTCTACAGAAAATGTATACATACGCTTTTAAAGAACAAATCTTACATGAAACACTAGCAGAATCAACGATCACATTAATACTTAAAAAAGATAAAGATATAGAAGAACCAGGCTCATATAGAGCTATTGCTTTGTTAAATATGGATCAAAAAATATTAGCGAAAACACTAGCTAGAAGACTGTCAATATGTTAGTAAATTAATAAATGAGGATCAAACGGGATTTATACCTAAGAGACATTCATTTAATAACCTGAGACGTCTGCTTAACATAATGCACTCTCACAAACCTCAAGAACAAGAGTTATCTATCATTTCATTGGACGCAGAAAAAGCATTTGATCAAGTAGCATGGGATTATATGATTAAAGTATTGCAAAAATTTCAAATGGGAGAGAACTTCATCGCATGGATAAAATTATTATATAACAAACCCACGGCTAGAATATTAACTAATAATATACTATCTACGAAATTCCAATTAACAAGGGGCAATAGACAAGGATGTTCATTATCACCGCTGTTATTCGCTCTGGTAATTGAACCTTTAGCTGAAAAAATTAGAACACACCTGGGTATTTACGGTTATAATACAAAATATTCAAATAACAAAATATCCTTAAATGCAGACGATGTATTACTGTATATCACAAAACCCCAAATCAGTATACCAAACATATTAAATCTAATTGAGGACTTCGGATCTTTCTCATGATACAGAATAAACTGGAACAAAAGTGAAATTATGTCGATAAAACCAAAAGACTCAACACATCTCTTGAAATTCCCCTTTAAAATAGCCACAGAAAAATTTAAATATTTAGGAATTGAAATCACTAGAAACTATCACGCTATGTTTAACGCCAATTATAGCCCCTTACTTAAGAAACTAAATAATCTAATCAAATTCTGGAAAACGCTCCCGATGTCTTTAATAGGTCGAATAAATGCTATAAAAATGATCTTTTTACCACAAATCCTATATTTATTTCAATCAATTCCAATATATCTACCAAAAAAGTATTTCAAAAAACTAGACTCAGACATTACAAATTTTATATGGGATTATAAATCCCACAGAATACAAGTTCAAGTGTTCAAGTTCAAGTGAGTTTATTGTCATGTGTCCCTGTATAGGACAATGAAATTCTTGCTTTGCTTAAGCACACAGAAAATAGTAGGCATTTACTACAAAACAGATAAATGTGTCCATATACCATGATATAAATATATACACACATGAATAAATAAACTGGTAGTGCAAATAACAGAAAGTGGTTGCTAATAATCAGAGTTTTGTCCGAGCCGGGTTTAATAGCCTGATGGCTGAGGGGAAGTAGCTATTCCTGAACCTGGTTGTTGCAGTCTTCAGGCTCCTGTACCTTCTACCTGAAGGTAGCAGGGAGATGAGTGTGTGGCCAGGATGGTGTGGGTCTTTGATGATACTGCCAGCCTTTTTGAGGCAGCGACTGCGATAAATCCCCTCGATGGAAGGAAGGTCAGAGCCGATGATGGACTGGGCAGTGTTTACTACTTTTTGTAGTCTTTTCCTCTCCAGGGCGCTCAAATTGCCGAACCAAGCCACGATGCAACCGGTCAGCATGCTCTCGACTGTGCACCTGTAGAAGTTAGAGAGAGTCTTCCTTGACAATCCGACTCTCCGTAATCTTCTCAGGAAGTAGAGGCGCTGATGAGCTTTTTTGATAATTGCGTTAGTGTTCTCGGACCAGGAAAGATCTTCAGAGATGTGCACGCCCAGGAATTTGAAGTTCTTGACCCTTTCAACCATCGACCCGTTGATAAAAATGGGGCTGTAGGTCCCCCTCCTACTCCTTTCAAAGTCCACAATCAGTTCCTTGGTTTTGCTGGTGTTGAGGGCCAGGTTATTGCGCTGGCACCATATGGACAGTTGCTCGATCTCTCTTCTGTACTCTGACTCATCCCCATCAGTGATACGCCCCACAATAGTGGTGTCGTCAGCGAACTTGATGATGGAGTTCGCACTGTGGTTTGCTACGCAGTCATGGGTATAGAGTGAGTACAGCAGGGGGCTGAGCACGCAGCCTTGAGGTGCTCCCGTGCTGATTGTTATTGAGGCCGACACATTTCCACCTATACGAACAGACTGTGGTCTGTGGACGAGGAAGTCGAGGATCCAGTTGCAGAGGGATGCGCAGAGACCCAGTTCTGTGAGTTTGGTAACCAGTTTGGAGGGGATGATTGTGTTAAATGCCGAGCTGTAATCAATGAATAACAGCCTGACATATGAGTTTTTGTTTTCCAAGTGGTCCAGTGCGGAGTGGAGGGCCAGCGAGATCGCATCCACCGTTGATCTGTTGTGGCGGTACGCGAACTGCAGTGGGTCCAGGTTTTTGTCGATGTAGGAGTTGATTTGCTCCATGATCAACCTCTCAAAGCACTTCATCACCACCGGCGTTAGTGCCACTGGTCGATAGTCATTGAGGCATGTCACCTTACTCTTCTTGGGCACCGGTATAATTGATGCCCTTTTAAAGCAGGTGGGGACCTCAGACCTCAGAAGTGAGAGGTTGAAAATGTCCGTAAAAACTCCCGCCAGTTGGTCCGCACAGGTTTTTAGAACACGGCCGGGTATACCATCAGGTCCAGGTGCTTTTCGGGGGTTCACCCCTCTGAAGGATTTCACGACATCGGCCTCTGTGACAAAGAGCACACCTTAGTAAACTAAAAGAGATGGGTGGTCTAGCGCTCCCTAACTTTATGTACTATAATTGGTCAGTAAATATTAAAAATATGATTCACCTGCTGGACAACTCTGCCCAGCAGGTGGACTGGATTGTAATGGAGAGAGAGGACTGCTCTCCGTGTAATACAGGAGCGACTCTCCTCTCACCAATGAATCTGAATAACAAAAATTATAATAAAAATCCAATGATACATAGCACAATTAGAACTTGGAAACAAATAAAACAGAATCTAAAATTAAGAAATCTATCTCTTTTAATGCCAATAGTCAATAACCCATCGTTTAAACCTTCAATTATAGATAAATCATTTACACAATGGGAAAGAATGGGAATTAAAACGCTCGGAGACTTGTATGAATTAGGAAAATTATTATCATTTCAACAATTACAACTGAAATATAATTTGAAAAATAATCAATATTTTAAATATCTTCAAATCCGTGACTATCTGAAAAAATACACAAAAGACTATCATAACATGTCCCCAGACTTATTGGATGAAGCCATGAAGATAAAGGCTGAATCAGCAAATCTAATATCATACTTATACAACATTATTTTAAATATAGAAATACCTACAACCGATGGTATTAGAAGAGACTGGGAACAAGAACTAGCTATAAAAATTTCAAAAGAGAGCTGGGATAAATACTTACTATATGTGCATAAATACTCGATCAACGTACGACATACTCTAATTCAATATAAAACATTACATAGACTATATTATTCAAAAACTAAAATAAATAAACTTTTCCCCAACGTCTCACCCATTTGTGATAAATGTCAGTCACAAGAAGCTACCATAGCGCACTCTTTTGTTTTTTGTATAAAAATCCAAACATTCTGGAACGAAATATTTGAAATCTTCACAAAATAAAACTTGTACCAAAAGCAGAATGGATCATTTTTGGAATATCGGAAGGTAACCCCGAATTAAACGTGTTTCAAAAGAACTTACTTAATTACGGGCTAATAATGGGGAAAAAAGCTTATACTCAAATTTTGGAAAAATGCTCCAATACCAACAATAAAAATGTGGATTTCAAACATGTTCGAAACACTACATTTGGAAGAGATGAGACTCCTCCTAGCAGGCAAAGCAGACCACTTCCAAAAGACGTGGTCTGCATTTATGGAACTATTGCAAGTATAAGGTGCAATAGTAATTTAAAATATAAATGGTACCAGGATCTGGAACGGGGGGTATAAAATAAATTAAAAAAAAAAAAAAAATACGATTGATATATCCTTTTTTGCGGAGTTTTGTGTTACAATAGAGCGATTGTTTTTCCTTTTTTTTCTGTTCTTTCTAGGGTCTAATTTCCTTTCTTTACTTCCTTCTCTAACTTCTTCCCTAAGGGGCTTTCTTTTCCCAACACTTTCCTGCACCTTCACGATTCTTGCTCACTTTCCTTACTTCTTTTATTTCTATCTTTTTCAAAGCTCGAAAAACGAAGTGGTACAACAAATGTATTAAGATATATGTATTATTGTAATTTACTGTACTTCTAATAAAAATAAAATAATAAAAAAATAAAAAAAATAAAGTCCTGCCATCGCAGGAATCAGTCTGGTGAACCTTCTCTGTACTCCCTCTATGGCAAGAATGTCTTTCCTCAGATTAGGAGACCAAAACTGTACTGTTAAAGTGGGTTGATGAATATTTCTATATCGAGAGGTCCCTTGCTGCATCTGCAAGGGTCATCCTTCAGAAACTGAGAGACAGCAGACTTGGAAAATGTGACCCTGTGAATCATTGTTCACCAGAGAGAGGGCCCAATAAGATTTGGTGTTTCTGCAGACTCTATGGAAATGGTGCCTTTGCAGAGGATGGTGTCTTTCTTTCCTGTGCCGAACTTTCTGACCCACCCTGTTTGCCCGTTCGTTGCCATAACAATGTCTCCTGTTGTGCAGCGCTTCCAACAATGTCAGCACTCCGGCACCAACGGTATCGCTACTTCAGCAGCTGAATGCTGAAATATAAAACTGTTAGTTTGAGCACACTCTGAACTGCAGAAGATGTTTAAACAGCCTACAGTTAGTTCCGAAAACCTTCTAATCTCACCAGAATGTTCATTTAGATAGATATAAATGCAACGATGTGTTCCTGGTTGTAATGTAACGAAGGTCATAGATTACAACTGAAAGCTCAAATCCGTGTTACTAAGGGAGGGAATATGAGGTATGCAACCAGTCCTGGAGTCATGGAAACATTATGCCATAGAAAGGCACCATCGCACTTGATGGTTTTGATGCCATGATTTGTGACACAGATGATGGAATACAGGATACATACAAGACCATACGAGCGAGTGCTTGGGTGAAGGGCAGGATGGATTTACCAGCTGGTGCAGTGCTGCAGGAATTTTCTGCCTCCTAGTACAATTCACGGCCGCCCGAAAGGCCTGTTCCAGGGCTGTGCTGCTTTATGTTCTAGGTTTTAAGTTCACATTTCCAACTTGTGAACCATTGGAGACATGAACAGTTCACAGGAATAGAATGTGTAAGAAGGAACAGCAGATACTGGTTTAAACCAAAGATAGACACAAAAAGCTGGAGTAAATCAACGGGATAGGCAGCAACTCTGGAGAGAAGGAATGGGAAACATCCCCCATTCCTTCTCTCCAGAGATGCTGCCTGTCCCGCTGAGTTACTCCAGCATTTTGTGTCTATCACAGAAATGGAACCCTGTTGTAACCTGTAATGATAAATATTCAACCAAGCCTCATATGTTCCAGTAGTGTTACCCAGAATTGATAATATTGTTATCCAACCTGTCAAATCACATTAATGCATGACATCTGCATTACAAAAAATGAGCCAATAATCAAACTCATTTCTGTTCTTCAATTTTTTTAGAATCTAGATTTGCTACCAAATGGTTAGTGTCATTCAGAAATAATTCTGAAGAACATGAGTAAAGATAGCATCAAGGAAAAAAAGCACAGAAAATAAGAATGAACTTAGGGTTTGACATGATGAAAGGATGGGTCGACTGGGGGGCTTGTATTCACTGGAATTTTGAAGGATGAGAGGGCATCTTATAGAAACATATAAAATCCTTAAAGGATTGGACAGGCTAGATGCAGGAAAAATGTTCCCGATGTTGGGGGAATCCAGAAACAGGGGTCATAGTTTAAGAATTTAGGCCATTTAGGACTGAGATGAGGAAAAACTTTTTCACCCAAAGAGTTATGAATAATGTGGAATTCTCTGCCACAGAAGGCAGTGGAGGCCAATTCACTGGATGTTTTCAAGAGAGAGTTAGATTTAACTCTTAGGGCCCATAATCAAGGCCAATAGTCTGTCAGTCCTTTCTTCTATTTTTGTTATTTTTAGTATGTGTTAAAAGAATGTTTTAGTGTTCCTTGGTTTGTTTTATGTGGGGGGTGGGGGAAAACTTATTTTCAATGTCTTACCTCGATGATGCAATTTATTTCTGCATTGTATCTCCGTCCCCACTGTGGCCTAACATCGCGGAGTTGGCGGCCTTTCCTGTAGACCGACCCAGCACCCCAAGTCGTGGTAGCCTGCGGGACTTTAACATCGCGGAGCTTGCGATCCCTTTGCCGGGGATCGAAGCTCAAACCGCGTGGCCAGTGGACTTAAACATCGTGAAGCCCGCAGTCTCCGGTAAGAAAAGACCGACTCAGGAGTTCCATGCCGCGGAGAGAGTTTTAACCGTCCCGACGCCGGAGTTTCGATCACCCCAATGGGGGCTTCGGATTGCCGGCTGCAGGAGATTTGATCGCCCAGACTGCGGATGGTTTGATTGCCCCGACCGCGGGTGAACAAAGAGGAAGAACTTTATTGCCTTCCATCGCAGTGAGGAATGTGGAATCCACTGTGCTGGATGTTTATGTTCACTTTTATGTGGTTGTGTGTCTTGTTGCTTTTCACTTAGTACGGCTGTATGGTAACTCAAATTTCACTGTATCTTAACTGGTACATGTGACAATAAACTGACCTTGAAACCTTCAAATCTTGAAACCTTGATCATATTGAATGGCTCGAAGGGCCGAATGGACTACTCCTGCACCTATTTTCTATGTTTCTATGTTGAATTTAAACAGTGCCTGCATTAGACTGGTTAGGAATTACAAAAGATAGCTTTATGACTTTATGATCAGAAAACATTTTTTCCTCATTTATAGTGTGAATAATTGAAAGGAATGGGTTTGAAGGCACAAATTCTTGAATGTTTTGAGACTGTTACACATTTTGAGGATTGATCATTGGTTCTCATTGATTGACAAGACAGTAGGGTGGAAAGCAAACATTAGTCCCAAACCGAAACATCACCTATCTATTTACGGGAGAATACGTGTTCGGCACGGACTAGAAGGGTCGAGATGGCCTGTTTCCGTGCTGTAATTGTTATATGGTTATTATATGGTTATATTTTCCCCAGAGATGGTGATGGTGTGGGGGGAGGGGGGGTGGTGTGGGGGTGGGGGGGGTTTTATTCTCCAGAGCACAACCCCCGCTCGTAGACCACAGCCCCCGCTCGCAGTCCGCTTCAGCTTTTTTCTTCCCGCCGGACAGCGGGTGCCGGAAGGGGCGTTACCTTCATGGTGACTGACAGGCGAGAAGTCCAATCTGCTGAGCTCATGATTTTTTAAACCTTCATAGCTTATCTCATATTTCACCGATCAGAACAAAACTTGGTGGCTTGGAGCAGAGGAGAACATTGAGTAAAATCCTAGCAATATAGGGTTGCGTTTTTGCGCAAATTTAATTACAACGCAGACCGGAAATGGTCAAGATGAGAGTTTTAATAATAGTATAGATAGATAGATGGATGATGTTTCGGGTCGAGACTCTTCTTCAGACCAGATACCTTCTTTATTACTCTATCTACTCCCGTCACTGACAGAAGCTTGATAACCATGGCAATGTTCATGATATCTCATGCAGCATAAGTGGCAATGACACATTATGGATGAGCTCAGCACCATTTAGCATGGTTTGAAAGTCGGAGCAATAGCATACCTGCATGAGTCCTCACAGTCACAGCCCCTGACCTTATGGTCTCGGTCCCTGAGGATGTCTGAGCATCCTTCAAAAGAGCAAATCCACAGAAAATATTCGTCCCAGACCGTGTACCTGGCTGACTGCTAAAAACATATGCAGACCAATTGGGTTGAGTACTCAAGGACAGCTTTAACATCTTCTACAGTCTGAGGTTCCCATCTGCTTCATAAAGGCATCGATCATTCTGGTGCCCACAAAGTGTATGGTGACCCACATCAAAAGCAATCCAGTAGTATTTACATCGCCCATAATCAAGTGGTTATAGCATAAATTAATTACCTCAGAAATGACCTAGATCTGCTTCAATTTACATATCACCACAACAGTTTAACAGCAGAAGCTATCTCACTGGCTCTCCACTGTGCTCTGGACTATTTTGATAACAGGAGCACATACATCAGGCTGCAGTTCATTAACTACAGCTTGGTCAACACCATCATCACCCCAAAATACATCACTAAGCACCATGGCCTTTGTTCCTCCCCTTGCAACAGGATCCTTGACTTCCTTTATCGAGAGAACACAATCAGCAAGGATCGGTAACTAGATTGTCAACACAGGAGAACCTCAAGGCTGCATGCTTAACCCCCTGCTCTACACACATGACTGTGTGGCCAAGCACAGCTCCAATGCTATCTATGTATTTGTCAACAATATTGTCAACACTTGTTTGAATGGTGCAGCAACAACAACCTCTCGCTCAATGTCAACAAACCTAATCGAACTAATCGTTGCCTCCAGAATGGGTAAAATGGGCAGACCACGTGCTAGTTTTCGTTGGTGGGTGAGTGGTGCAGAGAATTAGCAGATTTAAGGGGTCTCTGACCCTTCTCACCCTGGCCACAAACTCTTTGAATCACTTCCCTCTGGAAGGCAACTCCGGACTGTCAAAGCTGCCACAGCCAGACATAACAACAGCTTTTTTTCCATAAGCAGTAGCTCTACTCAACGGCCAAAAGTCTGTAGCCTCCTTTTGCTCTGGTATTTTATTTCATTCTTCGCACGTGTAAATTATAATGTCTTATTTTAAATTGTCTACTGTATATCATGTTGTTACTTGTGAGCAAAGCATTCAGTGAGCCCAGTATTCAATTCAATTCAACTCAAATTCCTGGGCGTTGACATCTTGAATGTGCTGTCCTAAGCTCAGTACATACAGTGGAGGTAATTATGATGAAGGTGTGCCGCACCTCTGTTTTCTTAGACGTTTAAAGAGATTTGGTATGTCAGAAATACAGGCCCCTCACATTTTACACAGGGGCCACATATTTAAAAAGCTGTACGTAATTTTTAAAAATGCGTTAATTGAACATCTACACAACTACACCGTCAGCAATTAATTTGAGTGCATTATTCTGAAAATACCCGAAAAGCTACTTCCTTATTACTATTAGGGTCTTGAACCAATGCATACAACCCTAATCCCACCTCAGCAAGGGAACACTATGGATCATCCCTTACACTAACTTGCTTTCTTTTCTGATTATGTTTTGCAATAATATCTTGATTTGCTCACTTGTTTATTTTCACACTGGCAGAATTTACATATAATTCAAGTATATTTTATTTTTTGTGTGTTGTCTGAGCTATGTGCCTCTGATACTGCTGCAAGATTTTCACTGAACCTGTACCTCACTGTATTTATGCTTATAATTAGCTGGCCTTAAATTGGCTCTTTGTTTTGCTACTTTCAGAAAGCTATCCGTTCTTCACATGAAGGTGCTATTGCGAGTTTACAAATCTCTAGGTGCTAATATAACCAACAATTAACTTGAATAGAAAGATATTCTTCACATGTAAGCATCAACTGAAGAAGGGTCCCGACCTGAAACGTCACCTATACATGTTCTCCAAAGACTGCGTCTGTCCTGCTGATTTACACCAGCACTTTGTGTTCTAGGCAGGATTCAAGCATCTGCAGTTCCTTGTGTTTCACGGGAGGTCTTGTTGACAATGCAGTCTATTTTCCTTAAAACATTCATAATATTCCAACTTTGTCCACATGGTATCCATGAATTTACTTTGCCAGCTATTCCTTCAGATGGAAGGCCTGAAGCTCTGGGTCTACCTTTCTTTCTGCATTTAAGACATTTTAGAGAATCCTTAAAAGTTACTTCCCTGGACAGTGCTCTAAGGTCATAAGTGCTAGTAGTAGAATTGGGCCATTTTGCCCATCAAGTCTACTTCGCCATTCAATCATGACTGATCTATCACTCCCTCCTAAACCCATTCTCCTGCCTTCTCCTCATAACCCCTGACACCTGTACTAATCAAGAATCTGTCTAAGGTACACAAAAATGCTGGAGAAACTCAGCGGGTGCAGCAGCATCTATGGAGCGAAGGAAATAGGCAACGTTTCGGGCCGAAACCCTTCTTCAGACTGATAGGGAGTGGGGGGGGGGGGGGGCGGGGACAAGAAAGGAAAAAGGAGGAGGAGCCCGAAGGCTGGGGGATGGGAGGAGACAGTAGGGGGACTGAGGAAGGGGAGGAGATAGCAAGGACTAACAAAATTTGGAGAATTCAATGTTCATGCCCCCAGGATGCAGACTCCCCAAGCGGAATATGAGGTGCTGTTCCTCCAATTTCCGGTGTTGCTCACTCTGGCCATGGAGGAGACCCACGACAGAGAGGTCGGATGGGGAATGGGAGGGGGAGTTGATGTGCTGAGCCACCGGGAGGTCAGGTAGGTTCTTGCGGACCGAGCGGAGGTGTTCGGCGAAACGATCGCACAACCTCCGCTTAGTCTCACCGATGTAGATCAGCTGACATCTAGAGCAGTGGATGCAGTAGATGAGGTTGGAGGAGATACAGGTGAACCTCTGTTGCACTTGGAACGACTGCTTGGGTCCTTGAATGGAGTCGAGGGGGGAGGTAAAGGGACAGGTGTTGCATTTCTTGCGGTTGCAACGGAAAGTGCCCGGGGAGGGGGTGGTATGGGAGAGAAGGGAAGAATTGACAAGGGAGTTGCGGAGGGAGCGGTCTTTGCGGAAGGCAGACATGGGGGGAGATGGGAAGATGTGGCGAGTGGTGGGGTCACGTTGGAGTTGGCGAAACTGACGGAGGATTACTTGTTGTATGTGCCGGCTGGTGGGGTGAAAGGTGAGGACTAGGGGGACTCTGCCTTTGTTGTGAGAGCGGGGATGGGGAGAGAGAGCAGTGTTGCGGGGTATGGAAGAGACCCTGGTGCGAGCCTCATCTATGGTGGAGGAGGGGAATCCCCATTCCCTGAAGAATGAGGACATTTCAGATGTCCTGGTGTGGAACGCCTCAACCTGGGAGCAGATGCGGCATAGGCGGAGGAATTGGGAGTAAGGGATGGAGTCCTTACAGGAGGCAGGGTGGGAAGAAGTGTAATCCAGATAGCCATGGGAGTCAGTGGGTTTGTAGTGGATGTCGGTCAGGAGTCTATCACCTGCGATGGAGATAGTGAGGTCAAGGAATGGTAGGGAAGTGTTGGAAATAGTCCAGGTGTATTTCAGTGCCGGATAGAAGTTGGTGGTGAAGTAGATGAAGTCAGTCAGTTGTGTGTGGGCGCAGGAGGTGGCCCCAAAGCAGTCGTCGATGTAACGGAGGTAGAGGTCGGGGATGAGGCCCTGGTACGTATTGAACAAGGATTGTTCGACGTACCCGACAAAGAGGCAGGCGTAGCTGGGGCCCATGCGTGTGCCCATAGCTACGCCTTGTGTTTGGAGGAATCTGTCTATCTCTGTTAGGGTGAAGTGTCCTAAAATGTCATGCACTTCAGTGCAAATTCTGCTGGATAATATCATTAGGAATTGTCTTGGAGAAATGTGATCATTTTAAAGCATTGAGTTAATGCATGATCTTATTGATAAGTAAGCTATTCTTGGGAATTGAAACATTGATATTGAAAAGCCAGATTTAAAAAATAAATCTAGCAGTGACATAATGCTGCATTTTAAATCAGCACATCATTTTCACCTCATCTTAAGCAAGCAAATGAACTTACTCCTGGCTTTAGAGAGAAAATATGTTGATATTGTATGAATCAAGTTTTCTATTTCCTCAGGTGTAGAAAAAGGGAGTTGTTGCTGTACTGTGCTGTTTGGTGGATTTTGGCCCTTGGCAGTTCTGATGCAAGTTATCATTTGAACTGTTGCCAGTTTTTTCTTAGTTTCTTTTGAAAATTTAAATCCTAAATAAATGATATTACAATGTTACCATTATACTGCGTAACGTATCCCTAAATGCATTGCAATCCTCATTCAAATGAGCATTGGGAGCATTACACAAGACATGATCCTGGGAATCATTCACTCAATGAACAAATATCATTTGACCTGCCAGTGTAAGAATCCATGACCTTAGCAAATGGATAGATGAAGAAGAAGAAATATAAGCATTTTGCAATCCTTTGAATTTTTTTTTTCTGGAATACAATTCCCGGGGTTTAATGGCACATTATTGTCACATATACCTCGATACAATGAAATTCTTTTTTTGTTGTTGCATACATCCAGTAAAACCTCACTGTACATAAACACAATCATACCCAAGTACAAGATATGCATGGCTGGGAAATTAAAGCTGTTGACTCCACCATTATCGCTTCGAGAAGATAGTTTCATGCATCCAGCTCTTAGTCTTAAGAGATGCAGGGTGTTGACCCAAAATGTTGACCATTCTTCCGTTCCACCATGTCTCTTAAAGATGCTGCTCCATCTGCTGAGCTCCTCCAGTAGTTTGTTTTTTTGTGATAGCTAATACCATGCATTTAGAACCTTGTGATGAAGATATGTTTGTTACAAGATAGATTCTGCAAACACCATTTTACATTTTATTCATTTGTAATTGTCCTTTATTCAAGTTCCTTGACTTAGGTAACCTATACTATATTGAATAGAACAGCAATTTATTATAATATCCCACATTCAATCCCATGCCTTTACCTCCCTCTGCTAAGCACGAGAAGATGCATTTTATTGAATAATTGAACTATTTATTAATCTATTATTAATCAATTTAGAACCCAACAGACAATTTATTTAACATAACAAATCAAGTGAAAATGATTTAAAATTCCCACAATCTATACATAACTAAAGCTCTGATCTTGTTATCTTCCGGCTGCTCGGTCATTCTATTTGCGCAAAAGCGTTACACGATAGCGCTACGATTTTTCGCCAGCTTACTCACCGTTCTCCTGTGTTGCAATTGCACCAAGTTTCGTTCCAATCGGTGGTCTAATATAAACTTTAGCGAGGTTTAAAAATCTTTAAAACTGCGCCTGCGCAGATCGCTCTCCTCTCCTGCCGTTCAACGCAGTCTTTCAGCGGAGTCTTTTCTCCTGTCACTCCGTGGGACGGTCCGCCCCTTCCTGCACCATTGCATCTTTACTGGAGCGGTGGATGGCCGGCGGAGGTTTCCAACTGCACCCAATTTTCGGAGGGACTGGAAACGTCCCGGCCCGGCATGGGAAATGTCATCAAACGGAAAGCGGAGAATCTGACGTACGACTAGCAACCAGCGACCAGTGACCAGCGACCGCTGTTAGTCCGCTCCAGCCTCTTCCCTCTGGTCCCCCTCGCTGGCTCCTGCCCCCTCCCCGTGATACCTCCCACAACCCCGTATTTTCTCCGAGCTCTCTCCCCCCGCCCCACACCTCCCCCGCGGAGGCAGAGTGGGGGGTTGAGGGGAGGAGGGGGGATCAGGGCCATCACAACGGGAACTCGTCAGCCGCGTCTGCGCGGTTAGGGGCTATGGGTGAATGGTGGAATAATGCATTGGGGGAACGGGTTGCGTTGGGGGAACGGGTGAGTGGTGGAATATTGTGTTGGGGAATGGGTTGCGTTGAGAGACGAGTCCTCCCGTGTGACTGGGACCCAATGGGTCCGAGTTTCATTATAAAATCCCTTTGTCATTGTCTAAGCATTGTCTAAGCAAGGAGCCAATATTTACTTCCCATCTCCAATTGCACATCCATCCACCAATTGCACATTCCCTTCCTCAACCCTATTTTCCTATACCCAATTTTTATTTTCTTCCATTTTGTTCCACAACTGGGGCAGCACAGTGGTGCGGAAATAGAGTTACTGCCTTACAGCGCCAGAGACGCATGCATGGTTCGATCCTGACCACGGGTGCTGTCTGTAAAGCGTTTGTATGTTCTCCCTATGGCCGCGTGGGTTTTCACCGGGTGCTCTGGTTTCCTTCCACACTCCAAAGACGTACATGTTGGTAGATTAATTGGCTTCGGTAAAATTGTAAATTGTCCCCAGTATGTAGGATAGTGCTAGTGTATAGAGTGATCGCTGGTAGGTGCGGACTCAGTGGGCCGAAGGGTCTGTTCCCACGCTGTATCTCTAGTCTAAAAAGTCTAAACTTCTTCCCATCTCATGAGATGGCTTGTACACATCATATCTCCACAAAACTTCTAATGCCACCCCATCAGAATGATTCACTTTTTCTTCCTTCCCAAATATCTGCAATATAAAATGTAACTCCTTCTCTCACTTTTCCAGTTCTGATGAAAGGCTTTTGTTTCTAGTTCCACATGTAGAGCCAGCCCTGCTGAATATTTCAGGTCTGATCTGGTTTTTATCAGAACAAGGGAGGTGAAACCTTAAATGGAATTCCATCACTAGCTGTAATACAATAAGGTTAAGGGAGTAATTTAAAAGGTGGGGCAACACAGTGGGGAGATTTATTGGAACTGTAACCTGACAGATCTAGAGGCTTTGAAATCAGGTTCAATCCTGACATTCTCCCTTTGATCGTGGGGATTTCTTCCAGGTGATCCAGTTTACTCCCTCATTCCAAAAAATGTTACTTGGCCACAGTAAATAGAAACATAGAAACATAGAAAATAGGTACAGGAGTAGGCCATTCGGCCCTTCGAGCCTGCACCGCCATTCAATATGATCATTGCTGATCATCCAACTCAGTATCCTGTACCTGCCTTCCCTCCATACCCCCTGATCCCTTTAGCCACAAGGGCCACATCTAACTCCCTCTTAAATATAGCCATTGAACTGGCCTCAACTACCTTCTGTGGCAGAGAATTCCACAGATTCACCACTCTCTGTGAATTTTTTTTTTCTCATCTCGGTCCTAAAAGATTTCCCCCTTATCCTTAAACTGTGACCCCCTTGTTCTGGACTTCCCCAACATCGGGAACAATCTTCCTGCATCTAGCCTGTCCAACCCCTTATGAATTTTGTAAGTTTCTATAAGATCCCCCCTCAATCTTCTAAATCCTAGCGAGTACAAGCCGAGTCTATCCAGTCTTTCTTCATATGAAAGTCCTGCCATCCCAGGAATCAGTCTGGTGAACCTTCTCTGTACTCTCTCTATGGCAAGAATGTCTTTCAATATTGCTCCTGGAGTCTAAGTGAATGGTAGAATCTGGAAGGAGTAACTTGATACATAGGGAGAATAAAATGGATTAGTGTAGCATTAATGTAGAAATGGAGCTTGATGGTTGAGACGAACTTGGTTGGCCAAAGGGCCTAGTTCCACATTATGCATTGAAATAGATTATCAGCCTAACTGGAACAGGTTCAAATGGGAGAATGATCTACAAGTTTCAATGTTATCTATACTTAACTAAAACTCTCATCTTGTCCTCTTCCGGTTTGCGTTGTTTTTACATTTCCGCAAAAGCGGTACCCGATAGCGCTACGATTTTTCGCCACCTTACTCGCCATTCTCCTGTGCTGCTTTAATGATACAGCAAACAATGACTCGATTAAAAGAACCAAACCCATGGTAGAATTTCTGAAATGAAAGAATGTGAAGGTGGGTGAGGATTCGTTACAATGGATTGACAAAAATGTATTTTCTTATTCTTAATTACCTTATGATTTTGTTTTGTTATATATTATTCCTATTTTACAGAATATTAAATATAAACAGAAAATGCTGAAAAAAATGTCAGCAGATTCGGCAGCATTTCATGAAAGAAGAGAAGGCAATGTTTTGGGTCTGTGACCTTCATTCAGAGAGCCAAAACTGACGATGGGCATCAGACCCAAAATGTTGCTCTTTCCAGAGATGCTGCTGATCTGTGTTTCCAGCGTTTCCCCTTTTATATCAGATGTCTAATACCAGCAGCTATATCTTTTTTGATTTCCCAGATATTATATGCTATATTTTAACACAACATGCCCTCTAAATCTCTTTGTCTTGCTCTAATTTTATGTTCTTCCGTTTTATTCACCTTTGATGTGGGGAAAAGATTCCTGCAGGACTTTGCTATCCACATGCTATATCATCAATTATGTCTCTTCTAATGTTATATCCTCAATTATGTCTTTCTCAATCTCCTGTAGTCTAGAGAAAACTCAAACAAGGAACACGACAGAGCATTTCTTGTACTACCATGGATTTTATGAAGGTCTTGTTTTTGCAGTTTTTTTTCTTTTCACTACCATGTATAAACTACAGTATATATTATTTATGTTTCTTGTGTGAGTCTATGTACCTGTGATGCTGCTGCAAGGAAGATTTTCATTGTACCTGTACATCATCATACTTGTGCATATAACAATAAACTCAAATTGTCTTGACCCAGTGTGTCTAGATTCTCCTAATAATTGACACAGTTCATCCCGAGTGAACCTCCTCTGCACAACTCCAACAACTTATGGACTGAGGTAGTATATTTGCTTCTGAGTTAGAAATCTAGCGGGCCATATCACATATCACATATCACAGTGCAGCGTAGGTTCACGAGATTGATCCCTGGGATGGCGGGACTGTCATATGAGGAAAGATTGAAAAGACTAGGCTTATATTCACTGGAGTTTAGAAGGATGAGGGAATATCTTATAGAGACATATAAAATTATAAAAGGACTGGACAAGCTAGATGCAGGAAAAATGTTCCCAATGTTGGGCAAGTCCAGAACCAGGGGCCACAATCTTAGAAAAAAGGAGAGGTCATTTAAGATGAGAATGAAGGTGAGAAAAAACCTTTTCACCCAGAGAGTTGTGAATTTATGGAATTCCTTGCCACAGAGGGCAGTGGAGGTCAAGTCACTGGATGGATTTAAGAGAGAGTTAGATATAGCTCTAGGGGCTAGTGGAGTCAAGGGATATGGGGAGAAGGCAGGCACGGGTTATTGATAGGGGACAATCAGCCATGATCACAATGAATGGTGGTGCTGGCTCAAAGGGCTGAATGCCCTCCTCCTGCACCTATTTTCTATGTTTCTATGTTTCTATATGAATCATATTCCGGAGGACATAGGGTTAAGGTGAAGGTTAAAAGATTTAATAGGAATCTGAGGGGTAACGTTTGCACACAAAGGGTGGTGAGTGTATGAAACTGGCTGCCAGAGGAGATAGTTGAGGCTGGGACTACCCCAATGTTTAAGAACCAGTTAGACAGGTACATGGATAGGACAAGATTGTACAGATGTGGACCAAACACAGGCAGGTGGGACTAGTGTAGCTGGGATATGTTGGCAAGTTGCGCTGAAGGGCCTGTCTCCATGCTGTATCACTCTATGACTCTATATGCAACACCCAATCCAGATTGGCACATCAGTGCAGTACTGAGAGAGTATTAGACTTTACGAAATATTATCCTGGTTGCGATGATAAACCAAGTCTCCAGTAGTCCTCTCAGTTGACATCAAATAGCCAAGGAGTTTCATGGTATCCTGGCCAGTATTTATCTTCGGACTATATTTAACCTCAATCATCAACAGAAAAAAGATTGTCATATCAAATCTCGTAATCTCATTTGCAGGCCCTCATTACAAACAAATTGCTGCTAACCTGTACTATATGAGTGACACCACCGTATAAAAAATGTCTTTAATTAAAATAAAAACCTTTGCTTGAGATTGTCAACACCATCAGATTTTTACAGGTAATCTTCACCTACACACTGCATCTTAGTAGAAGCATCCTGTTCCATTTGGGGCACTGACTGAGAGGGAACTGGAGGGGAGGAGTAATACGCATTTTCACCTGAATGCAGTCCAAAATATTTTCTAAGATGTTTGCATCTTAAGTTTAAATTGTTTTATTTAAAATTTTTTTACCCTTCTATAAATCGAATGCTGTCCAATTTTTTCTAGTTTTTTTTTGAAGGTCTTTTGAATTATTCTCAAGCCAATGACTAAGGCAGTCATTTCTAAGGTATAATTACACAATTATATTTTATAAACCACTTCAAAGCCGGAACTGAATAACATTTACCTTGGAGATTAAACAAACACAAAAATGTGAATAAGCACAAAAAATGTATAAAAGAGCCATGAAATTGTTATCTACTTTTGTGACTTAATGTACTTCCAATCGTAGAGAGAACAGTTTGGACTTGAAGTTACTTTGTTAATCAGATACAATAGCCAAATATGTAAGATTAACGATAATAATACATTAAAAACACAAATTGAAAGAATGGTTTCTGACAGCATAGAAAGAATGGTTTCTGACAGCTGTATTCACAATGATAATTTTTCTTTCATATTTATGGGATCTTTTTCTTAGTAAATCTGCATTTTGTAATTCTTCTCATGTGTGGTTTCTCACACATCGCTCTTCTTTTACAGGTGCCTTCGATAAAATTGTGTCACCAAAATGTTTGTTTATAATCAACAGTACTGGAATGTTTAAAAAAAAGTTTCCATTGCATGTTTTGGAACAATAACGATGCCTTTCGAATCCAACATTTTATTAATTTATCTTCAACATGGAACTATTTTGACCTGAAAGAAAACCACCACTAAAACCACTGTCCACTGGAGATAATAAAACCAATTGTATTTATAGAATACCCTAAACTTTCAACTGTCCAAAAAGAAAAATGGATGTTGACCAATACCGCTTGTGCAAAAAAGAAAATTAAGTGTTTTAACATATGCTAGATATTAATATATTCCTGGGAACTAACCCTGTATTTTTTGTGTGACCTGTTATTAATTGCAGTCTATGTGTAAGGAAAGAATAACAATGAAGTCATTCATTTTCCACATGCTCTATGTTTGTATGAGGATATAAAAATGGCAAATTACCACTTTGATAAAACACCTATAATATGATTGATGCAGATGCAGGATTGGACTTCCAGAGGTCTGAGATGGCAAGACTAGAAGATCCCAGAATTGTGTTAAATTTAGTCATTTGTTACATTTTCCACCATGAGCAGGAACCTTCATACAGTTCATCATTTCTCACAAAAAGGCAAGGGCCAATATACTTGCACTGAGGAAAATCTTGTCTCCATAATTCGTTAGTTACATCTACTCGAAGAAATGAAAATTAAATCTATTTTTGTGCACATGATTTTTGAAATTCGGGCATCTTTGTCCATGGGTAAATCTATCGCCTAATTACCTTACGATCGCACTTCCAAACCTCATACTCTGTAATTGTTAGCCTTTCATTATCCATAATATTTCTTCAGTTAATGATCTGCTGAATAATTCACTAACCCCTTTTGATGCTCCAGCCAGCATTAAAATAATTACCGTTCATCAGCCGGCTAAAGGTTTGATATTGGTTCATTAATATTGTCATGTGTACCATGAAACAGTGGAAAAACTATGTATCCATGCTATGCAGACAAATCATAACTTACATGGGTACAATCAAATCAAACGTCTGTAGTCACAACTAGAACAGGTGATGAATAAAGAGAAAGGAAACAGCGTGCAACATATACAGCTCCCATCTCCTTTTGCTTCAAGCTGAGAAATGCTGACTTGAATGGACAAGTCTGTGGTAACATAAAGGGTAAGTTGCAGGACTAATTTCCAGAGGCCTGTGTTAATTAAGTTCAAATTCCATCATGGCAGCTGGACTTTACATTCAATTAAATAAAGTTGCATGAATTAATGAACTAAAATTGGTGTTAGTTATTAAAGCCATGAGATTATTGCATTTCTGTAAAGAAACATTTATTCATTAATGTTTTCAAGAGACGGAAATCTGCCTTCCTTACCTGGCCGACATACAACACTACACCCAGCAACGCAGTTAACTCTTAACTAGTCTATGCAGTTCAGGGACTACAGGAAATCTCTGGTAATCTGATACCCTCATTTAAACAGCAAGGCCAAGCAAGTGTAGATGGTTAAAAATAGGCCCCAGTGAGGTTAAAGGGAGAGCAGAAACAGCACCTGGAGAGCGAGGCTGAGCCATTCAGATTTTCAAACAATGGATAGTGGGATATCAATATTTTACTGTAGGGAGAGAGAAAACAGCCAGTCTGGAACCATAAGTGCCATTCACATTCCATCTATTAATATATAAAACTCTCGCCCAAAATTCCGAAACGGAACTCCGTCCGGCTGTCACATTTCTTCCATTGATTCCCTGCAACTCCGAAACTGGACGCAGAATCGCCGACATCTTTTCCATTTCGGTAGCGATTTCACTTTTCTTTCTAAGTATCCGCTCCTCATTACATTCCGTCGTGTTTAAGTACACGTTTTTAATCAAATCCTTCCCCCCCCCCCCCCAATATTTCAAAACTAAACTGGCTTCACACCCACAGAACCTTCACCAGCCCCAGCCCCTGCTGAACGTTCCATCGTGTGATGTCACAATGCCCAATCTTCACATATGTCCAATCGGAATGGATCCATTTACATATGCCTATGCAGGAGCCCAAGCCAATGGTGAACGTTCCATCGTGTGATGTCACAATGCCCAATGCTCAAAGACATCGTTGCCATAGAGAGGGAGTACAGAGAAGGTTCACCAGGCTGATTCCTGTTATGTCAGAACTTTCATATGAAGAAAGACTGGATAGACTCGCCTTGTAATCGCTAGATTTTAGAAGATTGAGGGGGTATCTTATAGAGACGTTTAAAATTCTTAAGGGGTTGGACAGGCTAGATGCAGGAAGATTGTTCCGGATGTTGGGGAAGACCAGAACAAGGGGTCAAAGTTTAAGGATAAGGGGGAACGCTGAATCGCCGACATCTTTTCCATTTTGGTAGAGATTTCTCTTTTCTTTCTAAGTATCCGTTCCTCATTACATTTCGACGTGTTTAAGTGTACGTTTTTAATCAAATCATAACCCCCCCCCCCCCCCAATATTTCAAAACTAAACTGGCTTCACACCCACAGAACCTTCACCAGCACCAGCCCCTGCTGAGCGTTCCATCGTGTGATGTCACAATGCCCAATCTTCACATATGTCCAATCGGAATGGATTCATTTACATATGCCTATGCAGGAGCCCAAGCCAATGGTGAACGTTCCATCGTGTGATGTCACAATGCCCAATGCTCATAGACATCGTTGCCATAGTGACAGTACAGAGAGTCAGATGTGGGCCGAGGAGCCTTCAAGACAACATGAGATGTTCCCATATTGTGTGAAAATATTTACGTCATTCACCCCTGAACCTCGATAAGAACACCACCTGCACATCTTAATTAAATTAGAGAAAAACGGAAAAGAGGTCGGGCATTTACACTTTTAAGGCTCTGTGTGTGTCGAAGCTTCGTGTGTGTGATGCCGCACCGCTAACCCCCCCACCACCCCCCCCACGCGTTGCCGAGACGGACCCGACTTCGACGACTTCAAGATACGATATTTTAAGACGGCAGGGACCCGACTTCGACGACCACGTCTCCCCTGGGGGCTACAGGTAGGGAACGGTCTTTATGCACTTTTCCAACTCTGTGTGTGGGGGTGGTTAGTGTGTGTGAGGCCCCCCCCCCCCCCCATTGGGGGCTATTGGGGGCCGCAGGACCACCAACGTCTTTTCCACTTCGTCAGAGATTTCGCTTTTCTTTCTAAGTATGCGCTTCTCATTTCATTCCGTCGTGTTTAAGCGCACGTTTTTAATGGATAACATACCCCCCCCCCCCCCCAATATTTCAAAACTAAACTGTCTTCACACCCACAGAAGCTTCACCAGCCCCAGCCCCTGCTGAACGTTCCAACGTGTGATGTCACAATGCCCAATGCTCACATACGCAAAAGTGTAATGCCTTCTCCCCCCCCCCCCCAGTTTTTCAAATACAAACTGGCTTCTCCCCCATACAAGCAGACATTTCGGTAGACATTTCACTTTCCCTTCCAGCTATCCACTCCTCATTACATTTCGTTATGTTTATGTCCATTTTTTTCATTAAAACCATCTCCTCCCCCCCCCCCCCCCCCCTCACTCATTTTGTCGCCTCCTGCTGGCCAGCGACCATAACGGCTGCTGGCGCCCGTAGCACAACCTCAAGCGACGCCATTTAAAAACGGCCTTTCGGGGACGGCACTACTTCGAGGACCACGTCTCCCGTGAGGGCTGCGGGTAGGCAACTGCTGCGTTGGGGCATTACACTTTTAAGGCTCTGTGTGTGGGCATGCTTCGTGTGTGTGATGCCGCCCCGCCACACCCCCCCCCCCCCCCCGCGTTGCCGAGACGGACCCGACTTCGACGACTTCAAGATACGCTATTTTAAGACGGCCGGCACCCGACTTCGACGACCACGTCTCCCCTGGGGGCTACAGGTATAGAACGGTCTTTATACACTTTTCCAACTCTGTGTGTGGGGGTGGTTAGTGTGTGTGATGCCGCCCCCCACCCCCCCCCCCAGTGGGGGCTACGGGTAGGGAACGGCTGCGTTGGGGGATCAGACCCAACGGGTTTGCCATTGGTCGTCGTGTTTAAGTGCACGTTTTTAATCAAATCCTAACCCACCCCCCCCCCAATATTTCAAAAATAAACTGGCTTCTCACCCATAGAAGCAGCACCAGCCCCAGCCCCTGGTGAACGTTCCATCGTGTGATGTCACAATGCCCAATGTTCAAATACATCGTTGCCATAGAGGGAGTACAGAGAAGGTTCACCAGGCTGATTCCTGGGATGTCAGGACTTTCATATGACGAAATACTGGATAGACTCGGCTTGTACTCGCTAGAATTTAGAAGATTGAGGCGGTATCTTATAGAAACTTACAAGATTCTTAAGGGGTTGGACAGGCTAGATGCAGGAAGATTGTTCCAGATGTTGGGGAAGTCCAGAACAAGGGGTCACAGTTTAAGGATAAGGGGTAAATCTTTTAGGACCTAGATGAGAAAAACATTTTTCACACAGAGAGTGGTGAATCTCTGGAATTCACTGGCACAGAAGGTGGTTGAGGCCTGTTCATTGGCTGTATTGTGGTCCTTGTGGCTAAAGGGATCAGGGGGTATGGAGAGAAGGCAGGTACAGGATACTGAGTTGGATGATCAGCCACGATCATATTGAATGGTGGTGCAGGCTCGAAGGGCCGAATGGCCTACTCCTGCACTTAATTTCAATGGTTCTATGTTTCCCTCTCCGCACCCCTCTCCCACCCATCCCTCTCTCCCCCACCCCCCTTCCCTCTCTACGCCACCCCCCTTCCTCCTACCCCTCTGTCCCTCTTCCATCACTCCCCCTACCCCTCTCCACCTCCCTCTCCACTCTTTCCCCTCTCTCCCCCACCCCTCTCCCCCTCCCTCCCTCCTTCCCTACCTCCCCATCCTCCCCCTCCACCACATCTATCTCCCCATCCCCCTCTCTCACCCCCTACCCCGCTCTCCTTTCCCTCCCAAATCTGTCCCATTTCCTCCACCTCCTCTCCCCTCCCTCCCCTCTTCACATCCCCCCTCCCTCCACCCACCTGTGTGTTTGGGGGTTGGTTAATATGAGTTTGATGCCGCAGCCCCCCCTCCCCCCCCCCCCCCTGCAAAACGCCGTTGGGGAAACAGACCCAACGGGTCTGCACTTGGTCTAGTGAATATATAAATATTAGCAAAATACTCAATGGGTTAGGATGCACTTGTAGAGAGAAATTGACAGATGGCAGTTTGGTTGGGACACGACTGCAGAACGTGATTTCCTTCCACAGGTGCTGCTAATCTGCTGAGTTTCTCCAGCAGTTTTTTTTTTCCTCAAGATATCAACATGTGCAGTTTCTTGTATTTCCAATAAACAAGCCTGGGTCTTTGCTGCCAAAACCGCTTATTATTCAATGAAGACAAAGGTTAATCTACAAAATACCTTGGATTCACACCATTTCATTATTTGTTTTGCTGCTTTTCTGCTTTCTTTAAAATCACTACCTGACTATAATGTGGAAAAATGTGACACGACCCACTGTGGGACCCAAAAGAGAAAAGCTAAGCATTTTCTAAAGATTGAGAAATTGTATAATATTGATATTCAAAGGGATAAAGGTGTGCTTGTGCACCTTCGTAGGCCAAAATGGAGTTCAGCTGGTGATAAGGAGGGCAAATGTTGTGTTATCCTTTATTTTCAAAGATTTGATGACTAAATTAAGGAAATATTGCAATAGTATAAAACCATGATAAGACAACGCCTAGAGTATTGTGTGCAGTTTTGGTCTTCTTTTCTAAGAAATCGTGTATTCTCCATCCCAGGTTGCTCTCAATAATTATATTAATCTAAAACATAGATTTTGGGGTGTGATATGGGAATTGTGTTGAAAAATGGCTCTAAGATGGAAAATCAGCCATGACCTTGACCTGTTTAAATGAGGAGGTACAAAGGGTTACATGCCCTACCAGGTATACCTCTGCTCCAATTTCTTATATTCTTACATTCTTAGCTGCAGTTTATCTCTTATTTCATCCCCCCCCCCCCCCCTCCCTAACCCACCATTCTCACCTCAGTCAATTCAACACAATTCTTATTTCTTTGACACTATTCACTATTTCCACTAAGCTGCTGACCACTCAGCTTCCCATGCTAACTCACATATAAGGTGATATTGTTAACAATTCCCTATCATAGAAACATAGAACATAGAAAATAGGTGCAGGTGTAGGCCATTCGATCCTTTGGGCCAGCACCGCCATTCAATATGATCATGGCTGATCATCCAAAATCCGTACCCCGTTCCTGCCTTCTCCCCATATTCCACAGATTCACAACTCTCTGGGTGAAAAGTTTTTCCTCATCTCAGTCCTAAATGGCTTACCCCTTATTCTTACACTGTGACCCCTGGTTCTGGATTCCCCCAACATTGGGAATGGTTCTGGACTCCCCCAACTTTTTTCCTGCATCTAGCCTGTCCAATCCTTTAAGAATTTTTTATGTTTCTATAAGATCCTTCTCATCCTTCTAAATTCCTCTAGTTTCATTATTTTCTGAATTATATGCCATTGTTTCTCCCTTCATAGAAACTGATCATTAACCCATCATCCTTGCAAACATGCACCCAGTAGCATCCTCCTTTTCCTCTCTGGTGTCCTTGAGCATATTACAGAGCAAAATGGAAAAATGTTAATACAGCAAAGTTCTGGACATCTTTCTCAGAACATCATGTTTTTGACATTGTTGCTGTATAGTTCTTACTAAAGTTACAATTGGTATCTTATGTAACTATGCAAAGGACAAACTATCCTTTCTCAATTCATCGGATGTGGTGGACCAAACCATTGTCCCCATAGACCTCTCCACTATTTTTTCCGCTGGGTAGAAATCTCTCCTGCCTCAACTCTCCATTCATTTCTGTCTAGTTGAAGCTACTGAAGTACCTGAAATAGTTTATCTTCGCTTTCCTGCAAGCTTATATTTTGGGATCTCTCAATTTCTATCGCTGATCTCTCCTGTAAACCATTCTAAAGTACTGCTGGCTTCCATATGAATGCAAACAATGCTCAGCTCCAGCTCACTACTACCAACATTTACAACTTTTCAGATTACTTGCCCAAGAATGTGCAATTCTGGATGGGCAAACGTTTCTGTTCATTGAACCCTGGGAAAATAAAAACTAACATCTCCACCACAAATTTCATTTCCCAGCCATTGACCTAATCCTTATATCTGGCAACTTGCTGAGACCAAACAAACTGTTTGCACTTTTGTTGTCATATTTGATCCTATATCCAAGTTGTCAAGAACATTACCTGTATGTGCTTCTGTAACATCATCATAACATTGGGGCAGCGCAGTGGTGCAGTTGGTAGAGCTGCTGCCTCACAGCACCAGAGACCCAGGTTTGATTCTGATTTCGGGCGCTGTCTGTGAGAAGTTTGCACATTCTCCCCGTGACTGCGTGGGTTACCTCCAGGTATTCTTGTTTCCTAGAACACCTGAAGAAGAGAGACACCTACTTCAGACTCCTATTCATTGACTACAGCTCTGCCTTTAATACCATTATACCATCCAAGTTTATCACCAAACTCGCAGGGCTTGTCAGCACTCACCTCTGCAATTGGATCCTCGACTTCCTGACCAACAGACCCCAATCAGTGAGGATAGGGGACAAATCATCCTCCACCATAATTCCCAATTCTGATGCTTCGCAAGGATGAGTTCTCAGCCCCCTTCTTTATTCGTTGTCCACCCATAACTGCACAGCCATGTACAAATCTAAATCAATTTTCAAATTTGCAGACAGCACCACCATTATGGGCTGGATATCAAATAATGAGATGGGGTACAGGTGTCCTGGTGTCAAGACAACAACCTTTCTCTCAACATCAGCAAGCCAATGATCGACTTCAGGAACACATACCCCAGTTTGCATTGACGGTGCCGAAGTAGACATAGTCGAAAACTTCATATCCCTCTGAGTCAATATCACCATCAACTTCTCCTGGACCACCCATATTGAAGCAACAACCAAGAAGGCACACCTACACCTCTACTTCCTTAGAATGCTTAGGAAGTTTTGCATGTCCCCTACAACTCTCACCAACTTCTACAGATGCACCATAGAGAGCATTTTATCAGGATGCATCACAGCTTGGTTTGGGTACAGCTCCATCCGAGGGCCGTAAGAAATTGCAGTGAATTGTGGATGCAGCCTAGGCCATCACACAAACCAACCACCCTTCTATTGATAGACACAAATGGTGGAGTAACTCAGCGGGACAGGCAGCACCTCTTCATAAGAGATCTCTTCATTTGTGTCTATCTTTGGTTTAAACCAACATCTGCAGTTCCTTCATAGAGATGCTGCCTGTCCCGCTGAGTTACTCCTGCAATTTTTGTCTATCGTTAGTTTGAGCCAACCTCTACAGTTCCTTCATGCTCCCTTCTATTGATTCCACTTATACCTCATGCTGCCTCGGCAAGGCCAGCAGCATATTCAGGGATGAGTCACACACTATCCACTCCCTCTTCTCCCCTCTCCCATCAGGCAAAAGGTATATAAGTGTGAAAACGCACACCTCCAGATTCAGCGACAATTTCTTCCCAGCTGTTGTCAGGCAACTGAATCATCCTACCACAACCAGAGAGCAGTCCTGAACTACTATCTACCTCTTTGATGTCCCTCGGACTATCCTTGACCAGAAATGTTATTCCCTTATCATGTAAATGGATTGATTGTAATCAAGTGTTGCCTTTCTACTGTATTTAAGAAGGAACTGCAGATGCTGGAAAATCGAAGGTACACAAAAACGCTGGAGAAACTCAGCGGGTGCAGCAACATCTATGGAGCGAAGGAAATAGGCAACGTTTCGGGCCGAAACCCTTCTTCAGACTGATGGGGGGTGGGGCGGGGGGGCGGGGAGAAGAAAGGAAAAAGGAGGAGGAGCCCGAAGGCTGAGGGATGGGAGGAGACAGCCCGAGGGCTGAGGAAGGGGAGGAGACAGCAAGGACTAACAAAATTGGGAGAATTCAATGTTCATGCCCCCAGGATGCAGACTCCCCAAGCGGAATATGAGGTGCTGTTCCTCCAATTTCCGGTGTTGCTCGCTCTGGCCATGGAGGAGGACAGAGAGGTCGGATATGGAGTGGGAGGGGGAGTTGAAGTGCTGAGCCACCGGGAGGTCAGGTTGGTTATTGCGGACTGAGCGGAGATGTTCGGCGAAACGATTGCCCAGCCTCCGCTTGGTCTCACCGATATAGATCTGCTGACATCTAGAGCAGCGGATGCAATAGGTGAGGTTGGAGGAGATGCAGGTGAACCTCTGTCGCACCTGGAACGACTGCTTGGGTCCATGAATGGAGTCGAGGGGGGAGGTAAAGGGACAAGTGTTGCATCTCTTGCGGTTGCAATGGAAAGTGCCCGGGGAGGGGGTGGTACGGGAGGGAAGGGAAGAATTGACAAGGGAGTTACGGAGGGAGCGGTCTTTGCGGAAGGCAGACACGGGGGAAGATGGGAAGATGTGGCGAGTGGTGAGGTCACGTTGGAGGTGGCGAAACTGACGAAAGGTTGCCTTTCTACTGACTGGTTAGCACGCAGCAAAAAGCTTTTCACTGTACCTCAGTACACGTGACAATAAACTAAACTGAACTCCTCCCGCATCCCAAAGAATTGGGGGTTTGTAGGAATTGGTCTCTGTAAAATTAATTCTAGTGAGTAGAGGGTGATGAGAAAGTGGGAAAACATAGATCTAGTGTGAATAGATGATGGTCGGTGTAGACTTGGTGGACCGAAGGCCCTGTTTCCATGCTGTATCTTTAAGACTAAAACGCTTCACTTCACTCATCTGCTCTTTAAATTTCAATCAATAGATTTATTATTTCTACCCTTAGCTATTTCAATACATCCTGTTAAATGTCTAATTTATCCTAAACCCGAGGTCAATCAAATCATTGGTAACCATTCTTACCAGCAATATCCTATTTAGCCATCCCCTTCTGTATTTGCTGATTTAATCTCAACTGTGTCAGCAATGTTTCCATTTTAAGATTCTTAATCTTCTGCACTCTTCCGTTCTCCCTATACCACTCTGTAACCTCCGCGGTCATATCATCCAAATCTGCACTCTCCTAATTCTGGCCCCAACCATTACATGCCCAAAAGTAATTTAATGTGATCTTAATTTGTCACTTCACTGCCACATTTCGTCATACTGTCAGAGAAATGCCCTGTGCTCCCCCAGCACCCCATCCCCCCAAACCTTCTTTGCTACCTATATTAACATTAGCAAAAACATTATAAAAGGACTGGACAAGCTAGATGCAGGAAAAATGGTCCCAATGTTGGGCAAGTCCAGAATCAGGGGCCACAGTCTTAGAATAAAGGGGAGGTCATTTAAGACTGAGGTGAGAAAAAACGTTTTCACCCAGAGAGTTGTGAATTTATGGAATCCCCTGCCACAGAGGACAGTGGAGGCCAAGTCACTAGATGGATTTAGGAGAGAGTTAGATAGAGCTCTAGGGGCTAGTGGAGTCAAGGGATATGGGGAGAAGGCAGGCACGGGTTATTGATAGGGAACGATCAGCCATGATCACAATGAATAGCGGTGCTGGCTCGAAGGGCCGAATGGTCCCCTCCTGCACCTATTTTCTATGTAACATGTCTCTCTTTCTTCAGTGACCATCAGTGTAGGTCCCAGACATTAAATATTAACCATTTCACCTCCCACCGTTTCCAGTGTTTCCAGCTGTCTCTGCTTTAGTTTCAAATGTTTAGAAACAGGAAAATAAAGGTGTGGGAGTAGGCCATTCGGCCCTTCAAGCCAACACCGCTATTTAATACGATCATGGCTGATCATCTAAAATCAGTACCCCGTTCCTGCTTTTTCCCCATGTCCCTTGATTCCTTTAGCGCTAAGAGCTAAATCTAACTCCCTCTTGTAAACATCCAATGAATTGGCCATCATTGCCTTCTGTGGCAGAGAATTCCACAGATTCACAATTGTCTGGGTGAAAAGGTTTTTCCTCATCTCAGTCCTAAATGGCCGACCCGTTATTCTTGAACTGTAACCCCTGGTTCTGTACTCCCCCAACATCGGGAACATTTTTCCTGCATCTAGCATGTCCAATCCTTTAAGAATTTTATATGTTTCTCTAAGATCTCCTCTCATCGTTCTAAATTCCAGTGAAGACAAGCCCAGTCGACCCATTCTTTCATCATATGTCAGTCCCGCCATCCTGGGAATTAACCTGGTGAACCTACGATGCACTCCCTCAATAGCAATGTCCTTCCTCAATTTTGCAGACTAAAATTGCATACAATACTCCAGGTGTGGCATCACGAAGGCCCTGTACAACTGCAGTAGGACCTCCTTGCCTCTAAATTCAAATTCTCTCGCAATGAAGGCCAACATGCCACTAGCTTTCTTCACTGCCTGCTGTACCTGCATGCTTACTTCCAGTGACTGATGTACAAGCACACCAGGTCTCATTGCACCTCCTCTTTTCCTAATTTGACACTATTCAGATAATAATCTGCCTCCCTATTCTTGCCACCAAAGTGGATAACTCCACATTTAGCCATATTATACTGCATCTGCCATACATCTGCCCACTCACCCAAACTATCCAAGTCACCCTGCAGCCTCATAGCATCCTTCTCGCAGCTCGCAGCTTTGTGTCATCCGCAAACTTGGAGATGCCACGTTTAATTCCCTTGTCTGGGGTCCCAGCACCGAACATTGAGGAAGGGACACTTTAATTCCTACTCTTTAATTCCTGTCTGTCAACCAGTTCTCTATCCATGTCAATACCCTACCTCCTACACCATGTGCTCTAATTTTGCACACTAATCTCTTGTGTGGGACCTTGTCAAAGGCTTTTTGAAAGTCCAGATCCACTGGCTCTCCCTTATCCGTTCGACTTGTTACATCCTCAAAAAAGTCCAGAAGATTAGTCAAGCATGATTTCCCCGTCATAAATCCATGCTGACTTTGACCGACCCTGCCACTGCTTTCCAAATGCGCTGCTATAACATCTTTAATAATCGACTCCAGCAACTTCCCCACTACCACTGTAAGGCTAACTGGTCTGTAATTCCCTGTTTTCTCTCTCCCTCCTTTCTTAGAAAGCCGAGTTACATTGGCAACCCTTCAGCCCACGAGCTGATCCAGAGTCGAGAGAACATTGGAAAATGATCACCAATGCATCCACGATTTCTAGGGCCACCTACCTGTACTCTGGGATGCAGACCATCAGGCTTGGGGATTGATCTGCCTTCAGTCCCAACAGTTTACCTAATACCATTTCCTGGCTAATGTGGATTCCTTTCAGTTCCTACCTCCCACTGGATCCTCAGTCCACCTAGTATTACTAGCATTTTTTTTTTTTTTGGTTTTCATTTAATTGTTCCAGTCACTGGTATAATCTTCAGCTGCATGGGCCTTATGTCTGGAAGCTCCTCCCTAGTACCTCACCTTTCCGACACACCTTGAAATGTACTCCGGTGCATTTATTTCTGTGGCTTTGACTGATAATGCTTAGATCATAACCTCCAGGTGTTTAGCACTTTAAACGACCTATTTGAATGCAACTTCTTGCCGATTAAAGCTGGTTTGGTACTGCACATTATTTACTAAATTCTATGTTAAGGGTTTTGGTTTAGAAAACGGGGGGAGCTCCTAACCAAGACCTACAAGGATTGTTGCATTGTTCAGGACAGTCTGTATGGTGTTTCTGTAGCATAATTTGACATGGAAACAGTCGCTCACGGATTACACGCCTGTATTATGCTGCAATGACGTCCCTTTCCTGATTCTCTTTCTCTGGAGAGGCAGAAACGAGAAGAATGTTATGGGTAGGAAAAGTTGAGATCATGACTCCAAACATGTTCACAAAATATATTGTAGGTGTGTGTTGAATAGAACAAAGGTGACACCGTGCACTGCAAGCAGTACAGCTGGGATAAATAAGGAATCGCAGGTGGTTTACAAATAAAAGAGATACAGAATGTTGGAGTAATTCAGCATGTCAGGCAGCATCACTGGAGAACAAGCATAGGTGACATTCCGTTCGGGTCCCTTCTTCAGGGGGGGGGGGGGGGGGGGGGGGGGGGGGGCTTGATCCCAACTTCTAATGCTGACTGTGTGGAGTTTACACGTTCTCCCTTTGGCCGCATGGGTTCCCCCTGGATGCTGCGGTTCCCACCAGGATCCCAAAACGGTGATAGTTACTGAAATAACTGGAGGGGCGGGTGGGGGGGATCGGGAAGTGTTAATGGAGACGTGACAGAGAATATGTTGCAGGAAAATAGATATGTTATGGGCAAAGATTATAGAGGAGCCTCTATAATCTTTGGTTATGGGATGGCTCTTGGACTTGCATTGACTCGATGGACCAAATGTCCTCTGTCCACGTTCTATGGAAGCATGACTATTTCCATGCGAGTTATTTACATGCTGATCAGAACAAAAGCGAGATTACAGGCGATGGGACAGAAGATGTGGCGTGGCTTGCGGGCGTTTCGCGATCTGTGTGTACGAAATGCAGTCGAGTGTGTTTAACCTGTTACTACTGAGTGTTTCAGAGCAGAAAAATGCAGAGGAGTGAAGAGGACACGCCCTCAACTCGAATCAACTGCAACAAGTTTGGAGAGGAAAGAGTGGTGATTCTGGCAGCGGGTGAGACTGGGTTTGGCTGAGGAGCGAGCACGCAGTGACTTCTTCCCCGCAGTCGACCCTCGGCTCCAAACTCTGAAACATGTCGCAGCCGCAGAAGAAAAAATCTTCCAGGAAGGTAAATGTGGCGGAGGCAGGGGCGCTGTCGTTTGGTAAACCAGCTTTGTCCCGGGTCGGGTCGGGTTTTACCGCCGCTTGAACCGCCCTCCTTCCTTCCTTCCCCCCTGATCTTCGTGACGGAAACGTTAAAAACGTTTCTTTCCTGGTATTATGTCGGCGGGAAATCTGCGTGAGGGCGCTTAATGTTATGTACGATGGTTATGTTAGGGCGTGTGGCTCCCCATGTCAGTTCAATGAAGTGCCCCCGCCCAGGGCAGCTGACCCCTGCGGCCGGGTTGTGAGAGACGGGAGTGTCCCATCCAGTCACTGACGCCTATATCTACAAAAAACCCAGCTACAAAAAACTCTCCCCCCAGGTAACCAGGGGAGGGCAGAGGCCGAATTGGCGATTAAATATCGCGGTATGTGTTTGGTGGGGCAGAGAGGGAGAGAAAATGGTTCCTCGGCCAGCCTGAGCCACATTCTTGATACAGGGCTTGTTCGCGCTGAGCAACTACAGGCAGCTCAGCAAAGTCCGCCCGGCCCTTGCAACAGCTGAGTGTCATTTCCCCAGCTCGCCGCCACACGGGGGGTCCGCCAAATTGTCTCGCCCACTGTTGTAGGTTGCATCGCAAGTTAAACCGGTTGCTTCCAAATGTGTATTTGTGTATTTGTTTGGTGTTCTCGCTTGGGCGTGATTAAGCGGGCAACTCCCAAAGACGACACGGGGTGTAACGCTGAGACCAGCCCTCCTTTTGTCACTGGTTCTTCTGTCACCTGATCAAAGTGAGGGCTCAATTTTGCATCACCTTTTCAAAATAAATAGTCCTGTTGTGGAAAGTTTAATTGGGGATGGCCTTTAAAAAGCTGGAGCTGATTCGCCTGATGGGCAATGTACCATGCAATGCAGTTGAAGAGTAAAAACAGAGCTCTATGTATTACTTCATAATGTATTCATGCACAGTGACAGCCTTAAGTAAGTCTCGTGCCACATAAAGTTGTGAAATAACCTTAAACTTACTTTTCTGTTTAAGTAGCATGTTGTTACATTACCGTGACATCCAGGGGAAATGAACACAAGGGATACATTCATTGATTATGGTTTATCAGGGAGTAGTATTTTAGTTAAGATTTCTCTTTTAAAAACACCGTCAGTTATTGACGTTTATTCCAGTTTAGGGTCATGGTTATGTTAAACGATGTACATAATGTGAATGTGATGTTTGGTCAACACTGTGTTGTATAAAACTGATCCTGCTATGTTCACAAACCTTGTCAATCACATGAATATTTTTATTTCTGACTTTTGCCTCTTAATTGACTGATAATAGTGAAAGTAAGAGAATCTTAAGTATCTCACTTTCATTTTGCTCTTGCAATATGATTGTTTGGGGTCCCTAAAATGAAGTAATTATTTTGCTTCCTTCCCGAGCCTGAGTCACTGTTTTTATTTTCCATTATCATAAACTCGTATTCTCGAATACCCATGAGAAATTCCATCAGAGCAAATGATAAATCAGAAATATTTCTAAAATGTTAAGGGACTCTATGACTCAATTTAAATTGCCTAGTTGGCCTTTTGTTTTGGTTCCATTGTAGATTATGCTATTCCTACTTCCTGCAGAAAACTCCACAAGTATCGGGTCCTATAATGGCTACATTCTATCAATGGGTTTATTTTTTTTCCTGTGCTCACAAATACAACTTTCCACATCCAAGAATTATTTATTTTTCAGTGATAAAAGCGTTTGCACCAGAAGGCTTGCTTTGTTGGTACCCCTGAGGAAAGGAGCAAAATAAAACTCAGAAACCTCCTTGAAGGGAACAGAAAATGCTGAAAACACTCAGCAATTCAGTTAGTATTTGTGGAGAGTGAACTGAGATCAGGTGAAGGGGAAAAGATTCAATAGGAATCTGAGAGGTAACTTTTTCAGGTAACGGTGGGTGTATGGAACAAGCTGCCAGAGGAGGTAGTTGAGGCTGGGACTATCCCATCGTTTAAGAAACAGTTGGACAGGTACATGGATAGGGCAGGTTTGGAGGGTTATGGACCAAGCACAGGCAAATGGGACTAGGGTAGCTGGGACATTGTTGGCCGATGTGGGCGAGTTGGGCCGAAGGGCCTGTTTCCACACTGTATGACTCTATGACAGTTTGATGAACTGGCTGATTCAGATGCAATGTTAACTGTTTTTCACTCTGCATAGATGCTGTCTGACCTGCTGGTTTATTACAACTTAATTTTATACTGAATTCCAGTCATTTAATGTTTTGTACTTAACAGTCCCAGCATTTCTCTCTCTTCCGGCTTCATTCACCTTCTATTTAGAGGGGAATTGGAAGTAGCCCATTCAGCCTCTTGAGCTTGTTCTATCATTTAAACTGATCTTCGCTAGACTCATTCTAACTTTGACTTTGCATTCCAATTTGCTAAGAGTAACCTTTTACCCATTTGACTATCACAAATCTGTCTACCTCTGTTTTATAACTATTCTTCTTGCAGAGGGTATGGAGTTCTCCACCCCTATGTGCTGCGGAGGCTATCTTTTCATGCATTTATAAGTTTATAAAAGGTGAGAGAAATGAAGGCAATGGGAACTGGCAAAGAAGAATTAAGGCTTGTGGAAGATCAACCATGATCATGTTGAAAGGCCAGGTGGCAACGTTTGCTCCTATTTTTGTGTGTTTTTTTAAAGACTGCTCTCTCTGCTCTTTTGAAGGAGAGTTTTAAAGGCACTGAGAAAGTGTCATCGCACCTGTCTAAATAGATATCTGCTTATTTTTATACTGTTGACACGCTCAAGATTCTTCCTCAATGGAGTTCTGGAAACATTCTCTCCACATCCACCCTTTTAGACCTTTATGCCCCTGTCCCACTTAGGAAACCTGAACGGAAACCTCTGGAGACTTTGCGCCCCACCCAAGGTTTCCGTGCGGTTCCTGGAGGTTGCAGGTGGTTGCCGGAGGTTGCAGGTAGTGGAAGCAGGTATGGAGATTGACAAAATCCTCCGGGAACCGCACGGAAACCTTGGGTGGGGCGCAAAGTCTCCAGAGGTTTCAGTTCAGGTTTCCTAAGTGGGACAGGGGCATAAGGATCTTGTTTTAATAATTCTTGTTCTTCTAAACCAGTGCATGTGAGTCTAGCTGTCCAATCTTTCTTCATAGGGTAATCTGACCCGTCTCCCCTGAACATCAGCTGTGATTAACCAGTGTTCACCACCGACTCTCAGTAGCTCAAGTCAAGTCAAGTCAAGATTATTTGTCACATACACATACGAGATGTGCAGTGCTCCCATCACCACATGTCACTCAATCCCTTCATTTTTCACCCTTGAGCAATCTTTTTGTGGTTGCCACCCCTCCCCCTTATCTGCAAAGTAAAACATATTTCTAAATTTTATACTTTCTCAGTTCTGATGAAAAGTAATCAAATTGAAGCATTAGATCTGTTTTTTTCTCTCCACACATGCTGTGTATTCCCAGCATTAACTGGATTAATTACAAGGTTTGTTGCTCTGTAAGAAGTTAGGTTTGGATAAACCTAGATTTGTATTTAGGAAAGTTATCAAGTTTTGTTATATTTGCTGTTTTTTCTATTTTGTACCAATTTCTTTCCTCTCTATTTTCAACATTGTGTTTTGTGGCAAAACAGAAGATAAAACTTGCAACTTGAGTTTTCCTCAGTTACTTCCTACATTGTTAAAATACAGTAGATTGTTGGAAGATTAAGATACTACCCTTAAAATCAATTATTTCAACCTTTGGAGTGACCAAACTCAAGTCCTGTGTGGCTCGGCTTGATGAAGGACGGGAAATCTGTCTGGGCCGTGTTACATTTTGTACATTTACAAGGTGGTATCCTGGTAATTTATCTTCCTGCCTTTTCGCATTTGAAAGATGACATCTCTGGCAGCACACTCAATGCCGTGGTAGTGTCAGCTATTATGCAACTACAGTAAATTTTTGTACACATTTCTAATGCAATGAAACGTGATAAAATGCATAATGGGTTTATTGTCAAACCTAAGCATTTTACTACAAGCCTTGGTAAAAAGATTAATGATTTTAAGGAGGTGTGGGCCCGTCCCACTTGGGTGACTTTTTAGGTGACTGCAGTCACCACATGGTCGCCACATGTCCGCGGGTGGTTGCCGGGGAGTCGCCTTCATGGTTGTGAGGAGTTCTGGCATTCTGGGAACTAGTAGCTGCCTCATTCTGCTTGCCATGAAATTTTCAACATGTTGAAAAATTAGTGGCGACTAGAATGAAGCCGCCATGGAGAGTTGCGAGAATTCTCCGGTGGGTCGCCAAGAGGTCCTGTTGGGTTGCCAGGAGGTTGAAGGTTCTCGTAGGTTGTAGCCGGTGCTGACCGGTGAATTTCATTGGCTCATCGGGAGAAAAAATGGTAAGCAGTAGTTTTCAGAACCAAGGATAACCGTGTATTTCCGGCTTCTTAAAAGTTGTCTCCACTCCCTCTACCCCCTTTTCCCCCCCTCTCCCCCTCTCCCCCGTCTTTTAAAGGACTTACCATACACTGTGCTTTAGCCGTCTATTTACAGCGCCAACCTTCCTGTTCATCGGGGTGTGTATCAGTTTCACCTTGGCTTTGCACTGTGCGAATTTTTTAGGCAGCGCTCCTCCTGCTTGCCATGTATGACAGGCTGGTGAAGGAAGCGATGTGTGTGTGTGTGTGTGTGTGTGTGTGTTCCACTCTGACAGTCGCCGTTCCTGTTGCTGGTTTTTCAGGTGACTGCTGGCAACTTGACAGTCGCTGGCAGTTCACTGAAAAATCGCCTAAGTGGGACAGGCCCGGTAGGCTTTGAGAAACACCTTAAAAAGGCAAATGGGGTAGAGAGGAAGAGAGATTCAAGAGAATTTTCAATTTCAAGTAGTTGAAAAAGTTTAATACCCCTAGGGGAATTACTTAAAGAGGCCAGAATTGAAGGTCAGAGATCTAGAAGGCCTTTATCTAGAAGAGGTGGTTGGATGGGATTAGTTACAATGGTGGTGTTGAGCTTGCAGAAATGCTTGAAAACAATGACAAGTGTTTTAAAAGTGATACAATATCATTCCAGCAGCCGATAAAGATCTCAAAGCACAAGTGAGAAGGGGGAGCAAGAACAGGACTGGTTGTTTTTTTGAAGAAGAGAGTTTCAAGGACCACGATTATCACAGAGAAAAGATGAACCTTTGTTGTCAAATGCTTACCATTTTTAAAACAAAATCCATTTGTTGGGTGGAGGGGGGAGGTTATTGGATGCCACCACTGTTGTTTCCGCAGTCACTATTCCATGGCTCGATGGTACATTATCATCACATGCACTTACGTACAGCTACATTTGTGTTTTGCATACAGTTCAGTAAAAATCTTGCTATACACAAGCACAATCATACTTAAGTACAAGAGTGTGAGATTACACTGAGGCTGTAGAAAAGAGCCAACATGTTTCTGGTGCCACCTTGTACCCGCCAACTTCAAAACAGTTTAAACTCTAGACTTAATTTGGCCTGGCGGCAGCACTGGGTTAGAGTTGCAGGGGTGGCCTGGCCAGGTGATGTTGTCGATGCCCTCCACTCCTCCATTGCACACCAAGCCGTGTCCAATCTGTACTCGGCTACTTGGAGTGGCGTCTGATCAAATCTAGCCCCAGGCTGCTGCAGGGAACGGTCTGAAGAAGGGTATTGACCCGAAACGTCACCCATTCCTTCTCTCCAGAGATGCTGCCTGTTCCGCTGAGTTACTCCAGCATGTTATGTCTTTCTTCTGCTACAGGTCACGGTATTCTTGAAGCCATTATAAGCCACAGTTTTTATGGTAGATATCGCCTCTGAAACTGAATTTGCAAAAATTTGAATGATTGTACAAAAGTTTGAGGAAATTAGGTAATGTACTTGTAGCTGTATTTTCTCAGGTAGTGCTTTAATTAGTGTTAGATGTGCTTCAATAAAAATGTTAGAAACATAGAAAATAGGTGCAGGAGGAGGCCATTCGGCCCTTCGAGCCAGCACCGCCATTCATTGTGATCGTGGCTGATCGTCCCCTATCAATAACCCGTGCCTGCCTTCTCCCCATATCCCTTGACTCCACTAGCCCCTAGAGCTCTATCTAACTCTCAAATCCACCCAGTGACTTGGCCTCCACTGCCCTCTGTGGCAGGGAATTCCATAAATTCACCACTCTCTGGGTGAAAACGTTTTTTCTCACCTCAGTCTTAAATGACCTCTCCTTTATTCTAAGACTGTGGCCCCTGGTTCTGGACTCGCCCAACATTGGGAACATTTTTCCTGCATCTAGCTTGTCCAGTCCTTTTTTAATTGTATATGTTTCTATAAGGCATCCCCTCATCCTTCTAAACTCCAGTGAATACAAGTCTAGTCTTTTCAATCTTTCCTCATATGACAGTCCCGCCATCCCAGGGATCAATCTCGTGAACCTACGCTGCACTGCCTCAATGTTCTTATTATAACCATGACCCTATACCAACACAACATTTTTATTAACCTCTCCATAAGCAGTGTTTTTGAAATCTTTCCCTTACAGTGTGCTAAAATGTCAACTTGCTTATCCATAGGCAGGTAATGATTAGAAGTGAACTGAAAAAATCAGTGGGATGGTATTTATCACATTTGGCCTCAATGTGATAAATACCATCCTCATGTTCGGATGCTATGGATAGAGTCATAGACACATAGATCATATAGCACAAAAATAGTCCAACATGTCCCTGCTGACCAAAGTGCCCTATCTAAGCAAGCCTCCTTTGCCTGTGTTTGGCTATTACGCCTCTAAACCTTTCTTATGTACCTGTCTAAGAGTCTTTTGAAATGTTATTATGCAAATAGTATCTGCCCCATCTACCTCCCCTGGCAGCTTGTTCCATATCAAATCAAATTCCTTGTATGTTCACATACTTGGCTAATAAATTAATTACAATTACAAAAATTAATTACAATATGTCTACCACCCTCTGAGTGAAAATGTTGACCCTCAGGTTCCTATTAAATCTTGCTCCTCCAATCTTAAATGTATGTCCTCTGTTTCTTGATTCCCCTATCTTGGGAAAAAGATTCCGCATTCACCCTATCTATTACCCTTATTTTATAAACCTCTATAGGATCACTCCACAGCCTCCTGCACTTGAAAGAATAAAGTCCTAGCTTGCCCAGCATTTCCATATAGCTCAGGCCCTTGAACCTGGCAACATCTTCAGAAGTCTTCTCTGCACTCTTTTCCAGTTTAATGACATCTTACAGCAAGGTGACCAAAACTGAACACACTACTCCAAATGCAGTCTCACCAACGTCTTGTGCAGTTGTAATTATAATAACAGTTTTATTTAAAAAGACCAAGTGGGACCCATTGGGTCCCATTCCCCTAACGCAATATTCCACCACTCACCCGTTCCCCCAACGCAACCAGTTTCACCAACGCAATATTCCATCACTCACCCATAGCCTGCAACTGCATAGGCGCGGCTTATTTCCCCTCATCCCCCAACACTCCCTCCCTCTCCTCTTCACCCTCCCTCTTTTTAAACTTTAAAAATTTGACTTTTCACTTTAATAAATTCAATTCCACTTGTTGCCCCATGCCTGTAACAATGTTACAATTGACCGGACACTGAGATTTTTTACAGTGAAAAGTTAAGTGAAAATTATTTTAAGTTTAAAATGTGAATAACTTGTGAAATATACCATCAATCTGAATGAAAGTTGATATAACACACCACAGGAAAATGGTGAGTAAGGTGGTCAAAAAATTGTAGCACTATCGTGTACCGTTTTGGCGTAATTTCAGGACATCACAGACAGACATAGAAACAAACAAGATGAGAGTTTTAGGAATATAAGATAGATAATGGCAATTGTGTACTTTTCATTCAAAAAAATTTCCAGTAATTTCTGATGATACGCCTTTGTTGCAATGAGCAATACAACTACAAGGCGATCTCAAATCAGTACAGAAGGACGGCACGGTGGCGCAGCTTTAGAGTTGCTGCCTAACAGTGCCAGAGACCCGGGTTGCATCCTGACTATGGGTGCTGTCTGTACGGAGTTTGTACGTTCTTTCAGTGACCTGCGTGGGTTTTCTCCAAGATCTTTGGTTTATCCCACACTCCAAAGACGTGCAGGTTTGTAGGTTAATTGGCTTGATATAAATGAAAATTGTTCCTAGTATGATAGTGTTAGTGTAAGGGGATCGTTGGTCGGTTCGGTCTTGGTGGGCCGAAGGGCCTCTTTCTGCACTGTGTCCCAAAACTAAACTGAAAGTGAACTTATTTTGTTTTGATGATAGTTTTGCTGAAGGATTGCATTTTTGAATTACACTGAAAATAGCACCAAATATATTCTCAACCTTTCCTATCCATGCACCTGTCCAAACATGTTTTAAATGTTATTGCACCTGCTTCATCTGCATCCTCTGGCAGTTTGTTTCATATACCCAGCATCCTCAGTGTGAAGAACATGCCCCCCAATGTGAACAACATGCCCTTCAATCTTTCCCCTCTCTCCTTGAACCTATACCTTTCAGTTATTCTGTCCTGGTTTTTATCCAAACCTATCAAGTTTTACCATATCAATTTCAGGGCAGGGACTGAGAATTATCAGCAAGCCAGTAAGAATCCATTCCTTCAGGAGGGAAGTGTCTGAAAGAAAATGGCAGAGAAGGTTGTGGGTGGTAAATTTATTAAAGTAGTTGCATGACTTACTTGCAAATGACCAGTGTGCATTCCCAGTACATTCCCACTGCTATAGGGCATAGAGACATGGAGTCCCACAGCACAGAATTAAGCCCTTCAGTCCAACATGTTCACACCGAACAATATGCCCAACTAAGCCAGTCCTGCTTGCTCATGTTTGACCCCTATCCCTTGGAGAAACCGTGCAGGCCAGGCAGTATCTGTGGTAAGCAAAAGACTAAAATATCTCAGATTGGGATTTTTCATCAGACTTGAGAAAAAAGTTAGCAGAGAAGGTGGGGGAAATATCCAGATTTTTTTTGGATGGAACAAAAAAAATAATCTGATACGATGAAACATGAGTCCGTTTTTCCACCATTTACAATTTTTATTTCACATTTTCAGGATCTGCAATTTTTTCCCCCGATTTTTCATTTGCGTGATGTCTGAAAACTATTTTAGCAAAGATGTTTATTGCAATGCAGTTGTTTTATTATACAGTTTGGAAGGTGTGGGAAACCCAAACTTGTCATCCACTGTCATATTTTTGCATTGGAAAATGATCAATGCGTTGCAAGTCTATTATGGATGCCTTGGTACACATTGGAATTTATTAAGGTGAGATTGGGGAGCTTGGAAGTGAGACCTGCATTATGCCATTGTCACATCCTATCCTTATGTGTCGAAATAATTAAACTTAAAGTGCTGGGGATTCAAAATCTAAACATCTCTCTTTATTCAGAATCATTAATATGTTCTTTATTTATTTTATCTTCTCTTGTAATTTTAAGATCTGTACTCCGTTTGCTTTAGTTGGAATGGGGCACAAATGTAATTCTATTTTTGGGAGGGTTATTTCTGCAAACCTGTCCTACAACCTATCTTGGCCAACAACAAATATCTCGGGTTGAGCCAATAAAATTCACATGATATGATGTTGAGAAGTATATCCAGTAGCAATATATGAGGACACATTGCTGAAATTTAGCTTAGATGTGTATGACTGACAGCATGGCCTCACCAAGGAGATAGTTCCAGAGCTTTGGATTAAAGATGAGATGCCAGCCCTATCATCTTTGCCTATGAGGGTGACAGTGACAACAATATTTTGCATTAAAACATTTCCATCTGAGGTGCAATAAAGAAACAACTGCCATGTTGGGGATAAAGCAGTGTGTGGCTGCAACAATCGGGTCATTGTGCCTTTGTTTAAAAGGTTGTTGCATAAAGTAAGAAGAGGAGAAAGGATGATGGCAAGGTATTGTAGTTTCCAGGACTCATCAGTGCATTCTGGGCATATGGATTATTTCCACTTAATTAATAAGAAGGAATTCTCTTTAATTAATACAAACCTTGTTTGTCACAAGGTCATAAGTGATAATAAAATAATTCCACAGATTCACCACCCTCTGACTAAAGAAATTCCTCCTCATCTGCTTCCTAAAGGAAGGTCCTTTAATTCTGAGGCTATGACCTTTAGTCCTTGACTCTCCCACTAGTGGAAACATCCTCTCCACATCCACTCTATCCAAGCCTTTCACTATTCGGTAAGTTTCAATGAGGTCACCCTTCATCCTTCTAAACTCCAGCGAGTACAGGCCCAGCGCCATCAAATGCACATCATATCCCCCTCATTCCTGGGATCATTCTTGTAAACCTCCTCTGGACCCTCTCCTCGAATATGGTGCCCAAAGTTGCTCCCATTACTCCAAATGCGGCCTGACCAGCGCCTTATAGAACCTCAGTATGACATCCCTGTTTTTGTATTCTTGCCCTCTTGAAATGAATGTGTTTGCCTTCCTTACTACCGATTTGACTTGCAATTTTTTGAGAATCCTGCACAAGCACCCCCAAGTCCCTTTGCACCTCTGTTTTCTGGATTCTCTCCCTACGTAGAAAATATTCTACGTCTTTATTCCTAATACCAAAATGCATGACTCCACACTTTGCTACACTATATTCTATCTGCCACTTCTCTGCCTGCCCTCCAACCAGTCCAAGTCCTTCTGCAGAGTCCCCGCTTTCTCTACACTACCTGACCCTCCACCTATCTTGTTAAACAAGCAGCTTGTTTGTGACATTCAGCACCTTATCACACAGGTTCTTGCAAGATATCCAAACAAAAAACCATCTATCTATACATAACTAAAACTCTGATCTTGTTATCTTCCGATTTGGCCGTCTTTCTATTTACACAAAAACAGTTCGCGATAGCGCTATGATGTTTCACCAGTTCACTCACTGTTCTCCTGTGCTGAGAGTGCGCCAAATTTCATTCCGATCGGTTGAATGTCATAAAAGTTAACGAGGTTTAAAAATCTTAAAAACTGCGCGTACGCAGATCGATCTCTTCTCCTGCCAGTCGGTGCCACGAGGATTAGTCTCTTCCCCTGTCACTCCCCGGGATGGTCCGCCCCTTCCTACGCCATCGCGTCTTTACTGGAACTGAGGGTGGCCGACGGAGGTTTCCAACCGGACTTTCGGAGGGACCCAAAGCAGCCCTGCCCCAAGCATCCCCGCCCCACCCCAAGCAGCCCTGTCGCAAGCAGCAGCCCCGCCCCCAGCAGCAGCCCCGCCCCCAGCAGCAGCCCCACCCCCAGCAACAGCCCCGCCCCCAGCAGCAGCCCCACCCCCAGCATCACACGGGAGGGCTGGTCACCAACGCAATTTTCCACCTCTCCACCATTTCCAATATTGCTCGCAAGTGGTGGGGGGGTGCTTTCTGTTGCGCTAGTATGGGTGTGGCGGGCCGAAAGTACTGGTTTCCAGAGGGCTAGTATAAACATTGCGGGACGAATGGATTCTTGGGCTGGCAGCCAACTGTTGCAACGATTTTAAAAGCCAAGCCAAGGCAAACAATTGGGCAGCAGGCGCCCGACAACCAAAATTCATTTTGTGAACACAAACATTTTTAAAAGGCGAGGCAAATAATTGGGCAGCAGCCACCCGATAACCAAAATTCATTTTGTGAACACAAGTTTGTTTAAAAAGGCGAGGCAAACAATTGGGCAGCAGCCACCCGACAACCAAAATTCATTTTGTGAACACAAACTTGTTAAAAAGGCGAGGCGAACAATTGGGCTGCAGCCACCCGACAACCAAAATTCATTTTGTGAACACAAACTTGTTAAAAAGGCGAGGCAAACAATTGGGCAGCAGCCACCTCACAGCCGTATCGAGAGGACTCACCGTGGAGTAGACGTGCGTTCAGTGTTATTCGCAGCTCAGAGAGCCGTGACCGTCTCGCTTCCTGGGTCTGGCAGAGACTGAGTGAGGGATTACACTTCTGGGTTTTATAGTCCCTCCCCCCTGCCGCCAGCGGGTGCAGCAGAGAGAATGGGGAATTTAAAAAAAACATTAATATCTCTCTGATTTTTCATCGATGGGAAACATCCTTTGGTCCCGTAAGGCGGAGGGGGGCTCTGAGCGAGGTGGTCAAAATGACGGCCGTAGGTTGCGGCGTTCTCTTAGAAATCGCAGCATAGTGGGCCAAAAGCGGTCAAGATCAGACTTTTAGTAATATACTAGACCAAGTGCAGACCCGTTGGGTCTATTCCCCCAACGTGCGGTTGTGGGGGGGGAGGCGGCATGCAGCGTCACACACTAACTATCCCCTGCCCCCCCCCCCCACTCACGCTAATTACCCCCCTTGATATTATATTAATATTATTAATTTGCTCCTTTTACCCCATAACCACCCTATCTACTGACGCATAGCCCCCAACATGCAGTCACATCTAGAGGGGGGGGGGGCGGGGTTAGAGAGTGAGGGCAGAGAGAGAAGTGGCAGAGACAGAGAGAGAGACAGAGACACAGAGAGAGGGGCAAGGGGGATAGGGGGTGGTGAGGAGGATAAGAGGGAGGGTGGGTGAGGGGGGAAAGGTGGGGGAGGAGGGGAGGAGAGAGAGAGGGTGAGAGTGAGGGGGAGAGAGAGGGGGTGCTGAGAGGGAGGTGAGGTGGGGAGCAGGGAGGGGGAGGGACGGTGGAGGGAAGAGGGTAGGGGGTGTGGTGGGGAGGGGTTTTAGGGGAGGGAAGGAGGGTGGGGGAGAGGGGGGAGGGGGGAGGAGAGAGGGGGATCAGGGAGGGAGGGGAGGGGGTAGGGGTGTGTGGAGGGGAGGGGGGTTTAGGGGAGGGATGGAGGGGGAGGGGATGGAGGGCAGGAGGGGGAGAAAAAGAGGGGAGAGAGAGGGGGGAGAGGAGAGAGGGGGGGAGAGGAGAGGGGGGGGAGAAGAGAGGGGGGGGGAGAAGAGAGGGGGGGGGGGAAGAGAGGAGAGGGGGGGAGAGAAGAGGGGGTGAAAGAGAGAGGGATAGGGAGAGAGATAGTGCCTTTTTACTTCAACCCAAACAACCATTTGCAGGCAGTGCTTTTTTACCATCAAACTAACTATATATTCATTTTCAAACCAAATTAAGGGTACTCAGTGCTGTAGACATTTGTTCAGTGTCATTCAGAGCTCAGAGTGACAGAGACTAATTGACAGAGCTCCAGCTTGCAGAGATTTATTGAGGCACACCACTTGCTGGTTTTATAGTCCCTTCCCCTGCCTCCAGCGGGGGCAGCAGAGAGAATGGGGAATTTTGTAAAAACATTAATATCTCTGTCATTTTTTCATCGACGGGAAAAATCCTCGGCACACATACGGCGGAGGGGGGCTCTGAGCAAGGTGGCGGCGTTCTCTCGGGAATCGCAGCACAGATGGCCAAAACCGGTCAAGAACAGACTTTTAGTAATATAGATAAAAGATATAGATGAAGAAAGCTTTACCTTCATCTCGTAGTTTCTTAGTAACCTCAATGTACTTTTTCACATAATTAACAACCCACAATCTCCGATCTGGTGGGTATGCTGTCAACTCCAACTTGTACCCAACCATGCCTGGCCTGCTCTGTTTCATGAGTTCATCCATATAAATACTACCTTCTTGTCAGATATGACCGAGTTATCCAGACGGAGTTTGCGTAAAGACTGAGCTCTTCGTGCTGAAGTAAGTGCCATAAGCATGACTAACTTACGAGTAAGCTGCTCCAACGTTAGAGATGCAGCTGGTGCCAATTTGCGTATAAAATATAATACTGATTTCACATTCCACACTTCTTTGTATCTAGGCTTTAGAAGGTTCATATTAAAGACACCTTCCATAAACTTTGTCACCAGTGGGTGAGAGCCAATCGTTTGTTGTCCCACTCCAAGCACTAGATACAATGATAAGGCACTGCGAGCAGTGTTAATTGCGCTATAACTTAGTTGCTTATCATTAAACCAAACTGAAGGAAACCCACAAACCTCTGCTACTTCTGCTTTAAAGTAGCTCACATGTGTCTCTACACAAAACCTTTCCCCTTGTTTAATGTAGGTAGCATACTGCTTTCTTGTGCCATCTCGCCAAGCTGTAGTGATCATGTCAACTGTCCTGCTGGATAGTCCTATAAGCTCGAAGGGTGTCTTTAAATCCTGCAAATTAATAAATCAATACGATCATGCAGTGGATGCGATGCACGAGTGACAGGTTGAACCAACCACTGTTTGTGTCTGTGAGCAAATTTAGGAGCTTCTTTCAGCAGACCTTTTTACAATGGAAACCATGGTTGTGTAGGCCAATTTGGCACTACTATAATTCCTGTTGCCTTGTCTTGAATTATCTTTTGGAGGCATCTTCCGATAAGGCAGAATGAGGAATTTCTTGACCTGGTGTCTGCTTCAATTTTGTACCTACATGGCAGGTGTACAGCTGACACCCATATTTTCCTCTTATACACTGCACCCTGTCCATTAACATCACTTTGTAGTGTTATTGTGGGCTTGCTAGGTACAATGAACCCTGCACCCTCGTGTGTGCTCAATCCCCCACTGGAATTCAGATATCGACTCTGTTGTCAGCCTCACACATCTATCAAAATGTCCCATATTCAATTTTAGGGCAAGAACCTTCTCATGGTCCAGGCTTCTATAATGCATGCCCCCTTATTGTGTAGCTGGGAATGCGGGTACCAGCTTGCCTATCGCCCTTGCAACCTGTTGTATTGTAGACTTCTCTTTCTTAAGTAATCCTGTGCATGCATCTACAATATTCTGTTTCTTATCTGTAGGAAGGGTCACAAACATATCTGAAGAGTTTATGACAAAGCCTAGATATGCGATAGATTTTGACAGCTCGAGCCTGGACTTTCCTGGATGAATAATAAATCCAAGATCTTCAAGGAGTGTCTAGGTTGCTAAAACGGCTACCTCTGTGTCATATTTCCTCTTTCCTACAATGAGAGTGTCAACTATATCCTGTGACTCTCATGTATTGGTACCGGATAGAATGCATCTTCGTGATCAATTGAGGCCATACAGCGATCCTCAGTAATCAGAAGTTTTGCTGAATGAAACTATCCATTCTAAAATGGTTACATTCCAAGCCCATGTTCAGACTAGCCATATCAAGAATGATTCGGTATACTCCATCTTCCTAAGAACTTGTGAAGATATTGGAAATAGAAACATAGAAACATAGAAAGTAGGTGCGAGAGTAGACCACCAGGTCCGTCGAGCCCGCACCGCCATTCGCTCATGGCTGAACACTAAACAGACACACTTACCCACAAACAGTAGACACAAGACACAGAACACAAGACACTACCCTCCCCTTTATACCGCTATCACCCCTCTCCACCCCAAGAACCTCGTGATCTCCTGGGGGAGGCAAAAAACCGGATAAAAACCCAGGTCCAATTCGGGAAATAAATCCGGGAAATTCCTCTCCGACCCCAATCCAGGCGATCGACACTTGTCCAGGAGATCACTCAGGTCTTACTATACTAACCATACCTAGGTCCATATCCCTGCCCTCTCCCCGTAGCCCCTTATCCCCTTGGCAGCTAAAAAACCATCTATTTTAGTCTTAAATATATTTAAAGTTTCTGCTTCCACTGCTCCCTGGGGCAGTGAATTCCATAAATTAACCACCCTCTGGGTGAAGAAGTTCTTCCTCATCTCAGTTTTAAAAGAGCCCCCCCTTATTCTGCAACTATGTCCTCTAGTTCTAGTTTCCCCGATCATTGGGAACATCCTCGGTGCATCCACCCGATCAAGGCCCCTCACGATCTTATATGTTTCAATGAGATCGCCTCTCATTCTTCTAAACTCCAAAGAGTAGAGTTCCAGCCTACTTAACCTTTCCTCATATGTCAATCCCCTCATTGCAGGAATTAATCTTGTAAACCTTCGCTGCACTGCCTCCAGGGCTAGTACATCCTTTCTTAAATATGGACCCCAGAACTGTACACAGTATTCCAAATGTGGTCTCACTAATACTGTGTACAGCTTATATTCATCTTGTTCATGGACAGTCTCCTCAATCATATCCTTTTGTGTAATTTCACTGCCTCTACTCGGATAGCTATATATTCCTCTTTAGACCGTTTTTTACAGGAAATTGGGCTTTTCTTGCCGTGGAGGAAACCAGTCAGACAGAAACTCAGTCTTATAGCCATTTATGGCGTAAAATGAAAGGGTCAGTAGTTATCTTTTCCCACTTACTTTTGAACCGCCTCAATATACCTCCGACTTGAATATCCTCAATACATAGAAAATAGGTGCAGGAGTAGGCCATTCGGCCCTTTCTAGCCTGCACCGCCATTCGATATGATCATGGCTGATCATCCAACTCAGTATCCCATCCCTGCCTTCTCTCCATACCCCCTGATCCCTTTAGCCACAAGGGCCACATCTAACTCCCTCTTAAATATAGCCAATGAACTGGCCTGAACTACCTTCTGTGGCAGAGAATTCCAGAGATTCACCACTCTCTGTGTAAAAAATGATTTTCTCATCTCGGTCCTAAAAGACTTCCCTCTTATCCTTAAACTGTGACCCCTAGTTCTGGAATACATATCATGCAGCTGTAGGAATAATACTCACCTACCTCAACGGGATTACGTGGTTGAATTTTAGCATCTGCTGACACTAATGTTTGTTCTGTCCCTTCCCTCTGGCTCTGGCATTGTGGCATGCTGGGGTTGAGACTGAGTGTGTGGCACGTGTTGCTCCATGGTGAGCACTGTGAACCTGAGCCTAAAAAAGGCCTCTGGCTCTGATTTAGTTGTATAGGCCTGGTGCTCAACCAGCCTCAGTATAGCGGTTTCAGCCACTAACTTGGTAGGGATGATATGCATTCCAGTTGTCGCGAGTCTTACCCACAGAGGGTGTCTTTACCACACCCACGGCAGCCTTGTATTCCTCTAGCAAGTATTTTACTTGCTTGCTCAAATATTTTCCATAAAGATACTTCGCAGACTGAAAATTGCTGCTTTGCACAAATGTACATATTTTGGGTTTATTGCAAGCCTTTCTTGCAAACTCAGTTGAGCTCAAACTGCGTATTACACAGCAGTGCTCAGGCGCCTTGCTGTAATTCAGGCAGTTATGTTCCATCTATCGACCTTGCAAACACCAACATCCTTCTTGTGAGAGCTCTCTGAACTCGCTGGAGTTTTTGACTTCATTTAGCCATTCAGAATGTCCCAGATTAATGTTCGGTACATTACGAGTCTGGCAGTTATCAGGATTAACATACTTTTCAGCAGTGTCCTGCATGTTCTTCTCATTCAAATGGTGTGAAGTCAAGTATATAATGCTATTTGCCAGTTCTGCCTCTAATGGTTCACCTATCCCCGAGGGGTTGGCAAATTTTGCCGGCAGCTCATTTTTAGTCGTGAGCTGAAAGATATTATCCACTTGTTGAGGGAATCCTCAAATCTCCCAGCCTCTCAACAGAAGATATCCTCAGACATCTGAATTGAACTGCCTGTATCAGTCACATGAGTGCAGTGAACATCCCCATCAACCAGCCTCTCACTCAGTTATCCCCAGTCTTGTGAGTCGACTGATAACATCATCCTTGGATGCCTCTCTGACCAATATTGTCCTTTTGGACAGCCAGCTTTGACTTGATCTTCCCCGAGCCCGGAGGGTCGACAAGCTGTTCCCTTTCGGAGCTTCCGCTGAGTTTGCTGTGCAGGCGGACTGGCGGGTTCTTCACGTAGTCTCGTGACGAGACTTCGGAATTAAAGTCGAAGTTGGGTAATAATATTACCCCTGTTTGAGATAACCATGGAAAGATGGCTTCCGAACAACTGAGGATAACCAGAGCAACTTGAAACAAGTTTCTGCTTGAAACCTGCAGGGATGTTTCATTGAGACTATTCCTTCACTTGGATGAAATATTTTGCTTGAATCAGCCTTTAACTGATAGTATAAAGCCTTACCCAGCCCGCTGCTATCCTGTATTGATAATGAATGCTTTTGCTGCATGCAAAGCTAATGGGTTGCAGTTGTGATGGACTTGCATGGCTGTTTCCTTGCTTGGGACCGAATCACTACAATGCTATGCACAGGTCACTACCAATTACCAAGAAAGGAATTAAACCTGTCCTTCCATCACTGCTTAAGAAGGAACTGCAGATGCTGGAAAATCGAAGGTAGACAATAATGCTGGAGAAACTCAGCGGGTGAGGCAGCATCTATGGAGCGAAGGAAATAGGCAACGTTTCGGGTCGAAACGTTGCCTGGTCTGAAGAAGGGTTTCGACCCGAAACGTTGCCTATTTCCTTCGTTCCATAGATGCTGCCTCACCTGTTGAGTTTCTCCAGCAAAGACTGGTGCCATCTGCCCATGTTTGGCCCATAATCCTCTAAACTTTTCCTGTCCATGTGATTGTCCAAATGTCTCTTAAATGTTGTTATTAGTATTTATGTTTGGGTTACTGATTTTTCTACAAGTGGGGAAACTTGCCCAAAAAGTTGCAGTGTTGATTCACCCCTTGAGACAACATGTTCGAGATTTTCTACATTTAATTTTCAATGTTTTTATAAGTTTTGATGGTCGCTTTATAGGATGTGGTAGTAATACAGGGAGTACAAAAGCAATTCACCACGATACTGTCTGGAATAAAGGGCTGTAATAAGTAGAAGTTAAGTAGCCGGGGTTTATTCTCACTGAAACATTGAAGGTCGAGGGTGACCTTACAGATGTTTATAACATTGAACAGCATGGGGTAGATAATGTCTTTTTTACCAGAAGCCTATTTGCCAGAATAGGGGAGTTCCAGACCCAGTGGGAACAGTTTTAAGGTGAAATCAGTGAAATTCAAAGGCGAACTTGGGGGTAAATGTTCTTGATGTTGGTTGTGTGGAAGGGTGTTAGCGGCAGATACAATTACACTGTTTAAATGGCATTTGGATGGGTACTTGGATAGAACAAATGCCAAGGGACACCAGCCTATTGCAGGCAAATGGAATTTGGATGGTTGGCTTGGATGTAGTGATCCTGTTTTGGTGCTGCGCAATGCTATGATTTGTGTACAGCTTTTGCAAATATTTGATTCTCTGTAATAAGAAATGTTGACCTGAAATAGTTGAAGTAAACTTGCATTTCTTTCAAAAGGGAGGATCAAAGACTGATTCGGCAAAATCGAAGCAAGGAGCCGGCATGAGTACTCGAGCATCAGAGGTAAGACAAGTAACAAACCTTTTAGGAATTAGAAGATGTACTAGCAGGTGAAGGCAACATATATAAATAAAAAATAAATAAAAACCGATATACTGGAAATACTTGCCATATTAGATTCTTTATGGAAGGAGAGAGAAAGTGATTAATGGTCCAATTCAGTGATCTTTGAGCAGTGTTTGGAGGTGGGGATTTGAGCAGCACAGAGATTCACTCTTTACGCTTTTTCTTTGGTGGAAACAGTTCTGCGAAAAGACACCAAACTTAGTCCCAACGACTCAATGTTCATGGGAAGATAGATTGAAGTTGCACCACTGAAATGTTGGCTCTCATGCAGAACATCCAGCTCAGTATTTAAAAAATGCATTTAAATTCATGTTAGACCAGGACATGGAAAGTAAAGCATTCATAAGATCATAAGCGATAGGAACAGAATTAGGCCATTCGGCCCATCGGGTCTATTCCGCCATTCAATCATTGCTGATATATCTCTCCCTCCTAACCCCATTCTCCTGTCTACTCCCCATAATTCTTGACACCCTAAAGGGCCTGTCCCACGGGCATGTGACTTGCATGCGGCAAGCGCGACCTAATGGGCCGGTCCCACCAGCATGCGCCTGCATGCGGTAAGCGCGTCCTAACGTGGTTGCTTGAGCCGTACGGCCTCGCGGGGCCGGTCCCACTTCGATCGGCGGAGCCGTATGGAGTCGTGCGGAGCTGGTCCCGACATCGCGCGGAGCTCCGAAAAACTGACCGTGTTCAAAGATTCCGCGCGGCAACGTGGCCCGCACCCGCCTTGACCCCGTGTCACTCACTCGACCTCCGCGCAGCTCCCGCTTCTGGTGTGGTCGCGCTTGCCACATGCCGTACAGCTCAAGCGACCACGTTAGGTCGCACTTGCCGCATGCAGGCACATGCTGGTGGGACCGGCCCTTTAGGTCGCGCTTGCCGCATGCAGGCGCATGCTGGTGGGACCGGCCCTTAGGGAATGCTGACTCCAAGCATCCAAAAAATGTTTTCAAATATAGTTAAGTTTCTCAATTTCCTCACAATCTCCACCCCTACCCTGCCAGACTTCTCTTTGCCTCTCTCCCCTTCACCCCACCCGCATAGGTTTATCTCTCCCCCGCGCTTCTTTCTCTCCCTCGCTCACCCTCTCTTGACGTAGCACCTCCCTTTCTGTCTTCTCCCAACCTCAGTCTGACCACCTCCTGCCGAAATTCTATCCTTGCCCGCTTTATGTATTTTTATGTCAATACTGTTCTGGATTATCGAGCAGGACAATATCCTTCCTTCCCATGAAACATTATATGAGCTGCTTACTGAAACTGGTGTGATATCTGATTTCTCTGCAACGAGTAAGTAATTTGGGCAATTTCTGTAGATGACTACAACTTGAAATCATTTGGCATCCTAATCGAAAATAAAATCCGGCAGTGAGCCGATAATGGCCGGGTGAGGCAATAGCAACTATATTCAGCCAGAGTGCCATGTGGATGATTCTTTGGTTCTTTTGAGATCCTTGCCATCAAAAGTCAATTTTGACCTATTTTAATTTACTCTGCATGATAAGAAGCAGCAGCTGAGAACATTGGCTCCAGCAGTGGCAGTGGAAACGAACAAAATGCCAGCTGTGGTAGCAAGACCTGCACTCTAGATCTAGCTAAGCCTACAGTCAGCCTGTCCAATATAATTACAAACCTGGCAGCTGGGCAAAGTGGAAAAGTTGCCATCTGTTTACAAAGAGTTGAAAAAATCAAATTCAATTAGATTGAATTCAATTAGACCCAGGGCGGCACGGTGGCGCAGCGGTAAAGTTGCTGCCTTACAGCGCCAGAGACCCAGGTTTGATTCCGACTACGGTTGCTGTCTGTATGGAGTTTGCAAGTTCTCTCCATGATCGCGTGGGTTTTATCCGATATCTTCGGTTTTCTCACACAATCCAAAGACATACAGGCTTGTAGGTTCATTGGCTTGGGGTTGTATATTTGGTATAAGTGTAAATTGTCCCTAGTGTGTGTATGCTTGTGTTAATGTGCGGGGATCGCTGGTCGGTGCGGACTTGGTGTGCTGAAGGGCCTGTTTCCATGCAGTATCTCTGAACAAAAAAATATGACCCAATTAATCTATTCTTAAACATCAGCAAAACATTGAAATATATTTTCGACTAATCTTTTGAGTAGCACTTAGTCTTTAATGGTCTATTCGATATTCTTTGGGTTTGCTTCAAACATGGACCATAGGGCAATGCGAGAGTGACTCCCCTTCACATCAAGACTGCATTTGACTGAACATAATATGAAGGAGTCCTGGTAAACTGGCCAAGCTGAAGATGTTGCTGGAGGTTAATTATCCCAGCCCCAGCACATTGCTACATGAGTTCACAGAAGCAGTATTTGAGGTCTAGTCAATGGGTCAGGCAACATCCATGGTGGAAATGTACAGACAATGTTTCTAGTTGGGATGCTGCCTCATCCACAGAGTTTCTCCTGTTGGAGTTTGTTTTTTTGTTTAAAATTGGGGATGTTTACTGATGACTGCAAGATGTTTGATTCCATTCATAGCTCAACAAATTAAGCATGTCATCCCTTGGATCCCTGCCTGGACATTTTATGACTGTTTTTACTGTATTTTAATGTTGCTGTTGTACCTGCACTTTTTAACTACTTGTACTGTTTTATCAGGGACTGGATTGTTTTTATTGTTTTTATTTATGTGTGAAATGTTTTATGTGCGATGCTCCGGTATTCCCTGGGAAACGTCTTCTCATTTTGCACTGTACAATTGTTGCTTTGCAAGATGACAATAAAGGTTGATTGATTGATTGATTTATTCAGCAAGACTGGGCAGCATTTGCTTGTGGGCTTATAAGTGGCAAGTAACATTTACAGAAGTAATCGGTCAAGTCATGACCATCTCCAACAAGAGAGATTTTGTCCATGTACCTTTTGACATTTAATAACATTACTATCAATGATTCTCCCACCATCAACATCCCAGGGGTCACCATTGTTCGGGGAACTAACGTTTGATAGTGTGTGTGTGTATCCTATGTTGAGCAGCTCACCAGCTGACATCCCACAGTGCATAAGCACAGCTTAGAAATGTGATGAAATGGTGTTGATTTGCCTGTGATAGCAATTTAAAGTTTTGCTCCCATCCAGGGAAGACCAGCGTGCTTGCTTGACCTCTATTCCACACCTTCCCCCATCACTCATTCATTCATTCATTCATTCATTCATTCATTCATTCATTCATTCATTCATTCATTCATTCATTCATTCATTCTCTCACTGAATCACTCCAAAGTATAAGAAGCTCTACACGTGCTCACACAGGCCACAACTTAAATCAGAAAATAAATTATTTTGACAATTTTACCAGGTTTATTTTGTGATTGGTATTGGTTCTAAGTTGCCCTTCGGCCCAACTTGTCTATCCTGACCAAGATTGATAACCATAATGAAACCTGCCTCCACCATAGCTGCAGACAGTACATTGCAGAATCTGTCCGTATGCTGTGTATAAACAAGTTTTCTATATGTCATTCTCAATTCTCTTCCTATTTGTTTGAAACAAAGAAATATAGTGAAGTACAGAAAGGCCATTGGGTTCCTTGTTCCCAATCCTCCACTCAATATAATCATGTCTACTCATCCAAATTCAGCCTCAATCATATTTACTAAATATGGATTCAACTGCTTTCTGTGGTTCACTGTTATCTGGGACATTTTCTTCTCTTCTCCCTATAACCTTTTGGCCTCAACCATCCAATCCATTCTGTCCAGACCATTCATCATTTTATATACTTCTACCACATCTCCTCTTGACCTGCTCCAAAGAAGAGTCCATGCTTCTCTTATCTACTCATGTAAATATGGTCTCTCGTTCATGTAACTCTCTTCTTGACCACATCCTCCCTATAATAAGATGATTAGAATTGGATGCAACACTTAGTGTTAGTTTAGTTCATTATTGTCGCATGTACCATGGGACAGTGAAAAGCATTTGCTTGCGTGCTGCGCATTCAAAGAAAAGACTATGCATGATTACAATCAAGCCATTCACAGTTCAGTGATAGAGGATAAAGGGTACAACAGTTAGTGCAAGATAAAATCTGATTCCAGGGTCTTTAATGATGTAGGTGGGAGGTCAGGACCGCACTCTAGCTGATGGGAACATCGTTGCCCGATAACAACTGGGAAGAAACTGTCCCTAAATCTGTAATTATGCGTTTTCAAACTACTGTCTCTCTTGCCTGATGGAGGAGTGGGGTCGAGGGAGTAACTGGGATGAGGTCCTTGATTATGCTGGCAGCCTGTCTGAGGCAGCACGAAGTGCAGATGGAGTCAATGTGTAGGAGGACTAGTCTTTTGCAACAGTTTGGAGTGGCACGTTGATGCAGCGGTAGAGTTGCTGCCTTACAGCGCTTGCAGCTCCAGAGACACGGGTTTGATCCCGACGACAGGTGCTGTCTGTACGGAGTTTGTACGTTCTCCCTGTGACTGTGTGGGTTTCCTCCGAGATCTTCGGTTTCCTCCCACACACCAAAGACGTGCAGGTTTGTAGGTTAATTAACTTGGTATAAGTGTGAAACATTGTCCTTAGTTTGTGTAGACTTGTTTTAATGTGCGGGGATCGCTGGTCGGTGTGGAGCCGATGGGCCGAAGGGCCTGTTTCCGCACTGTGTCTCTAAACTAAGCTTTAAAGTTCAGTCTCTTGCGGGACAATGGCGCAGTGGTAGAGTTGGTGCTTTATAGTGCCTGAGACTCGGTCTGATCCTGACTACGAATGCTGTCTGTACAGAGTTTATATGTTCTTCCTCTGACCACGTGGGTTTCTGGCTGTTCTGGTTTCCTCCCACATTCCAAAAACATGCAGGTTTGTAGGTTAATTTGCTTCTGTACATTGTCCCTAGTGTGTGGGATAGAACTAGTGTATGGGTGATCTCTGGTCGACGTGGATTTGATGGGCCAAAGGACCTGTTTCCACGCTGTATCTTTAAACTAAACTACACTAAACCTCTACCCTATGCCTTTCTTGATAAAGCCTTTAATTGTGTACGCCCTATTGTGTATGCTTTCTCAACCTGCTCTGCTCCCTTCAATGATTGTGCACATGGTACCCCACGTTCTTGTGCTCCTACACACCTTGTAGAACAGCATATTTTATTCTTTACCCGTATTCAGTTAAGCTCAAGCAATTTCCTCATATATCAGCAATCTTAGGCTTAGAAAGAGAAAATGTTTCGTAGGTTAAACAGCATGGAAGCAGGCCCTTTGGCCCAACTCCTCCATATTAGCCAAGATGCTTCTGTATACAAATTAAATTTGCCTATGTTTGGTCCATATTCGTTTAAGCCTTTCATGTACCTGTCCAAATCATATACTTATCAGAACTCTGATCTTGTACGTTTCTATGTGTGTTTATGTGTATATGTGTGTGTGTACTTACATCTTCGCAAAAAACCTACGCAGTAACAATCAATTTTTTACATATTTGTGACATTTTTCCCGTCGAGGTCGGGATCCCCTTATTTTAACATTTCATGCTTTTTCTCGATTTATTACTGAAAATGTTTACAATTATGAGAAGGCTTTGAATTTTAAACGACGGGCTTTCACTGATGATGTCACAATGGCTCTGCCTGGTGCCGTCTCACACGCAGAATCTTCCACGCGCTTCGAGTGACGTCACCCCCAAGACCCCTCCCCCCCCCCCCCTCCGGGTTATTCAAAACACGCCGCCGGTGGAAGAAAGGACGAGCCTGGCGATGAAGTCGGGCCCTGGACTGGTGACTGCGGCAGCCGAACCCGGGGTCCTCGGGTCGACGCCCACCCGCCGCTTTGCTCGGGGTCCTCGGGTCGACGCCCGCCCGCCTGCCGCCTCACCCTCCCTCTCTACCCCCCTCCCTCTCTGTCCCCCTCCCTCTCTACCCCCCTCCCTCTCAAGAGAGTGGTGAGTATTGGGACTTATGGGTGAGTGGTGGAGTATTGCGTTCTGGAATCAGCATTCCCCTGTGATGCCGCGTGCCCCCCTACCCCTCAATCTCTACCCCACACCCTCTCCCTCTCTACCCCTTCCCCCGCCCTCTATACCCCCCTCACCCTCTCCCTCTCTACCCCCTCCCTCTCTCGCCGCACCTGCACAGTTGGGGGCTATGCGTGTGTGGATAGGGCGGAGGATGGGGTAAAAGGAGCGAATGAATAATATTAATATAATATCAATGGGGGGGGGGGGGGGGGGGTAGTGTGTATGTGTGGGGGTGGTTAGTGCGTGTGACGCCGCAGGCTGCCCCCCACCCAACAGGTCCCACTTGGTCTTGTATCTTTTAAATGTTGCTGCTTCTATCATCTGGCAACGCATTGCAAATATGCAACTCTCTAAGAAAATTGAAACATAGAAAATAGGTGCAGGAGGAGGCCATTCAGCTCTTCGAGCCAGCACCGCCATCTATTGTGATCATAGCTGATCATCCACAATCAGTAACCCGTGCCTGCCTTCTCCCCATACCCATAACCCTGAGAGCTCTATCTAACTTTTAAATTCATCCAGTGAATTGGCCTCTACTATGACAGAGAATTCCACAAATTCACAACCCTCTGGGTGAAACAGTTTTTTCTCATCTCAGTTATAAATGGCCTCACCTTTATTCTTAAACTGTGCCCCCTGGTTCTGGACTCCCCAACATTGGGAACATTTTTCCTGCATCTAACATCCAGTCTTTTTAGAATTGTATATGTTTCTATAAAACCCTCTCATCCTTCTAAATTCCATTGAATACAAGCCCAGGCTTTCCTCATATGACAGTCCCACCATCCCGGGGATTAACCTCGTGAAGCTACGCTGCACTCCCTCAATAGAAGGATGTCCTTCCTCAAATTAGGACACCAAAACTGCACACAACACTCCAGGTGTGATCTCACCAGGGCCCTGTACAACTGCAGAAGGACCTCTTTACTCCTGTACTCAAATCCTCTCGTTATGAAGGCCAACATACCATCAGCTTTCTTCACTGCCTGCTGTGCCTGCATGATTACTTTCAGTGACTGGTGTACAAGGACACCCAGGTCTCGTTGCACTTCCCTTTTTCCTAATCTGACACCATTCAGATAATAATCTGCCTCATTATTCTTGCCACCAAAGTGGTTAACCTCACATTTATCATTAATATATATTGTAAATAGTTGTGGCCCCAGCACCGAGCCTTGTGGCACTCCACTCGCCACTGCCTGCCATTCCGACAGGGACCCGTGTTCACCAATGCATCCACGATTTCTAGAGCCACTTCCTTGAGTACCCTGGGATGTAGACCATCAGGCCCTGGGGATTTATCAGCCTTCAGTCCCATCAGTCTACCCAACACCATTTCCTGCCTAATCTGAATTTCCTTCAGTTCCTCCGTCACCATAGATCCTCTGGCCACTAGTACATCAGGGAGATTGTTTGTGTCTTCCTCAGTGAGGACGGATCCAAAGTACCTGTTCAACTCGTCATTCATTTCCTTGTTCCCCATAATAAATGTCAGTCTTCTACAGTCCAACTTTGCTCTTAACTATTTTTTTCCTCTTCACATACCTGAAGAAGCTTTTACTATCCTCCTTTATATTTGTGGAATGAAATGATCCTGCGTCTTCTGGATTTTGCCCAGATATTCTTGCCATTGCTGTCCCACTGTCATTCCTGCAAGGATCCTTTTCCAGTCGACCTTGGCCAGCTCCTCTCTCATGCCTTCATAGTCCCCTTTGTTCAACTGCAACACTGACACTTCTGATTTAACGTTCTTCCTCTCAAATTGCAGATTAAAACTTATCATATTATGGTCACTACCTCCTTTACCTCGAGTTCCCTTATTAAATCTGGTTTCTTAGACAACACTAAATCCAGAATTGCCTTCGCCCTGGTAGGCCTCAATGCAAGCTGCTCTATGAATCCATCTCGGAGGCACTCCACAAACTCCCTTTCTTGGGGTCCAGAACCAACCTGATTTTCCCAGTCTACCTTCATATTGAAATTTCCCATATCCACAGTGGCATTACCTTTGTTACATGCCAATTTTAACTCCTGCTGCAACTTGCACCCTATATCTATGCTACTGTTTGGGGGCCTGTAGATAACTCCCATTAGTGTCTTCTCACCTTTACAATTCCTCAATTCTATCCACAGCGACTCTACATCGTCAGTCCCTGTCACACCTCACAAGGGATTGAATTTCATCCCTCACCAACAGAGCTATCCCACCTCTGCCCACCTGCCTGCCCATTCTATAGGATGTATAACACTGAATATTCAGTTCCCAGTCCTCTTGCAACCATGTCTCTGTAATCCCCACAGTGTCATATCTAACTGAGCCTCAAGCTCATCTACTTTACTTCTTATACTTTGCGCATTCATATATAATACTTTTAATTCATTACTCACCACACAAGAAAAAATGTTCTTCAGCTCCCCTTGAAATCTTTCCCTTCTGGGTTTAAGTTTATGCCCCCTAGAACATGGCACAGGCTTTTTATAGAAACATAGAAAATAGGTGCAGGAGGAGGCCATTCAGCCCTTCGAGCCAGCACCGCCATTCATTGCGATCATGGCTGATCGTTCCCTATCAATAACCCGTGCCTGCCTTCTCCCCATATCCCTTGATTCCACTAGGCCCTAGAGCTCTATCAAACTTTTTCTTAAATCCATCCAGTGATTTGGCCTCCACTGTCCTCTGTGGCAGGGAATTCCACAAATTCACAACTCTCTGGGTGAAAACGTTTTTTCTCACCTCAGTGTTAAATGGCCTCCCCTTTATTCTAAGACTGTGGCCCCTGGTTCTGGACTCGCCCAACATTGGGAACATTTTTCCTGCATCTAGCTTGTCCAGTCCTTTTATAATTTTATACATTTCTATTAGATCCCCCTCATCCTTCTAAACTCCAGTGAATACAAGCCTAGTCTTTTCAATCTTTCCTCATATGACAGTCCCGCCATCCCAGGGATCATTCTCATGAACCTACGCTGCACTGCTTCAATCACAAGGATGTCCTTCCTATGATATTCTATGCCAAATTACATTGTCCTTTTCTGTCTGCATGTGATCTATATCCCTCCATTCCCTTTTTATTTGTGTACCTATCTAAAAGACCCTTAAGCAACACTAATTTTTGCTTCCACCACTAGCACGTTCCAGGCACCTACTACTCTTGATACACATTCTTAAACATGTTCCTCTCTTTCCTTAAAGCGATGTCTTCCACTTTGTCGGGGGGGGGGGGGGGGGGGGGGGGGGGGATGTTGCTGTAGGCGTAGGAAGGCTGTGATAATCTATTCTAATTGATCCTTGATTTTCAAAATCTTCCAGTATCTTATCTGTGGCTAACAAAGCTACAACAATCTCTGCAGGCGCCACAGCAATTTCTTCCCTTGCTTCCCACAATGTCCTAGCATATACCCTGGGACTTTTCTATCTTCAATATTGTCAATTCCTCTTTTTTTTCGTAATGTTGATGTGCTTCAGGATATCGCTATTCTCTTCTCTGGACTAACTAGCATCTGTGTCCTTCCCCACAGTCAACATAGACAGGAATTATTTGTTTTTGGTTGTTTATTGTTTATATTATTTTGGTCCAAAAATGAATATCACACAAATTCTAAGGGGAACTTTTCCCTCCCCGTTACCAGTTTGCTCTTTGTATACTTATAGAATGTTTTAGAATTTTCCTTTATCTTATCTGTCAGCGATACTTCATGCCCCTTCCAAAAGTACTCCCATATCCCTTCTATGACTCAAGGATACCTCTTGACTCGTTACTTGACATATACCTCCTTTTTATTGAGCAGAGCCTCTAAATCCCTCGTCAACCAGGTTTCACTAGTTCTACCAGCCCTGCCCTTCACACAGAAACATGTTGGCCCAGTACTCTTCCTATTTCATCATTTATTTTTAAAAACAGCAACATTTCTTCTCCTGTTAAATTCCAATTGAAGTACAACATCATATGACTCTTGGGTTTAGTTTTATTTCCTTTTGTTCAAAGTTGGGAAATCCATTAAATAAAATATTTTTTGCATGAGGGAGAGAAATATTTAGTTTGAATTTCTGTATAGGAACATAGTGGACAGGATCATTCGATATGACATCAGTATGATTTGCAGGACTGATACTCGATGCAGTTTAGAGCTAACGGTCAGGAAATTAAATGTGGACTTGTTAAGACAGTACCAAAATTTTAATTATTTGTAACTAAGTTCAGGTATTTGTGATTCACTTAAATGTAATTGTTACATTTTTTAATGCAGTTAACGGGCCATTAAGAAATAATATTTTCTCTAGCTATAGAGTCCATAATAAGTTATCGATTTAGATTTGATTCTGAAATGTGAGGTGCACATTTGTAAGGAATTGGAACATATTTATTACTTTTTAAAGAGTTGAAGCTGACTGGACATTTAGGAAAACATGGATTGGATCTGGGTCACTGTAATCAATCTGGTATTTCTGTGGTTGACATTACAAAGTCAGGAAAGGTCAAACATTGACCTCCGTGTGTGTGTGTGTAAGAAGGACGGCAGATGCTGGTTTAAATTAAAGATAGACACAAAAAGCTGGAGTAATTCAGCGGGACAGGCAGCAACTCTGGAGCGAAGGAATGGGTGACGTTTCGGGTCGAGACCCTTCTTCAGACTGGTTAAGGATAGGGAAAATGACATATATAGGCGGTGATGTGGAGAGATAAAGAACAATGAATGAAAGATATGCCAAAAAGTAAGGATGATAAAGGAAACAGACCATTGTTAGCTGTTTGTAGGGTGAAAATGAGAAGCTAATGCGACTCTGGTGCGGAGGGATAGAGAGATAGGGAAGGTCGGGGCGACCTGAAGTGAGATAAATCAATATTCATACCACTTGGGCTGTAAGCTGTAAACATTGACCTCCATTGTTAAACTTTTACACCTCCATGTGCACTTTAGATTCAAATTCTGATTATTTTATTGTTGCATACACCAAGGTGCAATCAATTCAAACCAGCCGACAAGGGAGGTGCCGTGGTAGTCTGGCGCGTCGATCTCTACAAAGCTGAGGCCACGCGCCAACTCTCGGACACCTCCTCCTACTTACCCTTGGACCATGACCCCACTGACGAGCACCAGGCCACCATTTCTAGCACCATCACCGACTTCATCAATTCCCACGCCCTACCTGACCAAGCCTCCAAACTCATCGTTCCCCAGCCCCGCACGGCCCGTTTTTACCTTCTCCCCAAAATCCACAAACCCGGCTCTCCCGGCAGACCCATTGTCTCTGCTTGTTCGTGCCCCACCGAACTCATCTCCACATACCTTGACTCCATCCTATCCCCCTTGGTCAAATCCCTCCCCACCTATGTTCTAGACACCTCAGACACTCTCCGCCGCCTCCACGCATTCCACTCTCTGGGCCCTCACCCCCTCATCTTCACCATGGATGTCCGGTCACTCTACACCTCCATCCCCCACCAGGATGGCCTCAGAGCCCTCCGGTTCTTCCTCGACCAGAGGAGCAACCTATACCCAGCCACTGACACTCTCCTCCGCTTAGCGGAGTTGGTCCTCACCCTCAATAACTTTACATTTGACTCCTCCCATTTCCTCCAAACCCAAGGCGTAGCTATGGGCACACGCATGGGCCCCAGCTACGCCTGCCTCTTTGTCGGGTACGTTGAACAATCCTTGTTCAATGCGTACCAGGGCCCCATCCCCGACCTCTACCTCCGCTACATTGACGACTGCTTTGGTGCCACCTCCTGCACCCACACACAACTGACTGACTTCATCCACTTCACCACCAACTTCCATCCGGCACTCCAATACACCTGGACGATTTCAGACACTTCCCTACCATTCCTTGACCTCACCATCTCCATCGCAGGGGACAGACTCCTGACCGACATACATTATAAACCCACTGACTCACATGGCTATCTGGACTACACGTCTTCCCACCCTGCCCCCTGTAAAGACTCCATCCCCTACTCCCAATTCCTCCGCCTACGCCGCATCTGTTCCCAGGATGAGACATTTCATACTAGGGCATCGGAAATGTCCTCGTTCTTCAGGGAACGGGGATTCCCCTCCGCCACCATAGATGAGGCTCACACCAGGGTCTCATCCATACCCCGTAACACTGCTCTCTCTCCCCATCCCCGCACACGCAACAAGGGCAGAGTCCCTCTGGTCCTCACCTTTCACCCCACCAGCCGGCAAATACAACACATAATCCTCCGCCATTTCCGCCACCTCCAACGTGACCCCACCACTCGCCACATCTTCCCATCTCCCCCCATGTCTGCCTTCCGCAAAGACCGCTCCCTCCGCAACTCCCTCGTCAATTCTTCACTTCCCTCCCGCACCACCCCCTCCCCGGGCACTTTCCGTTGCAACCGCAAGAAATGCAACACCTGTCCCTTCACCTCCCCCCTCGACTCCATTCAAGGTCCCAAGCAGTCGTTCCAGGTGCGACAAAGGTTCACCTGTATCTCCTCCAACCTCATCTACTGCATCCGCTGCTCTAGATGTCAGCTGATTTACATCGGTGAGACCAAGCGTAGGTTGGGCGACCGTTTCGCCGAACACCTCCGCTCAGTCCGCAATAACCTACCTGACCTCCCGGTGGCTCAGCACTTCAACTCCCCCTCCCATTCCCAATCCGACCTCTCTGTCCTGGGTCTCCTCCATTGCCAGAGTGAGCAACAGCGGAAATTGGAGGAACAGCACCTCATATTCCGTCTGGGGTCCTTGCGTCCCCTTGGCATCAACATTGAATTCTCCCAATTTGGCTAGCCCGTGCTGTCCCCTCCCCCCCTCCCCTTCCTTCACCCTCTAGCTGTCTCCTCCCATCCGCCCGCCCTCGGGCTCCTCCTCCTCCTCCCTTTGTCCTTCTTTCTTTCCCCACCCCCTATCAGTCTGAAGAAGGGTTTCGGCCCGAAACGTCGCCTATTTCCTTCGCTCCATAGATGCTGCTGCACCCGCTGAGTTCCTCCAGCAATTTTGTGTACCTGCAATCAATTCCTTGTTCACATGATGCTCTCAGTAGACTGCATAAATATGTAAATGATAAATACAATGACAAGTGCAAAACAGAACAATGCATGATTGTTATGAAATCTGAAGTAGTAAAAACAAGTGCAGAAGTACAATAACAGAAACATCAGGGTGATGAAATGTCTCTCTGTCGGTTAAAAATGTAACTGACCAGAAGGCAACAAGAATAGGTCAAACTGATTGTGGTTGCTGATTTAATTGGATTTCCAGCTTACAAATTAAAACCAGGAATAAACTTTCATCCAGTTCACCACTAACTTCCATCCGGCACTCAAATACACCTGGACCATTTCTGACATCTCCCTACCAATTCTTGACCTCACTATCTCCATCGCAGGTGATAGACTCCTGACCGACATCCACTAAAACACCCACTGACTCCCATGGCTATCTGGAATAAACTTCTTCCCATCCTGCTTCCTGTAAGGACTCCATCCCTTACTCCCAATTCCTCCATATACGCCGCATGTGCACCCAGGATGAGGTGTTCCACACCCGGAGATGTCCTTATTCTTCAGGGAACGGGGGTTCCTCTCTTCTACCATAGATGGGCTCTCACCAGGGTCCCTTCTATATCCCGTGACTCTACTCTCACTCCCCATCCCCCCCACTGGTAAAAAGGGCAGAGTCCCCCTTGTCCTCACCTGCCACCCCACCAGCCGTCACGTACAACAAATAATCCTCCGTCCTTTTCGCCACGTCCAACGTGACCCCACCACTTGCCACATCTTCCCAGCTCCTCCATTGTCTGCTTCCCGCAGAGACCGCTCCCTCTGTAACTCCCTGGTTAATTTGTCCCTTCCCACCCGAACCACCCCCTTTCCGGGCACTTTCACTTGCAACCGCAAGAAATGCAACACTTGTTGCTTTACCTCCCCCCTCGACTCCATTCAAGGACCCAAGCAGTCTTTCCAGTTGCGGCAGAGGTTCACCTGCACCTCCTCCAACCTCATCTATTGCATCCGCTGCTCTAGATGTCAGCTGCTCTACATCGGTGAGACCAAGCGTAGGCTTGGCGATCGCTTCGCCGAACACCTCCGCTCGGTTCGCAATAACCAACCTGATCGCCCGGTGGCCCAGCACTTCAACTCCCCCTCCCATTCCGAATCCGACCTTTCTGTCCTGGGCCTCCTCCATGGCCAGAATGAGGCCCACCATAAATTGGAGGAGCAGCACCTCATATTTCGCTTGGGCAGTTTGCACCCCAGCGGTCTGAACATTGACTTCTCTAATTTCAGGTAGTCTTTACTTTCTCCTCCCCTTCTCAGCTCTCCCTCAGCCCACTGGCTCCACCTCTTCCTTTCTTCTTCCCGCCCCTTCCACCCTCACATCAGTCTGAAGAAGGGTTTTGGCCCGAAACGTTGCCTATTTCCTTCGCTCTGTAGATGCTGCCTCACCCGCTGAGTTTCTCCGGCATTTTTATCTACCTTCAATTTTCCAGCATCTGCAGTTCCTTCGTAAACAATAAACTTTTCACTATCATTCTGGTCAGAATATTCATAATTTTTGCATGTGTTTATTTCTGAATTTCAAACTTGGCTTCTGATCAACAATATTGAACTTCAGTGCTACAGGTGAGGAGACATTTTAATGTATTTAGCACTAAATGTGTGAATGGCATTGTGATAAATTTAGGCCCTTCCATAAATTATTAAGTATTTACAGTAAGTTAATTCTAATGAAGTGGCTTTTCTTTTTTTGTGGACATTTTTAAAGTTTCGGAAAATTTAGCAGCAAAACTCTGAACAAGTTATTTACGTGGGACTGTAATGGATGAACAAGAGAAATGTAGAATAATACTGTGGGCACCAAGTTGGGGTTTTTTCACAAAGCAATGTTAAAATCCAAGCTCTTTGTGAGGCTGAAACAGAGGGGGAAAAATATGGACTCGTAAGTTTGAAAAACGAATATTCCTGATGCAGGATTTTTGAAAATACATAGGTGTGGTCTGTCAGGGAGGGTGACGTTCTCGTGCATTTGTGCAATTTGTTTTAGGAGTTGGTGTTAATTAAAATTCTGTTGACTGTGACTTTCCGTTGCCATGGCTTTAACCTTTGAAACTGAGATTGTTACTGGAGGACCTGTGGATTCCATTGAACAGAGTGGACATTCTAGATTTGCAGACTAATTTTACAAGGCTCGAATTGTTTGGATAATAAAACTCCACCCAACATTATGTATTTTAAGAGCTCACAACAATGATTCAGTCAGTGCTTTAACGAATAAGGATTTATAATCCTGATTACTAGGCGTACATCTCCAGGCTTCTGGTGAGCTGTTTGGTTTTAATTTAGTTAGCAAAGACACACTGATTTTATACTGTCTTAACTTGGTATTGTCAAACACCATTATTAACTAAATTAAAAATATTTAATTATTAATGTTTGTCTAGGCAGCCTGAAGTAATGTTTCTCAACGTGTTTTTTTTCCCCTCAAATATCTAGTTTTACGCAAGTTTTTTCCATTACCTTGTATAATTTATGTTCTTGTGTGTTGTCTGAGTCTACATGCTTGTGATGCTGTTGCAAACAAGATTTTCATTGTATCTGAATTGCATATGACAATTATCTTGACTTGATGTTATAGTGGTGCAAGGTTGATGTAATATTCAGGTGAAAGATGATTAATGAATTTAGCCTGGATGCAAGCTTGCTTTAGAGTGCACGTTAAAGCATCAATTGCAATGTTATTTTATACATTATTTTATATTAATGTGTGTAAGTTTGGGAAGCAAAAATGCTTTTGTGTACTGTTGGGCTGGTGTACAGATTGCCGACCTAGATTAAACTGCTACGGTGGAGGAAGTCTTAAATGGTAGCATGACATTTACTATTTTATTCATTAAAGTGAACATAGCAATAAATATTGAATTATACTCTTCGTAGGGTTTATGTGATTGATAGGTGGCCATTGAATGAGTTGTGACTGAAAAATGGATAATCCTCTGAACTGAATGTCAACACGTATTTCGTTAGTTGTCATGGATTTAGTTGTGCTTTGTTAAAGTCACAACAATTTGGTGGTTCTTCTTGATCAGTACGGCTGTCAGGGATCATGGGGAGAAGGCAGGAGAATGGGGTTAAAGGGAGATAGATCAGCCATGATTGAATGGCAGAGTAGACTTGATGGGCCGACTGGGCTAATTATGCTCCAATAATTTATTAACTTATGTGTTTATCAAAACCAAGAAAATCATGATAAATAACCCAATGAACATACTTATAGCAACAGAACAAGATCTAACTCCAGAAAGTGAATGGAATATACTTCAAAATTGATGACGGTAGCTGTTCTTGGCATGAAGACTTTAATTACATCGATATTATTATTCATTAGACATGCTTATTCTTTGGGCTCCTTCCCTTTGCTGTTAGCTCTCCTCCACTTTATTTTTTCTACTCTTGATTAAAGATAGATGACCAACTATCTGAAGTAAATATTTTTTGAAATAAAATCTATTGAGTTATGAAATCATTCTTGTAAAGTATGTCCACAGCACTTTCCAAGAGTATGGGAATTGTTATCACTAATTAAAATAGTTTTTGAAAATGATTAGTTTTTTAAAGTGAGCTGGTTTCTGTGAAGGAGTGAAGTTTTTCCAAATGTGTTATTGATAACAAAATCTCAAATATTTAACAGCAATGCATTTCTGATTTGTGTTACTTGGTTCCAAAGTCAAGTAAAGGGCGTGACTCGTTAAGATGTATTTGCCTTTCCTGACATATCACCTTAATATGTGGACTGTTCACTGCTGAGCCAGCTGTACTCAAACCAAATAAATATTTAACAAGGAATTCACGAGGCAGACATGATCAATTTGATTAGATACTTACGAATAGTTAATTGATCAATAAAATTTTTAGCTTGTCATTAAAACTAACAGTATGGTATCCAATGTTATTGAACTAGATGCCAAACTGCTGCTGTTGGATTTTATAATGTCCAGTTCAAAGATGATCAATTTGGATGTTCAGTTAATTCTGCTTTAACATAATTGTTGCATTCCTAAGAAACCTCATGTTATGGAAAAATACATTCTGATAATGGTGGAGAATCTGTGGAATTCGCTGCCACAGAAGGTAGTTGAGGCCAGCTCATTGACTATATTTAAGAGGGAGTTAGATGTGGCCCTTGTGGCTAAAGGGATCAGGGGGTATGGAGAGAAGGCAGGTATGGGATACTGAGTTGGATGATCAGCCATGATCATATTGAATGGCGGTGTAGGTTCGAAGGGCCGAATGGCCTACTCCTGCACCTAGTTTCCATCATAATAATAAAGGGGATTTGGGGCAAGAGAGCTTCAGGCTGAAATAACAAAGTTATTTTTCCTGCAGGCGTCACAAACATAAAAGTCTTTTCAATAGCAATAAGTTTTCTTATGTCACTGCAAGCTAGAACTATTAAATGCCTGTATGTTACATTGCTTGCACAAGTGTCAATAGTAGCAGTTGCTTGTCAATTTCATTGCCACCTGCAGTTAATTCCAACAGATTTGTCGAGCATGATTTCCATTTCGTATAACCATGTTGGCTCTGCCTAATCCAATACTAATATTGCAGTTGTATTTCCATAAAGACTATTCCAGCAATTTCCCTTTAGTTGATAACAGACTGACTGCACTGAATTTCACAAATATTCTGCTGGAGTTTGAATGGCATCTGGCAGGGAAATGGATAGTCCAGATCCTGGGTTGGGACCCTTCATCTGGGCTGCAAGTCTTTCCTTCCTTAAATAGTAGAATTATACTTACTGAAAAATCAAAAACAAACTGCAGATACAATCTATCTGAAATAAAAATGGAAAATGAGGGAAGCAATCAACTAGTCGAACAACGTCTGTGGAAAGAGAAACTAAATAAGCTAACTTTTTAGGTTAAAGATCTTTCATCGGAATTGAAACAAATTGATCTTATTAGAGATCCAGCATGGAAACAGGCCCTTCAGCCCACCGAGTCCATACCGACCAGCGATTCCCGCACATTATCATTATCCTACACACATTAGCGACAATTTATACTTATACCAAGCCAATTAACCTACAAACCTGTACGTCTTTGGAGTGTGGGAGGAAACCAAAGATCTTGGAGAAAACGCACGCGGTCATGGGGAGAACGTACAAACTCCGTACAGATAGCACCGGTAGTCAGGATCGAACCCGGGTCTCCGGTGCTGCAAGTGATGTAAGGCACCAACTCCACCGTGCTGCCTTGTCGCAGAGAAGATGGCAGTATTGTGTGCCGGCAGATGCAGTATAATGTGGATAAATGTGAGGTTATCCACTTTGGTGGCAAGATCAGGAAGGCAGATTATTATTTGAATGGTTCCGGGTTAGGAAAAGGGGAAGTACAACGAGACCTGGGTGTCCTTGTGCATCAGTCACTGAAAGTAAGCATGCAGGTACAGCAGGCAGTGAAGAAAGCTAATGGCATGTTGGCCTTCATGATGAGAGAAGTTGAGTATAGGAGCAAAGAGGTCTTTCAGCAGTTGTACAGGGCCCTGGTGAGGCCACACTTGGAGTGTTGTGTGCAGTTTTGGTGTCCTAATGTGAGGAAGGACATTCTTGCTATTGAGGGAGTTCACAGGTTAATTCCCGGGATGGCGGGACTGTCATATGGTGAAAGAATGGAGCTGGAATTTAGATGAATGAGAGAGGATCTTATAGAAACATATACAATTATTAAGGGATTGGACACGGTAGATGCAGGAAACATGTTCCTGATGTTGGGGGAGTCCAGAACCAGGGGCCACAGTTTGAGAATATGGGGCCGGCCATTTGGGACTGAGATGAGGAAAAACCTTTTCACCCAGAGAGTTGTGAATTTGTGGAATTCTCTGCCACAAAAGGCAGTGGAGGCCGATTCACTGGATGCATTCAAAAGAGAGTTAGATAGTGCTCTTAGGGCTAGCGGAATCAAGGGATATGGAGGGAAGGCAGGAACGGGGTACTGATTGTGGATGATCAGCCATGATCACATTGAATGGCGGTGCTGGCTTGAAGGGCTGAATGGCCTCCTCCTGCACCTATTGTCTATGTATCTATATAGAAAGAGGGATGGACAAGTTGCATGTCTGTGATAGAGTGAGGTCAAGTCAGGTGAAATAATGGGAGTGATCATGGTTCTTTATCTGTTATTTATTAATAATAGCAGCACTCTGCGATGTACCCAGCAAGCCAGGCTGTAATTGGAGAGGGAAAAACTAAACCAACACCACAGATACATTATTTACAGCAGAATTGGCACAGGCAGAGAAAGCGCGTGATGTGAGGTTGGAGAATTCAATATTTTGTCCAGAGGACTACTGCAAAACTGTGGTAACTGATCTAGAATCTGCCGAATATTGAAAGATAATAATTTGTTTATCCATCGTCACCATGGACACTTCCGTGAAAACTCTGATTCATGGATTTATTGGCTTTCACTCCTGTTAATTTCTCCAATACTAGTTTTCACTAATATTATTTTCTTTGAGCTTCTCATTCATTGTTGTTCTCCTACAGAAGAGATTTCCTGCGTCTTCTTCCAAGATATATTTGCTTAATTTCTGTATAAATTCTTTGGATTTCAATGTAACTTTTCCTGTTTCAGTTTGTCAGGAACCAACTTTAGTTTTTACTGAATTATTTTTTTCCTCTAATTTACATGCTTGTATTATTTTGGCAACAATAGATGGATGTCATTCTGATCTAACACTGTCTTTAACTTCTCTTTATAGACACAGGTGGAGCATATTTCTAGCACGGGCATTTTGTTTTGTGATTTGTCAGCTATGGATAGCAGGTTGGCTGGATGGCAATAAAGTGGCAATAAAGGGGACTTTTTCTGGTTGGCTGCCAGTGACTAGCAGAGTGTCACAGGGCTCGGTGCTGGGGCCACCCCTCTTCACATTGTATATTAATGATTTGGACGAGGGAATTGAAGGCTTTGTGGCCAAGTTTGCGGATGATATGAAAATAGCTGGAGGGGCAGGTGGTGTAAAGAAAGCAAGGACTTTGCTGAAGGACTTGGACAGGTTGGGAGAGTGGGTAGAGAAATATTTATAAGACTATCCTCGGTGTTCTTCCTTCATACCTGCAGAAGTATGTAATTCAAAAAAGCACAGGAACTTATCAGCTCCGCTCTGAGGACTTGTTCTTACTAACTGTACCTAAAGTCCATACTGAACTGGGGAAAAGGGCATTTAGTTATGCTGCTTCCTTCGCATGGAACCAGTTGCAGAATGAACTGAAACTTAATGAGCTGGTTTCTATAAACAGATTTAAATCCCTTCTTAATGATGTTGAAGCGGGCTCTTCTGTCTGTACATGCTTTGTTTGAGGATGTTCTGACTGTGACTCTATTTATATGTTCTCTGTTGTTTTTAAATTATTGTCTGGAACTGTGGAACTGTGCTGCTGCCTGTCTTGGCCAGGACTCTCTTGTAAAAGAGATTTTTAATCTCAATGAGACTTCTCCTGGTTAAATAAAGGTTAAAAAAGAAGTGGCAGATGGAAAATTGTGTAGCAAAGTGTGGAGTCAAGCATTTGGGTAATAGGAATAAAGGCGTAGACTATTTTTTAAATGGGGAGGGAATCCAGAAATCAGAGGTGCAAATGGACTTGGGAGTGCTGGTGCAGGATTCTCAAAAATGTTAATCTGCAAGTTGAATCGACTTAAAGAAGACAAACACAATGCTAGTATTTATTTCAAGAAGGCTAGAATGCAAAAACAGGGATGTCATACTGAGGCTATAAGGGGCTGGTCAGGCCGCATTTGGAGTGTTGCAAGCAATTTTGGGCACCATATCTGAGGAAGGATATGCTGGCTCTGGAGAGGGTCCAGAGGAGGTTTACAAGAATGATCCCAGGAATGAGTGGGTTAACGAATGATGAGCATTTGACAGCACTGGGCCTGTTCTCACTGGAGTTTAGAAGAATGAGGGGGACCTCATTGAAACTTACAGAATGGTGAAAGGCTTGGATAGAGTGGATGTGGAAAGGATGTTTCCACTCGTGTGAGAGTCTAGGGCTAGAGGTCTGAGCCTCAGAATTAAAGAACATTCCTTTAGGAAGGAGATGAGGAGGAATTTCTTTAATCAGAGGATGGCGAATCTGGAATTCTTTGCTTCAGAAGGCTGTGGATATGGATATTTTTAATGCTTGGATTGAGAGACTTGGTTCTGTGCTATATGACTATGAATCTGTGAACCCTTATCAGAAATGGAAACATGACGGGCATAATAAGTTCAGTGCACACACAGAGGTGGGGATATGGGAGGGACAGAGGGGGTGAAAGACAAAAGGCAAGGTATGTAAAGACAGGAGTGGCTATGTTGTAGCAGAGGAATGTTTGGGCATTTCAAAATAATTAGGTCACTATGCTAACAACTTCGTTGTGAATATTGCTTGCTGATATTCTACATTACTTTGTTAATGATAATTCAGCACTTAGATTTCAGAATAAAACAGTTTTAAATTCCTGTTCAATCGTACCATTTCAATCTAAAAAAGACTGTCATTTTGTCATTTTTCTCTTTTGTATTGATCATTTAAGAAATTTACAGATATACATTTTTAGTTTTTCTCCAGTCTAACTTTCCTAAATTGATTCGTAGTCCAATAAAACCAGTAATCTCCCAAATTAGAATCTTTATTTTAATTTGATTCTTCCATAATTATGTAAATACTAACTAAATTATGATCAGTACCACAGAATTTCTGCAAACTTCTCTATCATACCGCTTCATTTACAATCCCCACTTCATTGCTAAAAGCAAATTACTGAAAACTGAGTACTGAGTACTGAGGAATCAATTGGTTACAGCTATTCATTGCAAATCATCCATCAACTATTCCCCTTCATTCTCCTTCCTAGGTCCATTCCCTAAAATTAAACCCAGAATTACCCCTCCTCTTGTTGAATAAAGAATGCAGGTTTAAAAAATAGGCCTCCCGAGTTCAATTTAGAAAGTCTGTCCACCCAACATTTTTTGTATCATCTCTTAGTTAATGTTTGGGTAATATAAACTACCAGTCTCCCTTCCATTGTCAGAGTGATGCTAAACGCAAATTGGAGGAACAGCATCTCATATTTCGCTTGGGCAGCTTACAGCCCAGTGGTATGAATATTGATTTCTCTCACATCAGGTAGCTCTGGCATTCCCTCTCTCTTTCCCTCCCCCACCCAGGTCGCACTAGCTTCTCATTTTCTCCCTACAAACAGCTTGCAATGGCCTGTTTCCTTCATCATCGTAACTTTTTTGCATATATGTACTTTATCTCTCCACATCACAGTCTATATCTCTTGTTTCCCTTATCCCTAACCAGTCTGAAGAAGGGTCTCGACCCGAAACGTCATCCATTCCTTCTCTCCAGAGATGCTGCCTGTCCCACTGAGTTACTCCAGCTTTTTGTGTCAACTATTCCTTCCCTAGTGTTTTTATACGTCAGAAATTTGCTCCCAAGATTCCTCTTCTATCTCTCCTGGAGGCCAACAAAGTGATAGCTCCTTTTTTATTTTTCAGTTCAATCAATATAACATGTAATGATCCTAACATATCTTCTCACAGCTTTGATGGTGTCTCCAATAGCCTAATTACATTTTAATAACAAGATCAACTGAAGCCAGCCCTATCTTATACTGAGTTTTCAACATGGCACAAGGCCAAAGGACAAAAGACAAAGGACATTTATTGTCACATACACCAATTGGTGCAGTGAAATTTGAGTTACCATGCAGCACACAAATAAGATAAACACAACACTTTAGAATTTAATTTAAACATAAAAAACATCCCCCGCACAGCGGAATCTACGATTCCCACTGTGAGGGAAGGCAAAAAAGTTCAGTCACCTTCCTCTTGTTCACCCGTGGTCGGGGCCTATTGAGGCCTCTGCAGTCGCCGCAACAGCGACCCGATGTTTCAGGCCCTCAAAAAGAAGAACAATCAGAGGCCCGGAGCCTCCGAATCGGCCGCTCCCGAAGTCCACAGGCCGAGCTGGGCGGAGATTCAACGCTGGTGACCCCGGCAAGGATCCCAGGCTCCGCGATGTCAAAGTAAGCGCCGCCCGTGGCTGGAAGCTCCGCCGCCCACGGCCGGAAGCTAGGAGTTATCTTACCTCCCTGGTTTAATACACAGGGCTTTTTCAACAGTAATTATTCAGAGAACTTTGGGGTAAAAAACACTTCATTACAAAGCTAATCCAATCCCAATAGAAAATGTAAATTCATTGGTTCTGCGTTGATTGTATCTATTCTTTGACAGTGCTTCAGGGTTAAGGGTGACATGCTTCCATTCCTTTTCAGTGGTCTCTATTGTGCCTGATGAGGCCAAAGTAGGATCCGAAGTCTCTGCTGCAGGTGGAACCGAGTGTACTTAGCACGTCCATGGCAGATAGCATGCTCCTTCGGTCACCTTTGCCAGTAATAAACACCATCACCACCACCTAAACCAAGTTAACTGAAGCCAGCCTTATCTTACACTGAGTGTGACTTGTGGTTTTCAGTGCTGCCACAGGCCAGGGATGTCTACTGGTCAATGGCCGTTTTACAGTTTTACAAAAGAATCTTTGAAATTCTCCTTTAATTGATCCTCTGTTCTCTTGGTGTAATGCCCCTGTCCCACTTAGGAAACCTGAAACCTGAACGGAAACCTCTGGAGACTTTGTGCCCCACCCAAGGTTTCCGTGCAGTTCCCGGAGGTTTTTGTCAGTCTCCCTACCTGCTTCCACTACCTGCAACCTCCGGAAACCACCTGCAAACTCCGGGAACCGCACGGAAACCTTGGGTGGGGCGCAAAGTCTCCAGAGGTTTCTGTTCAGGTTTCCTAAGTGGGACAGGGGCATAACAGAGCTTGGAGTAGATTGCCTGCTTTAGACCATGTAGACAACATGGGGGAGAGCCAATCCAAGTTGATGGTGCATAATTAGAGCCTCAATGCTGGGTTTGTTGTCCAAGGTTTTTTTATTGTTGGAGGAGTGGTGAAATGTAAAGGGGACAGGAGAATAGGGGCTGTTTGGTGAAATTATTAGAAGAGGTAATATTGGAGTAGAATAGATATCACAGACCAGCAATGAAATTTGGAGATTAGTATTGGAGGAATTAATGGGGTGAAGATCCAATAAATCTATAGAGCCTCATAATCTGAGTCCTGGGGTTTGAATTAGATTGCAGTTGAGATTGTGGAAGTGTAGATTGTTCCAAAATGCCATTGATTCTGGAATGGTTTCCGCAGATTGGAAGGTAGAAAATGTAGTCCCGCAATTTTAGATAGGAAGGACTGAGAAAATGGAGGAATGCAGCCCGGTTAGTTTGACATCAAAGTAGAATAAATGCTAGAACATATTATTAAGGGAGTGGTAACAAGGCACTTAGAAAATAATAATAGGATTGATCAAGTTCAACATGGGATAATGAAAAACATACAGCAGAAAAACAAACCAAATGATCAACTGTTTCTATGTCGACCATCAAGTTTATATCATATACTATCAAGTATATATCATATACAGGTTCACAATCTCTTATCCGAAAACCTTGGGACCAGCCACTTCTCGGATTTCAGAATTTTTCGAATTTCGGAATGGAAGATTTTTAGCGTAGATTTTAACGTTTAACGGGTGGCTCAGTGGTAGAGTGCTCGGCTCATGCCCGCAAGGTCGCGAGTTTGCGCCTCGATCCCGGCAGTTAAAAATGTTCGGTTTACGGAGCTTTTCGTTTTTCGGAATTTCGGATAAAAGATTGTGAACCTGTACATATTAAAAGTCTGATGTGTGTGTGTGTATGTGTGCGTATATATGTGTGTGTATATGTGGTTGTATATGTGGTTGGCTTTACTTCTTCGTAAAAACACTATGCGGTAACGATAACATTTTTACATATTCTGATTCACATTTTTCCCCACATAAGAGTGCTGGAATCTTATGTTCGGGAATGGCTTGAGTTGGAGGAACATGCCTCCCGTGGGGGCTACGGGTAGGGAACAGGTGTGTTGGGGGAGCAGACCCAACGGGTCTACACTTGGTCTAATATTATACTAAAACTCTTCCCTTTGTTCTTGTGTCTGTGTGGGCCAGCGTTGTGTCAGCTTTCTGTCAATCTCCTTAATTCCTATCTTCTTCCAAACGCTAGGCCACAGCCTTCCCATTTTCATACATGCTACTGACATTTTCCCTGCGGATGCGATAAATATTTTCCCGTTGCGTTTCAACCTATATTTCCCAAGTTACTAATCTTTTAAAATCAGTTAAAAAAAATTAAAGTTCTTCAAACTCACCCATTTTGAAGAAAAAAATTTGGACTGACGTCACAATCCACTTGCATGCTCTGAGCGAGAGGGGCACTCCAGCACTCCAACCCGCCTGGCCCCGCTGGGACCCATACGGCCCCGCAGGCTCGACTCCGCTCGGCCCTGCTCGGCTCGGACCCGCTAAGCCCAGCTCCATCGGCTCCACTCGAAGAGGTGAGGGAGGGATTGGAGGAGTGGAGAAGAGGAAATAAATCCTGGGGAGAGTGGGGGAATTGAGGGAGAGTTATTCAAACATAGACACTCCCTCTCTACCCGTTTCCTCTCTACCCCCCTCACCCGACTCCACCTCCCTCTCTCTAACCCCCTCCTTCTCTGCCCCTCTCCCTCTCTACCCCCTCGCCCTTTCCCTCTCTACCGCCTCCCCCCCCCCTCTATGCTCCTCTCCCTCTCTATCCCCCTCCCTCTACCCTCCCTCTCTACCTCCTCACCTTCTCCCTCTACCCCCTCACTCTCAACCCCCCTCCCTCTCTCTCTCGACCCCCCTCCCCCTCCCTCTATCCTCCCTCTCTACCCCCTCACTCTCTCCCTCTCTTGCCCCTCCCCCTCCCTCTCTACCCCCTCCCCCTCCCTCTGTAGCCGCGTCTGTGCAGTTGGGGGCTAAGCGTGAGTGGATAGGGCAACGTTCAAATCCTGGGTTGGAAGCTGCCCAAGAGAAATAAAAGGTGCTGCTCCTCCAATTTGCATTTGGCCTCACACTGACAGTGGAGCAGGCCCGGGCCAAAAAGGTCAGTTTTGTAATGGGAAAGGGAGTTAATTCATTGACCTGCTCCATTATAATACATTTGACATCAGCACTACATTTGTAAAGGTCCCAGAACCTGACTGTTGTTAGACAATGCTCCCAGGTTTAATATATTTAGATGAACAGTCTGCAGGCATCAATTTGGATTTGTGTCATGATTATAAAACAAGAAATGGAAAATCAGTTTGAAGAGAACCATAGACCAGGTTCCAGAATGTGAATGGAAGCAAGCAGATGGGGAACTGATCTCTTATACTACAAACCTTGCAGCACCATCCACCTTTGATGCTGAGGATTACAAGTGCCCCATGGTCACTTTGTGCCAAAGCCACTAGCCTACTACAACATTTAAACATTGGATATTTTCCAAATTAGAATTGTCAGATTTACTCCACAGGTCAATGCTCCTGATCAGTAAACTATGTGCTTGATAGTGCAGGGAACCAGAGACCGGTGTTCAAATTCCTCTAAGGCATCTGTGGATTTAAATCTAACTACCGGTAACTAAATAAATCTGAAGAAAGGCCTTGATCCAAAATGTCACTTATCCACGTCTTCCGGAGATGCTGTTTGACCCACAGTGTTGCAAAACCTTGTGTCGTTTTTGGTAAACCAGCACCTGCAGCTCCTTCTGTCTCTCTCTTAGTTAAATATTAATTAATATTAATTATAATATTAATATAATATCAAGGTTAGAGTGTGTGTGTGGGGGGAGGGGTGGTTATGTGTGTGTGTGTGTGACACTGCAGGCTCCCCTTCCCCCTCCCCGCAACTGCGCGTTGAGGGGATGGGACCCAACGGGTCCCACTTGGTCTAGTCTAGACTAATTCTGTTTATATCATAAATTACCCAATAAATCGTGTTTGGCAAACCTGTCAGTAAATTTTGAGGAGATTTTTGGAGAGTCAGTAACGGTGAACTGGTTGATGTGATGTGTTTGGAGTTTGAGAGGATCTTTGAGTAGGTATCACAAAATATGCTATTTAACAACTAGTTGTACATGTTCAGTATTTCAGCAGCGTTATCACTTACACCAGGTGCATTGCCTTTTCAACTACTTGTAGCTCTGGAGTGGTAATAAAATTGAACCAGAGAACAAATCTCGGGGGTAAAGACAAGGACAAAATCTTGGTTGGGATTTCTTTGAATTGCCCCTGCCCATTTTGGCAAATGCATCTCTATGTTTCTTGTTGGTAAGATGAGCCCTTGGGTTTTGAGCACTGAAGAATTAGTGCACATCATGGTTATCCGCGATATTTCTAATCAACATCAGTTCTGTAGGTCACAGATTTTACATTGTGCCTCAGGATACATCAAGCTATTACTTTCCCCCTCAAAGCATGGAGGAGTTTCCACTTCAAGAATATCTGGTCTGGTTTGGTACCTGGGAACAAGGAGGCTGCAGCAAGTGGCGGGCATTGTCCGGTCTATCATGGGCACTGGCCTTCCCATGGTCAAAGGGGAGGGATCAGAGAGGGTTTAGGAGTGCGGGGATGGGTTTGCAGGGAGAGGAGTGTGGATAATGCAGAGAGTGTTCAGGAGGGTGTGGTAGGAAACGGTTCACCATGGTTCAGGAACGTGAGGGGGTGTGAAGGGTGCAGTGGGTTTAGTTTAGTTCAGAGATACAGCGCGGATACAAGCCCTTTGGCCCACTGAGTCCGCGCCGACCAGCGATCCCCGCACATTAACACTATCCTATACACACTGGGGACAATTTATACATACACCAAGCCAATTAACCTACAAACCTGTACGTCTTTTGAATGTGGGAGGAAACCAAAGATCTCGGAAAAAACCCACACAGGTCACGGGAGAAAGTGCAAACTCCGTACAAACAACACCCATAGTCAGGATTGTACCCGGGTCTCCAGCGCTACAAGCGCTCTAAGGTAGCAACTCTACTGCTGTGCTACTGTGCCACACAGGGAGCTGCTTCAAAAGGGCAAGTAATATCATTAAAGATCCGCACCTCCCTGGTCATGCTTTCATCTCGCTCCTACCAAAAATGTATAGGAGCCTGAAAACGTGACCTCCGGGTTCCACAAAAGCTTGTTCGCAGCAACCATCAGAGTCTTGAAACTGCATAACACTAACCTACGCTACAATGTAGGTATGTTGCAAAACGTACCTGAAGCGTCGCTGAAAATCTGTCCCAGCCCGTGTGCGCGATTTTGGCGCCGTTTAGAGGGGGGCGGGTTTAAAACGCGATTTTCCATAGGCTGTTCAAATCGAGGTTTTTCAGCCTAGTTAATTATTAACGAAAAATCGCTGGTAGATTCCCACGCTTGAGCTATTATTAGTTTTAAGGGCTTTATTTAATTGTTATAGTAGGTTAAAAATTAACCTCTAAACCCCCGACCGCCGACAACAGGCCAGATCTCATACAGGGGAAAATGGAAGGTAGGCTGTTTATTTTTACGTTAAAAAGAGCTTCTTAAGATCCCTTTATACAAAGTTTAATGTTGCGAGAAGCTAATTTTGGGCCCATTATATCCCACAGTATTTTTCTGGACATTTGAGGGCACAAATCTACCGCAATGTGAACGTTCTAAACCAGCGCGTTCACAGGATCCCACTAGAAAGCTGATTTAAATGGACTTTAATTTACAGCAATTAAACACTAAATTCCTTCCATTTGGCCTATAAATTAATGTAAATGAGATTTAAAAATCATGTTTTATTGTGAATTATTTGTGAATATTATTTGGACACTTAGGCTATTTAAAAATGTTAATCATTTATTAAGATATTGATAGTTTAGATCTAGTAATTGAAGTTTGAAATTGGCTACAATTAGGTAACTAACTAATTATATGCTTTAATTTCAGGTCATCCAAGTAAGATTATTTTATATTTGTTTCAGAATGCTTCAATCTATGATAACTGAAAATTACATTCAGTTCTCTTAATTTTTAAGAAAGTTATGTGCTTTTGACTGTCCACGGTCACAGCTTTTTTGTTATGTCCATAGAAAATCAATAGGGAACAAGATGCTAATTTCCGAGTATGAAAATGGCCATAACTTTTTAAATACTTGAGATATGAAAGTGAATTAGGTGTCAAATTAAACTTATTTTTATGCTTTATCTGATGGGATAAATTGCAGACTTGATTTTTAAAATCTCAAAATTTTGTAACATTGCTATACAATGGACTCCATTTTTGATTACATATGAACTTAAGTTTTGAACTTTTATAGTCTGGTTACTTAGTATTAATGATTATTCATTTATTATATTATTGACTATTGTACATTGCAATTACATCAAGGGGCCTTTTCAGTCGGAACAAGTAAGAATTTTAATGTTTCATTGCCAGTACATATGAAATTAAACACTCATGATTCTCATATATGTGGTTTAATTAGCTCTTGGATCTTCTGGTCATTCTCAATGATCGTGTTTTCTGGGAAAGAAGCTATGCTGGACTTGGAGTTACACAAATTCTTAATTCTGTTGGTTGGACATTATCAGGTTGTCTGTGAGGTGCTGTCCAAGATGGGGGGGGGGGTTTGGCGATACTTTTGATGTTGATTTTCTTCCAATAGTGTTTTGCTGCTGCCACTGTTTTGGAATCTGTCTGATGGAAATAACAGTATAGATTAAAATCGGCTAGTCAATCGGTCAGTCAATGGCGGAGAGGCATGCACTGCGGACGATCTCCACAGAGGCACAGATGTACTGGTTGTGGCAAAGCGATGGCAGAACGTCATCTGACACACGAGTGAAAAAAGTCAATGGGACTAGAGACTAGAGAAGAGCAAAAAATACTGAGTCAATACAGATGGATAATATGCAGCAGAACTGTACAGTTTTGGTGCAAACAGAGAAAACAAGTATTAGATCAATTTTTCCCTTGCTACTGGCATGACCAAATCTACTGGGCATTTTCTCCAGTTCTGCTTATGAACTTTGTTCCCTTTTGGCTTATAGCATGGAATACTAAGCATCAATCCAATGGGATAAAGCCCCATTTAAACACAACAATTCAAGAACTGAAAGTACTCCCTCAATATAGAATCCAAATATCAGTTAAATGAAAATGTCCAAAATCACACATATATCTCAGGAAATTATTCCCCAAAACCATTCCCCATTTTCCTTCAGTCGACAAACCTCACCAATTTCCAGCCTTTAACATCCTCTCCATGGACCGATAGATCTTATGGCTCTGTGTGTATACCCATATAATGCCAATTTGAAAAGCATACTCACATACTCTCTCATTTTCTCTCTTTTGTTTTTTTCTCACTTGTTTTCTCTTTTTTTCCTTTCCAAGGACTTTATTCAGCAAAATGCATAATACAGCATACGAAAAGTACATTCAAAGTTTACAATACGTCAAGCAGTCATTATAGTACAATGGTGCAGTCATTATTTACAATGCTCTCGACCTCACGCGGCGGCCAGCGTTCACGGGAGGCCTCCAGCGCCCCCATGGAAACCGTGTGTTCCCTTTCTAGGGACAAGGGAGCACGGACATAGGCCCGGAAGAGGGGCAGGCAGCCGACTCTGGTGTGACCATCGACCGCCCGTTGCCTGGTCGAATGGCCATCTTGGCCAGGCCCAGGAGCAAACCGACAGGGCGATCCCCCCCCCCCCCCCGATCGGCCCTTCCCATTCCCTGCCTTGTGTCCAAACACCAGGATCGTGGGACTAAAATGCAACCAGAACTTGAGCAACACTTGTTCTCACTCTCGCTCTTTTTCTCTCTCCCCCTCCCCTCCCCCCCCCCCCCATGGAAACCCTGGCGATGGCCTATCGGAGAGCCTCCCTGTGTCTTACCCATCCCCGTCTAACTTCTGTAATTTGTAACAAACTTAATTGATTTATTTTATAGTGCTCTAGTGCTAACAAATGCCTTTGACTTGAAGCAGTAATTCTGTTTCTCTTTCCATAGATGTTGCCTACCTGCTGAGCATTTCCAGAATTTACTGTTAATATATATTTTCCAACATCTTTCATTTTTTTTTCATTTTTATATGCAGAAGGGCATCATTTCAAACTAGCGTTCCCAGAGTTATTTTTAGCCTCTGGTTTGAATGTAGTCAAACCACCTATTGTTATTTTTTTTTTTCCATTGGTGAGGCTTGCCGGTTCACTCCCTTAAATAATTAACCATGGGTGTGACAGATTTGTTTTCCTCATTTTAACTCCCATTTGCATCCAGATTTCGATGGACGGACTACTGATTGGCATGATGGTAGGAAGCAGAGAGTCGAGGGTGTTTTTTGGACTGGATACCTGTTGACTGGTGGAGTGCCACAAGAATAGGTGCCACGCCCCTTGTTGCTCATCATTTATATGAATGATTTGGATGAGAACATACAAGACATGGTTAATAGGTTTGCAGTTGACACTAAACTTTAGACTTTACTTAAGACCTACAGCACGGAAACAGATCCTTCTGCCGACTGAGTCGGCACTGACCGATGATCACTTTGTATACTTGCACTGTCCTACACACTAGGGAGAATTTACAATTTACGTAAGCCAATTAACCTATAAACCTGCACGTCTTTGAAGGGTGGAAGGAAACCGGGCAGATAGAAAAAACTCATGCGGAACAAAGGGAGAACTCACAAACTCCGTACACACACCACCCGTAGTCTGTTCTCTGGTGCTGTGAGGCAGCAACTCTACCACTGTGCTGCCCTACAATAAGTGGTTTCCTAGTCAGTAAAGGAGGTTATCAATAATTACTATGGGATCTTGATCAGCTGTTTTAGTCAGTTGAGGAATGTCATATGGCGTTCAATTCAGACAAGTGCAAATGTTGGGAATCAAACCAGGGTACGACTTTCACAGTGAACAGTAGGGCCTTGGGAATGTTGTTGACCTAAGGAACCAAGAAGTACAAGTGAATAGTTCCTTCAAAGTGGCATTCCAGGTAGACAGGATGAACAAGGAGATGATGTTTGGCACGCCGACATTCATCAGTGAGGGCAATGAGTATACGAATTGTGACATTATGTTGCAATTGTACAAGATGTTGGCAAGGCTGCACTTGTCTTGGTGACCCTCCTGTAGGAAAGACATCAAGCTGGAAAGAGTGCAAAGCTGATATATGAGAATGTTGCTCGGACTTGGGGCCTGATTTATAGGAAATGGTAGGGCAGGCTAGAATTGTATTTAGAAACATAGAAAATAGGTGCAGGAGTAGGCCATTCGGCCCTTCGAGCCTGCACCGCCATTCAATATGATCATGGCTGATCATCCAACTCAGTATCCTGAACCTGCCTTCTCTCCATACCCCCTGATACCTTTAGCCACAAGGGCCACATCTAACTCTCTCTTAAATATAGCCAATGAACTGGCCTCAACTACCTTCTGTGGCAGAGAATTCCAGAGATTCACCACTCTGTGTGAAAAATGGTTTTCTCATCTCGGTCCTAAAAGATTTCCCCCTTATCCTTAAACTGTGACCCCTTGTTCTGGACTTCCCCAACATCGGGAACAATCTTCCTGCATCTAGCCTGTCCAACCTCTTAAGAATTTTGTAAGTTTCTATAAGATCCTCCCTCAATCGTCTAAATTCTAGCGAGTACAAGCCGAGTCTATCCAGTCTTTCTTCATATGAAAATCCTGACATCCCAGGAAACAGTCTGGTGAACCTTCTCTGTACTCCCTCTATGGCAAGAATGTCTTACCTCAGATTTGGAGACCAAAACTGTACGCAATACTCCAGGTGTGGTCTCACCAAGACCCTGTACAACTGCAGTAGAACCTCCCTGCTCCTATATTTAAATCCTTTTGCTATGAATGCTAACATACCATTCGCTTTCATGGATTGTAGGAGAATAAGTGGTGACATAAAATAATGATAAGTATAGACAAGGTGAATGCGCACAGTTCTTTTGCCATGGAAGAGCAATCGAGAAATTGAGGGCATGGGTGTTGGAAGGAACTGCAGATGCTGGTTTAAACCGAAGATAGACATAAAGTGCTGGAGTAACTCAGCGGGACAGGCAGCATCTCTGGAGAGAAGGAATGGGTGATGTTTCGACTTAACAAAAAGTAGATATTTTAATTGAATACAAATTTGTGATGCTTCTATTGTAATCAATTATATTGGTCAGTGTCCCATGAAATGGATCAAGATAATGGGACCAGTTCTTAAAACGTTTCCTAAATAATGTTTAGTGGGATCAACAGAAGTCAACATTTATCTGAACATGTGAAGTATCTTGCTGATTTTAGAGCGACACAGAGTAATAATAGAACAACAAGGGACGACAGATGGCACAATGGGCTAAGTGTTCGGCTGGCAACCGGAAGGTAGATGGTTCGAATCCCGCTTGGAGTGCATACTGTCGTTGTGTCCTTGGGCAAGACACTTCACCCACCTTTGCCTGTTTGTGTCCTTGGGCAAGACACTTCACCCACCTTTGCCTGTGTGTGTGAATGTAATTATGTGAAGCACTTTGGGGTCAATGCAAGTTGACTAAAAATGTGCTATATAAATAAAGAAATTTAATTTAAACAATAGCAGATCAGTACAAAAAAGGAATAGACACTTTGGCTCATAACATCTGCACAAAATGATGCAAATCTACACTAATTCTGCACAATATCTATATCCCTATATTCTCTGGTTGTTTTCTATGTCTGTCTAAAGGCTTGCTACTGTATCTGTTTCTCCACTTTTTCTAGCCATGGGCTCCAGGCTCCTTTAGTTTAGATTTAGTTTGAATCTCCTTTAAGATTTTCCCTTTCATCTTAAAACTACGACCTCCTGTATTTGATATTTCCATATTGGACAAATAGCTCTGACCATCTCATTTATGATATATAATTTTTGCATTCTTCTATCAGATCTCTCCTCTGCCTCTGCTCCAGTGTAAACAACCCACGTTTGTCCAACCTACCCTTATAGTTAACTGTCTTCAATCAAAACAACATCTCGATGGTCTTCTGCCTCTTCTCCAAAGCTTCCACGTCCATTCTGTAATGCAGTGACCAGAACTGCACAAAATACTCCAAATGCATCCTAACCAGATTTTATACAGCTGCAACATAACTTGCCAAATTGTATACTCAGTGCCATGACCGATGCAGGCAAATACGTCATATTCCTTCCTTAATTTCACTATACATCTGTGTTGTCACTTTCAGGGAGTTGTGAACTTGCACACCAAGATCTCTCCTTGTGTCTCTGCTGGCAAGGGTCCTGTATTTACAGTACAAATTCCTCTTGCATTAGACCACTAAATATGCATCAATCAACAATCCCCATCTATAATTTTTCTGCCCAAATTTCCAATAGATCTCTAACTGGCTGTATCCATTGAAAACGTACTAAGTAGACCCCCTACATTTTGATCCAAGTAAATTTATTATATCACAAACCGCATGGGACATAGCACTGAACGTTGCAGAAGGGGGAAAAGGGGTAACTAGAGAGAATGGGACCTCTCAGGAATCAAAGCGGTCACCTCTGTGTGGAGCCACAGGAGATGGGCAAGGTCCTAAATGAGTATTTCTCCTCTGTATTTACCGAGGAGAAAGACAGTTGGACGGAGGAAAATTGCGGGAGCCCTGGTTGAGATTTATGAGTCGTCCTTAAATACAGGAGAGGTGCCGGATATTGGAGGGTGGCAAATGTTGTGCCTCTTTTCAAGAAGGGCTGCAGGGAAAATGCTGGGAACTATGGGCCGGTGAGCTTAACATCTGTAGTTGGTAAGTTACTGGAGAGTATTCTGAGGGATAGGTTATACAGGCATTTTGATGGGCAAGGACCGATTAGGGATAGTCAGCATTGCTTTGTATGTGGGAGGTTGATGGAAGGAGTGCGTCACCTCACAAACTACTGATTTATTCACTCGATTAACCACCAACTGCTCTGAATGTGGAAGAGATTATAGTTCAATTTTCAGCCCAACCAATACTTTCAGTCTGAAGGGTCTTGATCCAAAATGGCACCCGTTCCTTCTCTCCAGAGATGCTGCCTGATCCACTGAGTTACTCCAGCTTTTTGTGTCTAACTTTGGTTTAAACCAGCATCTGCAGTTCCTTCCTCCCTATTTCCTAGTATTTGATGACATGCCAAATCTCTTTAAACTTCTAATAAAGAAGAAATGCTGGTGCGCTTTCTTCATGATTGGGCCCAGTCTATGTGTTGGGCCCAGGGCAGGTCATCCGAGATGTTAACGCCCAGGAGTTTGAAGTTGCTATCTCTCTCCACCACCATCCTACCAATGAAAACTGGCAATAGATAGACACAAAATGCTGGAGTAACTGGACAGGCAGCATCTCTGGAGAGAAGGAATGGGTGACGTTTTGGGTCGAGACCTTCTACACAATGAAAACTGGTACTTGCTATCCCAACTTCCCCTTTCTGAAGTCAATGAGTAGTTCCGTACAAGATTCCAAACAGAGAAGTGTGAGGTGTTGCATTTTGGAAGTCTAACGTGGGCAGGACCTACGCAATGAATGGTAGGCCTCTGGGGAGTGTTGTAGAGCAGATGGATCTAGGAGTGCAGGTGCATGGTTCCTTGAAGGTCGAGTCACAGGTGGATAAGGTGGTCAAAAAGGCTTTCGGCACATTGACCTTCATCAGTCTGAGTATAGAGTATAGAAGTCGGGAGGTCATGTTGCAGTTGTATAAGATATTGATGAGGCTGCATTTAGAATATTGTGTTCAGTTCTGGGCACCATGTTATAGGAAAGATATTGTCAAGCTCGAAAGTGTTCAGAGAAGATTTATGAGGATGTTACCAGGACTAGAGGGTGTGAGCTGTAGGGAGAGGTTGAGTAGGCCAGACTACATTTTATTTCAAATTTTCATAACTTATGTTTTTGCTTTTGAACCATCATGCCGACAATGTTTTTCTGCTGCTCTGACATCTCTGCCTAATCCCAAGACGCCAAACCCCCCCCCCCCCCCTCATGTCCAATCTTCCTCTGTCCTTTGGACCTTCCATAAAACCCACCTCTTAATTGCTTCAGGCATTAATTCTTTAGTTTATGTTAAATATTGTTCTTTTAAGGACCAATTATGAACACTAGTTATAATGTGTGTAATCAAACGCTCTTAGCAAGTATTGTCCAATCTGTGTTGTCCAACTAAAAATACAAATTGAATAGTGGACATTGTTATAAGGTACATGATCTAAAACTTGTTTAATTTCCTTCTTCACAGGAAAAATCAAAACCCAGTGAACCTGGTAAGGTGGAAGCTGTTAAACCAATGAGCTCAACGAGTAAGGTAAGTTTAGCTGCATTGTAAGTCTTGCACGGTGAATCATAAATTTAGATCATACTATTGTTTTTTCCAACAATAAGAAAACATTCAATAATTACACCACCTTCAACGTGACCAGTCACATCCTTCCATCCCCACCCCTTTCTGCTTTTGTAGACACCATTCTCTCTGCAATTCCTTGGTTCGCTCTCCCACTCCTGCCCAATCCACCTTCTCCACAGGCACTTTCCTTTGCAACTGCAGGAGATGTAACACCTGTCCTTACATCTCCTCTCTTACTTCGACCCAGCAGCCCTATCAGGTGAGTTCACATGCACCCCTTCCAACTGTGTCTATTGCTCCTGAAAGCTCCATTACATCATCGACACCAAGCTTAGACTAGTCAACTGTTTTGCTTAGCACTTGCGCTCGGTCTACCAAGGCCTAGTGGAGCTCTTGGTTGCTAACCATTTTATGTCTCTTCTTATTCGCAAACATTCCCAAAATTTCAGTCCTTGGATTCCTCCATTGTTAAAATGAAGCCACATTCCTCACTCTCACTAAACACGCCAGGCACAAGTTTTCTTGCTCATTCTAACATCACAGGGGGGCCCGTTTCCATATTCCCTTTAAATTCGTTAGGGCCCTGCTTTTTAAGCACCCTGTAAATTCACCGTCTAATGAAATTATTTTATACTTCTGAGTAACTTCTTAAAATAAATTAATACAAAGTCTGCTGATATATTAATATGAAGAATATAATAATCCAGAAAATCTACGTCATGCATCACCAAACCTCAGGCTGCCAAAAAGGATTTATTAAACGTATAATATTGGTACACTCTAAATTGTTATAATGAGCACATTCAGAATATCTAGTTCCTAAAATCTTACGCAGCCAGCAAAATCCAAGTTAAAATAAATAACATGAAGAGGATTTCACAGAGGGCATTAGAATGTACAGGGTCTTGGTGAGACCACACCTGGAGTATTACGTACAGTTTTGGTCTCCTAATCTGAGGAAGGACATTCTTGCCATAGAGGGAGTACAGAGAAGGTTCACCAGACTGATTCCTGGGATGTCAGGACTTTCATATGAAGAAAGACTGGATAGACTCGGCTTGTACTCGCTAGAATTTAGAAGATTGAGGGGGGATCTTATAGAAACTTACAAAATTCTTAAGGGGTTGGACAGGCGAGATGCAGGAAGATTGTTCCCGATGTTGGCAAAGTCCAGAACAAGGGGTCACAGTTTAAGGATAAGGGGGAAATATTTTAGGACCGAGATGAGAAAACTATTTTTCACACAGAGAGTGGTGAATCTCTGGAATTCTCTGCCACAAGGTAGTTGAGGCCAGTTCATTGGCTATATTTAAGAGGGAGTTAGATGTGGCCCTTGTGGCTAAAGGGATCAGGGGGTATGGAGAGAAGGCAGGTACAGGATACTGAGTTGGATGATCAGCCATGATAACATTGAATGGCGGTGCAGGCTCGAAGGGCCGAATGGCCTACTCCTGCACCTATTTTCTATGTTTCTATGAATGGTACAAATCTAAATGTTTTATCTTCCACAGATTTAATTCCTTTAGCATTGTTATCAATGGTGGAGTATTCATTTAATAGGCAATGAGAATTGTTTGGGATAGCAAAGTGCGTTCATAGTTTTTGCACGATTACACAAAAGGAAAGTACTAACTCCACCCATCTTGCTTTATCAGAATCTATCTACCACACACACACAGCTGCTGGAGAGTTTCCAATGTGTCCATTAAGCAAAAGGCAGATTTTGTTTTGTATATTTGTGAAAAACATCTCAAAATTGTCAGCAAAAAAAAAAAATCTGGGGCTCTGCTTGACTGTGTGGCTGTGAAGTCACATATCAGTGGTCCAGATCTGTTGGGCTTCACAAACTGATGGCCATATTTTGGAGTTGTATTAGCTAATGGAATATGATTGTTTGTCCCGCACTCACCCAAAGGGGTGTGGTCCAAATTCTTTCAAATACATCAATGTAGACAACATAATTTGGTCTCCTAATTTGAAGAAGGACATCCTTGTGATTGAGGCAGTGCAGTGTAGGTTCACTAGATTGACCCCTGGGATGGCGGGATTGTCATATGAGGAAAGATTGAAAAGACTAGGCTTGTATTCACTGGAGTTTAGAAGGATGAGGGGGAATCTTATAGAAACATATAAAATGATAAAAGGACTGGACAAGCTAGATGCGGAAAATATGTTCCCAATATTGGGCGAGTCCAGAAACGGACACAGTCTCAGAATAAAGGGGAGGTCATTTAAGACTGAGGTGAGAATAAACTTTTTCACCCAGAGAGTTTTTAATGTGTGGAATTCCCTGCCACAGAGGACAGTGGAGGCCAAATCACAGGATGGATTTAAGAGAGAGTTAGATAGAGCTCGAGGGGCTAGTGGAATCAATGGACATGGGGAGAAGGCAGGCACGGGTTATTGATTGGGGACGATCAGCCATGATCACAATGAATGGCGTTGCTGGCTCGAAGGGCCGAATGGCCTCCTCCTGCACCTATTTTCTATGTTTCTAACATCCAAATAAAGCTATATTTAAGATGCTTAATGATTCTACCTGCATTTTTTTCAAATTTCTATTTCTATTGAAAATACAGCTGCATTAACTGTTGAAGGAATGTAGTTCATTTGTCACCTATAACTTTCCTCTGATCCTGTAAATTGCCTCGGGAATGAATATTGTGATGAACTACTGCATTACCCAGTATGATACTGGGTCCATAATTAGTGTTTAAGAAGGAACTGCAGATGCTGGAAAATCGAAGGTACACAAAAATGCTGGAGAAACTCAGCGGGTGCAGCAGCATCAATGGAGCGAAGGAAATAGGCAACGTTTCCGCCCGAAACGTTGCCTATTTCCTTCGCTCCATAGATGTTGCTGCACCCGCTGAGTTTCTCCAGCATTTTTGTGTACCTTCCATAATTAGTGGCAGTGATTTTCTTTTGTGGCAGTGATTAGTGACAGTGATTTTCTTTCAAGAGAGAGCTAGATCGGGCTCTTAAAAATAGCGGAGTCCGGGGATATGTGGAGAAGGCAGGAACGGGGTACTGATTGGGGATGATCAGCCATGATCGCATTGAATGGCGGTGCTGGCTCGAAGGGCCAAACAAATGGCCTACTCTTGCACCTATTGTCTATTGTGTGTACATTTCTACCATATAATTAAAAAAATGCTTTGTTATTTTTACTGAGGTTCATCATTTTCAACAGGGAACCAAAGGACATTACGTGTTTGAAAACGCACTTCCAAAGTCATTAAAAAATATATTAAAGCTAGGAACCTGAGATGTCTTGAGAATCAATCAGCCAGTAAAACAAATACTTAAATAAATATTAATAAATCAATGTAACCTGTTTTCTATTATAATTTTAATTAAGAAATTACTTAATTATAGGATCTAACAATTTCCTCCCTAAACTGGTATTTAAAAATGAGGCGTGGTGAGGAGAGCTTCAATGCCTTCTGCACGAGACAGGACTACTTAAAATCTAGTTTACTGTCAGCCCATTATTGAAATGGGAATAATCCATGTTCAGAGCAGTAAATCAGAAATGTAATTCCATTGTTAACATTTTTAAAGATGAATGCAAGAAAATTAGTTGTCAATACTTTTCCAATTGCTAATACAATTCTGCCGAGTTCTCAGTCAATTGGCTCTGGAAGACTGACAACTAGGCAAAATTGACGAGTTTCAATGTCTTCGCCTGAAGAATCTGAAAAGTTGTTTTTAAGGTTCAGTATCCAATTATGAGGAGCAGCAGGTATGTTGAACTTTAATTCCCTTTCATTGCTGATAAAATTGACCCTGGCAAACTCGATTAGCTGCATTCCTCCAGAAGCCTCTGCAGCAGCAAAGTTGACTGCAGGCTCTGTTCAGGGTGTACTTCTGGCACCGTGAATCACTGTTTACACCTTTTGTGGAGGTGATCTTGAGAAATCACATTGGTTAGTGTGAACAATCACCAACAATGATTTATCATTTTATATCCATATGTTTAAATCTCTGTAACTTTAAAACAAATTCTTCTTCTGTTCTTTTATCTATATTCTCATTTTAGAATTGCTCCCATTCAATCATTGACCAGATAATCTTCTCCTCATGGTCATCCCAGCTTTACTGTCAGAGACATCTCCCCCGCTAACTCTTCTTTATGTCCTTTCCATTTCTGAGGAAGGGTTTTTGACCTGAAATGTTTGCTCCCTGACAGATGCAGCCTGACTTGCTGAGTATTTCCAGCTCTTTTTGTCCTTTATTTTTATGTTTGCTCCTTCCACGTATCTATCACATGTCTGGTCATGTTCAAAATCTTGAGAGCTAATGAAAAAAGTCTTGCAATTTCCAGAAGGCGAGTGAAAAACTCATTTGCCTAACCTTGAGCATGCGTTCTGTCAGACCAGTGTGCATAGGGTGAAAAAATATGCTTGGCTTTGACTTGGGAACAAATTGCTCTTGCATGTATCAGCTTTCCAGCCCAGAATAAATATCTTGCTACATCTCAAAAGATAATTACCAAAGGGACTCTTCCTAATAAGGCAGAGGAACACAGGAGAACCTTATAAATGGAATTACCCTTAATTTAATTCTTGGTCAACGTTTTATGCCTTCTACATAAGAGAATGATAGTCCAAACCTTTAAGTTTAAGAATGAACTGCACGTGCTGGAAAATCGATGGTAGACAAAAATGCTGGTGACTCTCAGCAGGGTGAAGCAACATCCATGGAGGGAAGGAAATAGGCGATGTTTCGGGTCGAGACCCTTCTTCAGTCTGAAGATGGGTCTTGACCCGAAATGTCGCCTATTTCCTTCGCTCCATTGATGCTGCCTCACCCTGCTGAGATTCTCCAGCATTTTAATCTACGTCCAAACTTTTAAGATCGCTTGCTTTTTAAAAAAAAGCTGGATATGAATTTTACACAATTTTCCATATGCTCATGGATATGCTCATGGATGTGATTCACAACACCCAACTTGGGAAGGTGTTTGTCTGGCATTGGGTGGAAGAGGAGGAACTGTTGTGGTGTCAAGCATCAACAAAGTTGCATGATGCGTTCTGTAAGAGGGCTCTGCATGCACATGTTCAGGCAGGGCGTGGCACTTGGAATCTGGAAGAGCAGAGCTCCAGTTACACTCACAAGTGTACGGAGGTTAATGCTGCAGATAGGGATTGGAAAAGAAGTAGATTCTTGGAGGAAAGAAAAGTGAATTGTGTTACAATATAAAGTGTCCCCACCATCGTTCAGCGTATGGAGTTAATTGTTTTGAAAAGAAGCCATTTTATCAGCCTTGAAAGGTAGGAAAAATGATTGTATGCTTTCTTACTCATTTCAATTGCGAGGCTTTCAGTTCAGGGGAGAGGTTATTCGAGTACTTAAGCATTTGTAAATTTTGCATTTTAACTTTAGTGTAAAGGTTCTGCCCACCTACAAAACTTTATATTTGGTATTCCCACCGGAATTTTCATCAGGTTGAACTTCACGAGGGACATCAATCACCCACATGATTGTAGATTATTGTGATGATGACTTGGATGTGGTATGTTGTTGAGGCTGAATTTCTATTGCCTGGACATGTTAGTAAAATACTTAATTTATAATGGGAGCAGCCTGCGACTCGGAACCTGCTTTTATATACGTTAGTGCTTAGATGAAATGTTTAAAAATCACTGCAGGGAATTCTATGATGTAATCTTTCAGATGGTTTCGCAGTTAAGAGAAAAATTTAGTCTGAGTCTATCCATTCTTCTTATATAAGAGTTGCAATGTAAGACCATGTTAGGAATGATTACACAACATAAAACTCTTGGTGGTGTTCATTCTCTGCATTTGCATAGTTTCACCAGCTTGCTTTCAGTTCTTTCAGCACTAGACTCGTGGTTTCTTACATCACCATCAACAACTCAGCCCAGCTTGACCTCACCAATTCTTTAAATTCACACCTGGAGCCCATTTTGACCCTCCCAGCACTTCTCCCTATCCCATTTTTATCTGACCCACCTAAGAACGTCACACTCAATCCTTTAGTAACCATTGATTTCACTACAGCCGAGACTCAGATTAGTTTAGTTGAGAGATACACTGCCAAAACAGGCCTTTCAGCGCCGACCAGCAATCCCCGCACATTAACACTATCCTATACCCACTAGGGACAATTTTTACATTTTATACCAAGCCAATTAACCCACATACCTGTGCGTCTTTGGAGTGTGGAAGGAAACCGAAGATCTCGGAGAAAACCCACACAGGTCATGGGGAGAACGTACAAACTCCATACAGACTTCAATCATAGTCAGGATCAAACCCGGGCCTCTGGCGTTGCATTTGCTGTTAGGCAGCAACTTTACTGCTGCACCACCGCGCCGCCCAATTTCAATTGTGTCTGATTATAGTGATCTTGTGCCCCACCTTGTCAGCAAGCTTCCCAGAGACAGCACTACAACACAATCCAATCAGACAACTCTATATTTGCCTTGACTGATTTATTGTCCACATCATCTTATTCAGCATAATTGCCCTGTTTTGTACTTGGTTTAAGCAGGACACCTGTGTTTGAAGTTAGCTTGCCCAACCGTGAATCTTTACCTGCACACTCAACTGAACGGTTAGTCGTTCATGTTAAAAAGAATAAAATAATAATGAGAATAGAGTGATAGAAGCAAATATCAGAAGAGAAAAATTAAATAAAATGGACAATGGACAATAGGTGCAACATTAGGACATTCGGCCCTTCGAGCCATTCAATGTGATCATAGCTGATCGTTCACAATCAATAAGTATCCCGTTCCTGCCTTCTCCCCATATCCCCTGACTCCGCTATCTTTAAGAGCCTTATCTAGCTCTCTTGAAAGTATCCAGAGAACCGGCCTCCACCGCCCTCTGAGGCAGAGAATTCCACAGACTCACAACTCTCTGTGTGAAAAAGTGTTTCCTCATCTCCGTTCTGAATGGCTTACTCCTTATTCTTAAACTGTGGCCCCTGATTCTGAACTCCGCCAACACCGGGAACATGTTTCCTGCCTCGAGCGTGCCCAAGCCCTTAACAATCTTATATGTTTCAATAAGATTCCCTCACATCCTTCTAAATCTCAGAGTATGCAAGCCCAGCCACATTCTCTCAGCATATGACAGTCCCACCATCCTGGGAATTAACCTTGTGAACCTACGCTGAACTCCCTCAATAGCAAGAATGTCCTTCCTCAAATTTTGAGACCAAATCTGCACACAATACTCCAGGTGTGGTCTCACTAGGGCCCTGTACAACAATTACAGAAGGACCTCTTTGCTCCTAGACGCAACTCCTCTTGTTATGAAGGCCAGCATGCCATTCACTTTCTTCACTGCCTGCTGTATCTGCATGCTTACTTTCATTGACTGATGAACAAGGAACCCCAGATCCTGTTGTATTTCCCCTTTTCCCAACTTGGCACCATTTAGATAATAATCTTCCTTCCTGTTTTTGCTACCAAAGTGGATAACCTCACATTTATCCACATTAAACTGCATCTGCCATGCATCTGCCCACTCCCCCAACTTGTCCAAGTCACCCTGCATTCTCATAGCATCCTCCTCACAGTTCACACTGCCACCCAGCTTTGTGTCATCTGCAAATTTGCTAATGTTACTTTGAATCCCTTCATCTAAATCATGAATATATATTGTAAATAGCTGTGGTCCCATCACCGAGCCTTGCGGTACCCCACTAGTCACTGCCTGTCATTCTGAAAGGAACCCGTTAAAAACTACTCTTTGTTTCCTGTCTGCCAACTAATTTTCTATCCATGTCAGCACTCTACCCCCAATACCATGTGCCCTCATTTTACCCATTTATCTCCTATGTGGGACCTTATCCAATGCTTTCTGAGAGTCCAGGTACACCACATCCACTGGCTCTCCCTTGTCCATTTTCCTAGTTACATCCTCAAAAAATTCCAGAAGATTAGTCAAGCATGATTTCCCCTTTGTAAATCCATGCTGACTCGGACCGATCCTGTTACTGCTATCCAAATGTGCCGCTAGTTCATATTTTATGATTGAATCCAGCAACTTCTCCACCAGCGATGACAGGCTAATTGGAAGATCGGAGCAAAAGGTTGCGTCCCGAAACCAGGGTGAGGACCAACACTAAAGAAATAACACACCCAACCCCGCTGGAGCCCCTGCATCCCACAAATATCGATGTATTATGGTGAAAGCAAAACATACATAGGATGCCAACTACCGTGAATTAATGAATTATTCATTATTCAAATCTTTGGGATTTCACCATATTTCATGAATCATCACTGCTTCTCCCTCCACAATTTACCTGCAGTTTTTATCCTTTCTGTCTTTCAATATTTAATGATAGATAGCATCTATACTGCACTGTAGGTTAATGAGTCGAATGCCAAATATTTAAATTATTGGTGCATTTTGGGCTCAGAATTTGCTAAAAATTAAATGATACACTCCCTTAATAAACTAACCAACAGCCTGACTTGTGAATTATGACAAATAGGCAGCCAAATGGTGCTGCTCTTCCCTGACTTTGTGGAAGCATCTAGCCCAGTCTTTATCGTCCTGAAATTGTCATGATGTTGGTGTACCTGTACTTCAATTACTTATTTAATCACAGCAGAACGATCAATCAAGTCATTAATACAGCCCCGGTCCCACTTAGGAAACCTGAACGGAAACCTTTGGAGATTTTGCGCCCCACCCAAGGTTTCCGTGCGGTTCCCGGAGGTTTTTGTCAGTCTCCCTACCTGCTTCCACTGCCTGGAACCTCCGGCAACCACCTGCAACCTCCGGGAACCGCACGGAAACCTTGGGTGGGGCGCAAAGTCTCCAGAGGTTTCCGTTCAGGTTTCCTACTGTACACTGCACAATGACAATTAAAGTTGAATCTGAATCTAAGTGGGACAGGTAATCAACATCCCTTTCTTGTAAAATGAATGGTTAAATAAGAAGCTTATGGTCATTTAAAAGATGCCAAATTATAGACCTCAATTTTATTATGTTTTTCTTTTGTTTATTTCCCTCGCTCTTAATCCAGCCTTTATTTCTTTTGGGTTTTTTCCCCCCTGTGTACCTAATTTGACATGGCACTTCTCATTCCTTCTTCTGATTATTCCTCAGTCCTTTAATTAAATTATTCATGGAAATACACACTTAGTGCCGACTCTCCAAGTTGCTAAAATGCCTCATGGTCCGGCAAATGCTGGCTTTTATGTTTTTGAAGACAAGAGTTGCAAATAGGCAACAGGGAAACATTCAATTGATGTAGGGCACGAAATTGTGGTGAGTGATTACCACGATGGATGTGAAAGAAAGAGGATTAATCATCCCATGTTGCTCGACAATCTTAACATATTAGCATCATACACCTTATAATCCATTTTACATTTCCTACATTCAACAGGGTCAAGCACCTTCCGATACATTTAGGTGTGATTCTGACTTAAAGATATTTAGTTATAATTTTGCGTATAGTAGTTTCATAGTAGTAGTTCCAGAGGGTAGTTGAGGCCAGTTCATTGGCTATATTTAAGAGGGAGTTAGATGTGGCATTTGTGGCTAAAGGTATCAGGGGGTATGGAGAGAAGGCAGGTACGGGATGCTGAGTTGGATGATCAGCCATGATCATATTGAATGGCGGTGCAGGAGTAAGCCATTCGGCCCTTCGAGCCTGCACCGCCATTCAATATGATCATGGCTGATCATCCAACTCAGTATCCCGTACCTGCCTTCTCTCCATACCCTCTGATCCCCTTAGCCACAAGGGCCACATCTAACTCCCTCTTAAATATAGCCAATGAACTGGCCTCGACTACCCTCTGTGGCAGAGAGTTCCAGAGATTCACCACTCTCTGTGTGAAAAAAGTTCTTCTCATCTCGGTTTTAAAGGATTTCCCCCTTATCCTTAAGCTGTGACCCCTTGTCCTGGACTTCCCCAACATCGGGAGCAATCTTCCTGCATCTAGCCGGTCCAATCCCTTAAGAATTTTATAAGTTTCTATAAGATCCCCTCTCAATCTCCTAAATTCTAGAGAGTATAAACCAAGTCTATCCAGTCTTTCTTCATAAGACAGTCCTGACATCCCAGGAATCAGTCTGGTGCAGGCTCGAAGGGCCGAATGGCCTACTCCTGCACCTATGTTCTATGTTTCTATATATAATTGGCTCCTCTGCCAAGCACAAGCACCAAAATATAAATGCTTCTTTCAGATTTTTAGAGCTAACATTCCAATTTTCTCCATTCTAGTCATCAGTAAAGCCAGGATCAGCAGCAACGCAGAAGTCTGCAGACTCATGCAAGGTAAGAACAGTCATTGCACGTGCATAATTAACATTGTTGCATCACCGTGATATAAAACTATTTTAGAAGATCTATTTGGAAACCACACATGAAAGAATCAGGGTGGGAAGCTGTCATTTAGGAAATCTTACAGGCAACATATTCTTTGACACCATAACTATGTGCGTTTCAGTTCCCTGCTGGTCCCAACAACTGGAATTCTAGAAAGAAATTTGCAACTGCATTGTTCCCACGGGTAATCAATACCTAACCTGAAATCCACTCAAATCCACTGAAAGCCTTCTCTGCTCCCTTTAAAGAGATGAATATAGTTTGTTTTTTATAACATCAGTTTGCTTCCCCAATATTATGTACTAGCACCAATGTTAATGACTGCTTGCCAAAATTGGAATAACTGTGACTGGACAGGAAATGTCCACTTTTGACATACTACCTTTAATGATGGCTGGAGAAGAAAGGGGACTATTAGAATGACTTTACCTTTTCTACCTTTCTATCCTGGGCCTCCTCCATGGCTAGAGTGAGGCCCACCGTAAATTGCAGTAGTTCAAGAAGGTAGCCCACCATTACCTCCTCAAAGAAGTTAGAAATAGGTAATAAATGCTGTCCTGGCCAGTAACACTCAGAAAAACAATTAATAAATATTAGGTAGATCAATGATTTGTCTTGTTTCTCGCCACGATCCAAAACAAGTTCCAAGCCATTTTATATATTTTACCAGAAAGGTGCATTTTGTTATTTGTGATTTTATTTTGTGATGTCAATTGTTTAAGTTTGGAATCTTTTCTTTAGTCCAAGACGAAATCTGGTTCGGTCTTACCTGGTGCGGCTGGTGGGGTGAAGCAGCAACAACCACAATCCACAGCTACTAGTCAGAGCAAAATGGGTCAGCTGTTCGGCAAAACATCGAATCTGGTAATTTACATCCAAGTTAAGAGTTAGAAATTGAAATTATATATGCAATGCTTTGAAAAGATATCTTTAGGAATGTAGACCATATCCCTTAATAGTTCAACAAGGTGTATGGATGGTATTTTTCATGTCACCATATTCAAAATAGGAATATAAATAGCTGACCTAATGCTACATTTCCAGCTGATCTATCTGACGAAGATTAGAAATAAGGAGATGAAAGAAAGTGAAGAGAAAAATATGGTGGTACAATGAGAAACAAAATATTGCAGTTGCTGAAATTCTGAAATAAATGAAAACACTGTAGATACTCAACAGGTCAGGCAGCATTTATGGTGAGACAATCTGATTTTACATTGCAGATTTATGATATTCTAAATCAAGGGAGCTGACCTGAAAATCTCAACTCTTTTTTTTGTCTCCGCAGACGTTGCCTGATCTGCTGAGTTTCCCCAGCACTTTCTATTTTTATTTGAAGTTAGTCAATCTGCATGGTTGTAGTTATACAGTGATATTTGAGTTACTATACAGCCATACTAAGTAAAAAGCAACAAGACAGAAAGCCAAATAAAATAAAATTTACCACAGCAGAATCCACATTCCTCACTGTGATGGAAGGTCATAAAGTTCAATCATTTGCCTCGTTTGTTCACCCTTGGTGACCAGTTTGCCATTGCCATCTTCAACACTGCTGGGGGAGATGTCAGTGAGAACAGGCAGTTTACCGCAGATGCATATATTAACCAATGACTAATTACTGTTTGCAGAGCAAACATGTGTGAGACTTTTGCCAGGGATTGATGGAAACACTGGGATCTACACTGATTGTATCTCCAGTTGTGCTCAATTGACTATAACATGCGCCTTAAACAGGTTCCTTGCAAAAATAAGGTGCCCTGTTGATTCTGTCGTGTGATCCACTACCTTCACAGAATGCAAACTTTTATGTACCAGTAATATAGAATTGATGTATGAAAACAAGTCGTATACCGTGTTACCATAAATAGTATGTATCATGTTATTTTGTGCACACATTTATGGCAGTTGCCAAAACCTCTCTATTTTGGTAATCTACTGCTCAAACCTGCAAACACAGCAGGTGTCACAACATAGCAAGATGCTATACGAACATTTGCCAATTAGATTTGTGACTCAGCTCAACTAATTGTTAGTAAAATCATTGCCCCGGCTCTGATATCTAGCAAGGCAAGCCACAAAAGTTGTGTCATGTTTGCTGAGTTCTGTATAACCTCTATACTTCGGGAAACAATCTTAGAGCCTCAGATAAATGAAGACATTAAACACACTCATTTTTCATCCTAATATGAGCAGCCAGTGTCTGCTTGAAATGATTACACACTTATTAGTTAGTTTAGCTGTGGTAATCTTTGCTCCAAGTTGGAAAATGTGCGGATTTAATTCCCACGTCACAGTGTTGAATGCGCAATCGAGATGAGATTTGAGTGTAATACTGAGGGGTTTCTGTACTGTCAGATGTAGTGTTATTTGAATGAGATATTAAACAGCGATTCTGCCTCCCTCCTCAGGATGTTAAAGACCCTTGGGGGGTCAAAAAGGGGTCAAAAGGGGTCAAAAACTTTATTTGCCATTTGTGCTTACACACATAGGAACTCTTGTGCGGCTATTCAGAGAGTCAAGTTACGTTAAAAAATTTAAATTAAAAATTTTTAAATTTTAAAAAATTTAAAAAGACACACAGAAGACACATAGAGCATTGTAGCTTGCACAAACACTATATCAGGACATCAGTTCATTTTGTTGTGTTTTGGCCAAGAATCTCACTGTTGCAGGGAAGAAGCTCTTAAAAAAGCGTGTTCTTTTTGTGGCGATACTGTCCGCTCGTCTGTGCCTGAGGTTGTATGTGCAGTTTTTGTGTTTGAGCAGGGAGTGAGCTGGATGTAGTGTGTCTCTAATGATTCTCCCTGCTCTTTTTTGACAGCGCTGTGTGTAGATTGTGTCCATGGAGGGGAGTTCAGTTCTGATGATCCTCTCAGCAGTCTTTATGACTCTTTGCAGAGCCTTCCTCTCTATCTGTGTGGTGTTTCCATACCACACCGTGATGCCTGTGGTGAGGATGCTCTCTACCAGTCCTTTGTAGACCTGGGTGAGAGGGCGACAGAGCAGACCAGCTTTTCTGAGCAGCCTGATGAAGTACAGTCTCTGCTGGGCTTTTTTCACTGTGGCTGCAGTGTTCAAAGTCCAGTTCAGATCTGATGTTATTTGTAGTCCCAGGTATCTGTAACTGTCAGCCCTCTCCACCACAGTCCCCTTGATGATGAGGGGCTGCAGGGGGGGTGGATTTTTTCTGAAGTCCATTATTATTTCTTTTGTCTTGTCTGTGTTGAGGCTTAGGTCGTTCACCTCACCATAGGCAAGAATGTCGTTCACCAGACTCCTTGGACAATGTTCCTGGTGGTTTGAATAATAATTCAAGCATCAAATGGCATCACATGAACAGATAATCTGATTGTATATTTCAATGCTGGGGATATTCTGAGTCATGGGAAATGCAGTATCTATCTATCTATCTATCTATCTATCTATCTATCTATCTATCTATCTATCTATCTATTATATAAAGGTCTGTGCCTGTCGCCTGCGGTCCGTCCGGCTGCCTTTCTGCCTTTTGATTCGTTTCCATCGTGTGATGTCACAATGCCCAATGCTCGCAGATGTCCAATCACAATGCCCAATGCTCGCAGATGTCCAATCGGAATGGATCCATTTACATGGACGGCTGCATTTCTTCCTTTGATTCACTGCAACTCCGAAACCAGACGCAGAATCGCCAACATCTTTTCCATTTCGGTAGATTTCACTTTTCTTTCTAAGTATCCGCTCCTCATTACATTTCGTCGTGTTTAAGTACACGTTTTTAATCAAATCCTTTCCCCCCCCACCAATATTTCAAAAATAAACTGGCTTCTCACCCATAGAAGCAGCCCCAGCCCCTGGTGAACGTTCCATCGTGTGATTTCACAATGCCTGATGCTCACAGATGTCCAATCGGAATGGATTGATTTACATATGCCTTTGCAGGAGGCCCGGCCCCTGGTGAACGTTCCATTGTGTGATGTCACAATGCCCAATGCTCAAAGACATTGTTGCCATAGAGGGAGTACAGAGAAGGTTCACCAGACTGATTCCTGGGATGTCAGGACTTTCATATGAATAAAGACTGGATAGACTTGGCTTGTACTCGCTAGATTTTAGAAGATTGAGGGGGTATCTTATAGAAACTTACAAAATTCTTAAGGGGTTGGACAGGCTAGATGCAGGAAGATTGTTCCAGATGTTGGGGAAGTCCAGAACAAGGGGTCACAGTTTAAGGATAAGGGGTAAATCTTTTAGGACCGAGATGAGAAAAACATTTTTCACACAGACCCTACCCCTCTCCTCCTCCCTCCCCACTCTTCCACTTTTCTCCCCCCTTCCCCACTCTTTCCCCTCTCTCCCCCCACCCCTCTCCCCCTCCCTCCCTCCTCCCCTCCCTCCCCATCCCCCCCCCCCTCCCCCACATCTCTCTCCCCATCTCTCACCCCCTACCCCGCTCTCCTTTCCCTCCCAAATCTGTCCCGTTTCCTCCTCCTCCTCTCCCCTCCCTCCCCTCTTCTCACCCCCCTCCCCCCACCTGTGTGTTTGGGGGGTGGTTAATGTGAGTGTGATGCCTCAGCCCCCCCCCCCCCCCCCCCCCCCCCCCCCCCCGCAAACGCCGTTGGGGAAACAGACCCAACGGGTCTGCACTTGGTCTAGTGATATATAAAACTATTGGGGTCAGGAAGTCAAGATGCTGCTTTACAGGATTTTGGTTCGGAAACATTTGGAGTATTGCGTGCAGCTCTGGTTGCCCCAATGCAGATGCTTTAGAATGGATGCAGGGGAGGTTTAGCAGAATGATGCCTGGATTAGGGGGTATAAACTACAGGGAGACATTGGACAGACTTGGATTATTTTCTCTGGAATGTCGGTGGTTGAGAAGAGACCTGATAGAAGTATATAAAATTCTGAAAGGCGTAGAAAGGGTGGACGGTCAGAACATTTTTCCAAGGATTGAAATATCGAATACTTGAGGGCATAGCGTTTAGATAAGCCGGGCAAAGTTTGAAGGAGATATGCAGGACATTTATTTTTTACATAGACGGTGGTGAGGGCCATCAGGATTGGTGGTGAAGACTCTTGGACAGGCACATGGATATGTAAGGAATGGAGGGATATGGATTATGTGCAGGCAGATTAGAGTTGGTCTTGGCTTCATTGTATTGTACTATGAATGCATGTTTGTCGTTTACAAGATCTCCCTGATGGTCCTGGAAACAGAATTATATTAATTCATCAATGCACCATGCTTTTTCGCTCAAGGATTTGAGAAATTTCTTTAGGATCCAAAATTGTTGTCAGCACACATGTCTTTTTGGGATTGGCCTTTCTGCCACTCCAGATTTTGGTTAGGAGAGCAATCTCTGGAATGGAGGTTCAATCTCTCAGTCTATTTGAAATGGAGAAGTAATTTATGCCAATTTGATGTAATTGCATTATGTGCTTTACTGAGAGATGATATTACAGTCCTAACTTCAGGTGATTCATGTGGCATGCTTGACTATAGCTTGTGATTCCTTGCACAAGGACTCCACATTAGTTGGTAATTAAATTGTTACAGTTCAGTTAATTTGTCATTTCAAGCTTGAAATAGCTTGAGGCCTGGATAGAGTGGATGTGGAGAGGATGTTTCAAATAGTGGGAGAGTCTAGGACCCGAGGTCAGAGCATCAGAATAAAAGGATGTTCCTTTTGGAAGGAGATGAGGAGGAATTTGTTTAGTCAGAGGGTGGTGAATCTATGGAATTAATTGCCACAGATGGTTGTGGAGGCCAAGTCAATGGATATTTTTAAGGCAGAGATAGACAGATTGTTGACTAGCACGAGTGTCAGGTTATGGGGAGAAGGCACGAGAATGGGGTTAAGAGGGGAAGATAGCTCAGCCATGATTGAATAGCGACTAGACGTCATGGGCCAAATGGCCTAATTCTGCTCCTATCACTTATGAACATGAAATCATGTTAGCTGAGTTGAATTATGTAGAATTGCAAGGAAAACTTTCAAAATTGTTTGTCACCTTTTAAATAAATTACACAAAAAATAAACAATGTGAGAGATGATGATATGTGTTTGTGAGATTTGATTACCCAACAGGAAGAATTGGTATCCTAGCGTGATTAATCAGAGGCATGAAGTGATTGAAAGGAATAAATGAATCTATTCTGCGATATGCAATATTTTGTCCAAAAAATACCACCATGCAAGAAAGTACAGGAAGGATACACTAATCAGGGAGCTCAGAAAACAAGCCAGTACAGTGCCCTGCATAATGTTTGGGACAAAGACCCATCATTTATTTATTTGCCTCTGTACACCACAATTTGAGATTTGTAATAGGAAAAAAAATCACATGTGGTTAAAGTGCACATCGTCAGATTTTATTAAAGGGTATTTTTATACATTTTGGCTTCACCATGTAGAAATGACACTTGTGTTTATACATAGTCCCCCCATTTCAGGGCACCATAATGTTTGGGACACATGACTTCACAGGTGTCTGTAATTGCTCAGGTGTGTTTAAATGCCTCCTTAATGCAGGTACAAGAGAGCTCTCAGCACCTAGTCTTTCCTCCAGTCTTTCCATCGCCTTTGGAAACTTTTATTGCTGTTTATCAACATGAGGACCAAAGTTGTGCCAATGAAAGTCAAAAAGCCATCATGAGACTGAGAAACAAGAAGAAAACTGTTGGAGACATCAGCCAAACCTTAGGCTTACCAAAATCAACTGTTTGGAACATCATTAAGAAGAAAGAGAGCACTGGTGAGCTTACTAATCGCAAAGAGACTGTCAAGCCAAGGAAGACCTCCACAGCTGATGACAGAAGAATTATCTCTATAACAAAGAAAAAACCCCAAACACCTGTCCGACAGATCAGAAACACACTTCAGGAGTCAGGTGTGGATTTGTCAATGACCACTGTCTGCAGAAAACTTCATGAACAGAAATACAGAGGCTACACTGCAAGATGCAAACCACTGGTTAGCCGAAAAAATAGGATGGCCAGGTTACAGTTTGCCAAGAAGTACTTAAAAGAGCAACCACAGTTGTGAAGAGATGAGACAAAGATTAACTTATATCAGAGTGATGGCAAGAGCAAAGTATGGAGGAGAGAAGGAACTGCCCAAGATCCAAAGCATACCACCTCATGTGAAATACGGTGGTGGGGGGTTATGGCCTGGGCATGTATGGCTGCTGAAGGTACTGGCTCACTTATCTTCATTGATGATACAACTGCTGATGGTAGTAGCATAATGAATTCTGAAGTGTATAGACAATAGACAATAGGTGCAGGAGTAGGCCATGTGGCCCATCAAGCCAGCACCGCCATTCAATGTGATCATGGCTGATCATCCACAATCAGTACCCCGTTCCTGCCTTCTCCACATATCTCCCGACTCTGCTATCTTCAAGAGCCCTATCTAGCTCTCTCTTGAAAGTTTTCAGAGAACCGGCCTCCACCGCCCTCTGAGGCAGAGAATTCCACAGACTCACAATTCTCTGTGTGAAAAAGGGTTTCCTCATCTCCGTTCTAAACGGCTTACCCCTTATTCTTAAACTGTGGCCCCTGATTCTGGACTCCCCCAACATCGAGAACGTGATTCCTGCCTCTAGCATATCCAAACACTAAATAATCAAACTAGTTTCAATAAGATCCCTAAATTCCAGAGTATACAAGCCCAGCCACTCTATTCTCTCAACATATGACAGTCTCGCCATCCCGGGAATTAACCTTGTTTCCAACATATGATCTAACACATCCTATCTGCTCAAGTTCAAACAAATGCCTGAAAACTCATTGGCTGGCAGTTCATTCTACAGCAAGACTGCTGTCCGAAACAGACTGCTAAAGCAACAAAGGAGTTTTTCAAAGCTAAAAAATGGTAATTTCTTGAGTGGCCAAGTCAATCGCCCGATCTGAACTTAATTGAGCATGCCTTTTATATGCTGAAGAGAAAACTGAAGGGGACTAGCCCAAAAAACAAGTATAAGCTGAAGATGGCTGCAATACAGGCCTGGCAGAGCATCACCAGAGAAGAGACCCAGCAACTGTCCTTGAATTGCAGACTTCAAGCAGTCATAGCATGCAAAGGATATGCAACAAAATACTAAACATGACTGCTTTCATTTACATGACAATGCTGTGTCCTGAACATTATGGTGCCCTGAAATGGGGGGATTATGTATACACACTGTTAATTTCTACACAGTGAAACCAAAATGTATAAAATTACCCTTTATCAAAATCTGACAATGTGCACTATAACCACATGTGATTTTTTTTCTATTACAAATCTCAAATTGTGGAGTATAAAGGCAAATAACTAAATGATGGGTCTTTGTCCCAAACATTATGGAGAGCACTGTATGTGCATGATGGGCCACATGGCCTCTCGTGCTGTCTGATTCTGTGCGACAGGGTATAATCTGAATTTTGAAAAAATAAATTCTCCATTTTCAAAGGACACAAAGGAAAATCAAGACAGAACACATCCAGAAAAATTGACAGGCACTTCTCTTCACAAAAACAATGACTCAAAGATTCAGGTACTAATGATTTTTAAATCTTTTTACTATTGTTCAGCGTACTGTAATATGATAAAATACCAGGCGTAATCAAATTTAAAAGTCTAAGAGACAAGTAATTCTCCCAAACTCGGTTTTCTGCAATGTCAGTTAAACAGTATCCATCTGAGGAACGTCAATTACTTGAAGCCTGTTTCTACATTCATTCTTTTTGGCTAGTGTCATTGTACTATAAAATGGGAATTACTACATTACATTGTTTAGCTATTTATCTGATCCTAATGATTTGTATGGTCTGGAGATTTTTTTTAAATTATCTGTGCACTTTGCAGATTTGCAACGGTTTATTGGATGTACAATGTCAATTTGGTCTGTGTATGAGGAAGGGAATTTTTGAAATAACTTACCATTGTGATGGAATTGAGCTTGAAGGAAGCTGTCATTTGGTGCATTGAACTGAAAAGCTTATAGAAACCTTATGGGAATATCCAATCAGATAGTAATTTATAAAACAGAACTCAATACTGTACAATTCAATACTGTTTGATCTGCTGGCAATGGTGATTTCATTCAAAAGGTCGACTCTGGTGATTTGGAGAATGCATGTTGGTCATTGTTTTGATTCGAGAATTATCAGAAGGAGTTTGTGATCTGTCTGTTCGAATGCAACAATTGTGTTTCTTTTATGTTTTTACGTCCAAAATTACAATATTTTAATTCAGATTACACCAGAAAAGCTAATCTTGCTGTGTATTTCACAGCACAACACATAATGTCCATTGCTGTGTTAAGTAATCTAAGATTAATATGACCTTAAATCTGTCTTTCGGTGGATGGTTGGTGGCAAATGTGAAATTGTTACCATGTGGGAGCTAATGCATGTTCTGAAAACAAAGATAAGAATTGTTAGCGATTTTCACATAAAGCACGAATATATTCAAAAAGAATTGGTAAGTTAATAAAATACAGAAATATTTAATGTGTTCAAAACATTGAAGAGTTCGAAAGTGTAAATGAGATGGAACTGTTTCTGTAAATAGTAGGGTCAGTATTCACAGGTTTCACTTAATCAATTAGAGATCACAGTAAAGATAATTTTATTCATGTGCGATTTATGCTGTCTAAAATGCATTGAAAGGCTGATTAAATTATTTTTTCTTTAAATGAGAGCATGGGGAAAAAGCACACAAGTGAGTCAAACTGCATTTCTTATTTAAAGAATTGGACCAAGCAAAATGGACCCTATGGCATTTTACCATGGTACTGATTGAATTATTAATCTGCAGATGGGATTAGGAGAAATCACATTTTTTAAAAGTAATCAATTAGACACTATGAAGGCATTTTTCCAGAGTTGGAACACATAGCTGTTTTTGCTGTTATCCACTGTATCTGTGCAGCCAAAAAGGGCAGTTATGGACTTGTCACTGTCCAGTCTTGCTCTAACTCCTCAGAAAACTAAACAATCCTGCAGGACTGATGCAGAAAATGCCAACTACATGCCTTTCAAAGGGGATTTACTTCAGAAGCATTTGGAAGATATAATGAAGATAATAAGAGATATGAAAAGTCAGATTGTGAGTGAAGTCACCCACATGGTTGAAGAACAGATACGCATCCTAAAAGCAACCATTGTCCAATCATTGGAAAATGCAAGCATTGAGCAGAAGAAAGCAATCATTGCACCTCTAACAAAAGTATCAGAAATTGAGGTGAGTCAATACCACCTGAGGAGGATTATTAGTGGATGAGCAAACTTTTATCTGCACTTTGAGGCATTATCTGCAGTACGCCATGTCGTACAGTCATATTTCGAAAAATATATTTCGAATGTTGCTGCTAATTTTTTTTTTTAATTAAAAAATGTGTTGATTTAGGGAATAATTCAATCCATTCAATAAATGGCCAGAAGATAAATTTCAAATACAGTATATTAAAACATTGAGTCCAATTCAAATATTCTACATTGACCATGATGTGCTTTAGGATGATTCAGGATATCCTCGGGAACATAAGGCCATTTTTACATTGTTTTTATTAGGTGTCAGTGTTATTTTATGTCAGTCATAAATTGAGATAGTGAAAATAATGTCCCAACCTCGTGATTTTAAGAGACATAAGACAAAATAAATTTAATATACTTGAAAACTGCGAAGCATAGAATTTAAACTGGATTGTACTATAAGGGGGTATAATTCTTCTTAGTAAAGTAATTTACTAATAATTTCAGATGGGTATAATTTGTTGTTTCAAATATCAGTATGGTCCTTTCCAAATATGTGTAAATGGGCATAAAAAAAAATGATTTCCATCAATGATACATAGATACATAGAAAATAGGTGCAGGAGTAGGCCATTCGGCCCTTCGAGCCTGCACCGCCATTCAATATGATCATGGCTGATCATCCAACTCAGTATCCCGTACCTGCCTTCTCTCCATACCCCCTGATCCCTTTAGCCACAAGGGCCACATCTAACTCCCTCTTAAATATAGCCAATGAACTGGCCTCAACTACCCTCTGTGGCAGAGAGTTCCAGAGATTCACCACTCTCTGTGTGAAAAAGTTTCTTCTCATCTCGGTCCTAAAGGATTTCCCCCGTATCCTTAAGCTGTGACCCCTTGTCCTGGACTTCCCCAACATCGGGAACAATCTTCCTGCATCTAGCCTGTCCAACCCCATAAGAATTTTGTACGTTTCTATAAGATCCCCTCTCAATCTCCTAAATTCTAGCGAGTATAAGGCAAGTCTATCCAGTCTTTCTTCATATGAAAGTCCTGACATCCCAGGAATCAGTCTGGTGAACCTTCTCTGCACTCCCTCTATGGCTATAATGTTCTTCCTCAGATTTGGAGACCAAAACTGTACGCAATACTCCAGGTGTGGTCTCACCAAGACCCTGTACAACTGCAGTAGAACCTCCCTGCTCCTATACTCAAATCCTTTTGCTATGAAAGCTAACATACCATTCGCTTTCTTCACTGCCTGCTGCACCTGCATGCCTACTTTCAATGACTGGTGTACCATGACACCCAGGTCTCGCTGCATCTCCCCTATTCCTAATCGGCCACCATTTAGATAGTAGTCTGCTTTCCTGTTTTTGCCACCAAAGTGGATATGCCACCAATGATGTGATATGATGCTTCCCATCAAATGTGATATTCAAGAACATGTACATGTATTTTGAAATACCGGGTTTATAACAAATGTGGGTGATGCTGAGGTGCCTTGCTGCTTTATCCTCGCAGTTTTGCAAAACGAAAAGGTGAAATTTCGGGATTCCAGACTGATTCCTGGAATGATGATGCAATAAAGCATTTGACTGCTAATTCTAAAACCAATAATCTCATCTAATATCTAAAAACAAGACCACACTGATCAATTTCCACATTATAAATAGAAAGGGTTTTCCAGCGTGGTTCCACGTAACCATTTATATAATGGCATTCAATTTTTATTTCATGCTTGCAACATCACTTGAAAAACAACATAGATAAAATAAATCAAAGCAGTGCTTTACATTTCATTATTTTTATACATTATTAGTATATAACACTGCAGTTGTGCTCAAAGCTATCTGGTGTTTGCTGTTATGGAAGTACTTGGTTCTGTAAAATAATTTCTCATCATGACTGCTTATCTGGAGTGATGCTTTCTTTTGCTGCATTTTTATGCAATAAACCTGGATGTCATTGTTCTGTTAAATTGAGGTCTTAGGTTTGACTTCATTCCAAAATAGTTGGGATATTTTCTCATTGCTGCAAGGATTGTGAATGAAGTAAGTTTGAATGGTTTAGTTCCGTGTGGGAGTAACTATATGCAACAAATTTACCTTCATTTGCTCTATGTCCAAAATGGAAATATACCACTGGTGCATTAGTTTTGAGTTGAATTAATCCAAAGATTTGGACAAATTGAATGGTGTATGATCTAATTCCTTTAACGACTCTAATGTTATTACCAGATGCAAAAGAAAATATACATCTGACTGTTGTAGTTCAAGCTTTAGGATCTAAATATAAATTTGGTACTAATACTAATCGTTGAGAAGCATAATTAAAAATGCAGGTCCGATTCATGACATTTATTGAAATGAATGAAACAATCTTATATTAGGTGATGGACATATTCAGCAATCAATATTGTTATGTCTATTTATTTCCATTGAAATAAGCGATTAGGGCCTGTAATGCAATAGCAGGGATGGGCGTGGATATGGATTCAATTGCAGATTCAAAAAGGGTTTAAACCAGCATCTGCAGTTCTTTCCGATATATTTGCATTGGGTTTATTTACATTAGATGTAGAGAAGATTCCAAAACTGCTAGGCACATGAAACTGCAGATAATAGAATCTTGATTAAAACATATTGCTCGAAGAACTCAGCGGGTCAGACAGTATCAGTCTGAAGAGGAATCTCGACCCAAAACGTCACATGTCCATTCTCTCCACAGATGCTGCCTGACCTGCCAAGTTCCTCCAGCACTTTGTTTTGATCCAAAAATGCTGTATGACTGAATTTTGATAAATGTGCAAACTTAATAAATATTTTATTTTATCTGGTGGCATTGCTTGGGGTGATATTTGTTAGTTCGTCGGCGAATACTTAATTTGTGAGTTAGTCCAGGTTTCTTTCAACTGAAAATATTTCAATAGTTGTCAGATAAATAACCTGGATTTGCTGATGATGATTCTTCTTTAACTGCCATCAAAGCCTTTAAGTCAAGTCAGTATGGGGAATACCAATCAATTCTTAGCAGGTGTGTAGGAAAGAACTGTAGATGCTGGTTTAAATCGAAGGTAGACTCAGAATACTGGAGTAACTCAGTGGGACAAGCAGTATTTCTGGAGAGAAGGAATGGGTGATGTTTCAGGTCGAGACCCTTCTTCAGACTGATGTCATGGGAGTGGGTGGGACAGAGATAGAATGTAGTCGGAGACAGTGAGATTGTTGGAAGAACTGGGAAGGGGGAGAGGTTGGAGAGAGAGAGGAAAAACAAGGGCCATTTGAAGTTAGAGAGGATGCTATGAGAATACAGGATGACTTGGACAGGTTGGGTGGGTGGGCAGATGCATGGCAGATGCAGTTTAATGTGGATAAATGTGAGGTTATCCACTTTGGTAACAAAACAGGAAGGCAGATTATTATCTAAATTGTGTCAAGTGGGAAAAGGGGAAGTACAATGGGATCTGGGGTCTTTGTTCATCTGTCAATGAAAGTAAGCATGCAGGTACAGCAGGCAGTGAAGAAAGCGAATGGCATGTTGGCCTTCATGACAAGAGGAGTTGAGTATAGGAGCAAAGAGGTCCTTCTGCAGTTGTATAGGGCCCTAATTTGGTCGCCTAATTATTGGAAGGATGCCAACAAAATAGAGAGAGTACAGAGGAGATTTACTAGAATGTTGCCTGGGTTTCAGCAACTAAGTTTCAGAGAAAGGTTGAACAAGTTAGGTCTTTATTCTTTGGAGCGCAGAAGGTTAAGGGGGGACTTGATAGAGGTCTTTAAAATGATGAGAGGGATAGACAGAGTTGACGTGGATAAGCTTTTCCCATTGAGAGTAGGGAAGATTCAAACAAGAGGATATGACGAGAATTAAGGGACAGAAGTTTAGGGAAACATGAGGGGGAACTTCTTTACTCAGAGAGTGGTAGCTGTGTGGAATGAGTTTCCAGTGGTAGTGGTGGAGGCAGGTTCGATTTTATCATTTAAAAATAAATTGGATAGTTATATGGACGGGAAAGGAATGGAGGGTTATGTTCTGAGTGCAGGTAGATGGGACTAGGGGAGAATAAGTGTTCGGCACGGACTTGAAGGGCCGAGATGGCCTGTTTCCGTGCTATGGTTATATGGTTATAGTGAGACCACACCTGGAGTATTGTGTGGAGTTTTGGTCCCCTAATTTGAGGAAGGACATTCTTGCTATTGAGGGAGTGCAGCGTAGGTTCGCAAGGTTAATTACCGGGATGGCGGGACTGTCATATGCTGAGAGGATGGAGTGGCTGTATACACTGGAATTTAGAAGGATGAGAGAGAATCTTATTGAAACATAAGATTATTAAGGATTTGGACACACTAGAGGCAGGAAACATTTTCCCGATGTTGGGGGAGTCCAGAACCAGGGGTAAGGCATTTAGAACGGAGATGAGGAAATACTTTTTCACACAGAGTTGTGAGTCTGTGGAATTATCTGCCTCAGAGGACGGTGGAGGCAGGTTCTCTGGATACTTTCAAGAGAGAGCTTGATAGGGCTCTTAAAGATAGCGGAGTCAGGGGATATGGGGAGAAGGCAGGAACGGGGTACTGATTGGGGATGATCAGCCATGATCACATTGAATGGCGGTGCTGGCCCGAACGGCCGAATTGCCTACTCCTGCACCTATTGTATATTGCCTATTGTCAATATTCATAGCACTGAGGTGTAAGCTACCCAAGCGAAATATGAGGTGCTGTTCCTCCAATTTGCGCTAGGCCTCACTCTGACAATGAGGAGGCCCAGGTCAGATTGGGAATGGAAGGGGGAGTTAAAGTGCTGATCAACCGGGAGATCAGGTAGGTTAAGATGGACTGAGTGGAGGTGTTCAGCTAAACGATCCCCGAGCCTGTGCTTGGTCTCGCCGATGTACAGGAGTTGACACCTGGAACAGAGGATATGGTAGCTGAGGTTGGAGGAGGTGCAAGTGAATCTCTGCTTCACCTGGAAAGACTGTTTGTGTCCTGGGAAGGAGTCAAGGGGGGAGGTAAAGGGACAGGTGTTGCATCTCCTGCGGTTGCAGGGATCAGTACCTGGGGAGGGGGTGGTTTAGGTGGGAAGGGACCAGGTAGCTGCGGAGGGAACAGCCTCTGTGGAAAACAGAAGGGGGTGGAGATGGGAAGATGTGGCCAGTAGTGGGATCCTGTTGGAGGTGGCGAATATGTTGGAGGATTATATGCTGTATGCGACGGCTGATGGGTGGAAGGTGGGGACAAGTGTGACTCTGTCCTTGTTACGAATGGGGTGAGGGGGAGCAAGAGCGGAGCTGCGGGACATCGAGGAGACCGTAGCGAGAGCCTCATCTGTAATGGAGGTGGGGAACCCCCGTTGCCTAAAGAACGAGAACACCTCCAATGACCTGGTATGGAAAAGCTCATCCTGGGCGCAGATGCAGCGCAGACGGAGGAATTGGGAGTAGGGGATAGAGTCTTTACAGGAAGCAGATTGGGAAGAAGTGTAGTCTAGATAGCTATGGCAGTCAGTGGGTTTGTAATGGATGTCTGTCAATAGTCTGTGATGGAGATGGTGAGATCTAGAAATGGTAGGGAGATGTCGGACATGGTCCAAGTGAATTTGAGTGCAGGATGAAAATGAGTCGTTAAGTTGATGAAGTCGGTGAGTTCCGCATGGGCGCAGGAGGTAGCCCCGATGTAGCCATCAATGCAGTGGTAGAGTTCGGGGATAGGACTAGTGTACGCCTGGAAAAGTGATAGTTCGACGTACCCTACAAAGAGGCAGGCATAGCCAGGGCCCATGCGAGTGCTCATAGCTCCACCTTGGATTCGGTGGAAGTGGGAAGAGTTGAAGGAGAAGTTGTTGAGGGGAAGGGCCAGCTCTGCTAGGCGGGGGAGAATCCTTAGCAGGTGGTGGTTTGACCTTCCATGATCCCATTTTGCTTAAAGAACTAACATGCTAGATAATTCAAACTTTATTTTGCTTAGTGTGTTCACTTCTGGTAGAAAGAGAACTGTAATACTAACAGGGACTTAACCTGGAATCATGCCCTCTAGATGCGTAGTGAGCTGCACTACCCAGTGCTTATAAATCAAGCCCAAAATCAGATGTTTAGCTAAAACTGACTGCACCACATGGCGTTTCAACACAAGAAGTTGTGTGCTTTATGTGTGTGCCAGCACATTTTAGCTAAATAGTGAAATGTACCTGTTTTATCTTTAAAAGGATGGCAAACCAATGTTGAGTACCATGGAACAACTCATGGAGCCGTTTCCATCACAAGGGCCAGATGCTCCAATTCCTAAATGCACTGGGCCTGCAGCGAAGGTATGCATCGAAGATTGTCATGAAAAGCCAAGTCTATGAATAGGAGGTACACAGAAAAAAGCTGGAGAAACTCAGCGGGTGCAGCAGCATCTATGGAGCGAAGGAAATAGGCAACGTTTCGGGCCGAAAACCCTTCTTCAGACTGAGGAGCGCTGTTTAACAGAAAGACTTGAATTGACGTAGCAGCTTGTCATGTTCTCTTCTGGCATCCTGAAATGACTTATTTGTGAAGTGTGGAGGGAGGCAAAGTGGCAGATGAATTGTTCAATGAAGGTTTTATTAGTATAAAAAAAATTAAGAAGTACCAACTTCTAGAAATACTGAAGATACAGTAACTAAAGTCAGTGATAGAGCATATGAGACATATCTCCCATGTGTGAACCAATATAGGTGCATAATGTCCAGCTGGTGATCTGCTGCCAATGCCATGCCATCAATATTTTCCATGATTGGTTGGCCATGATTGGAATTTTTTTGCTGGGGATTCAGAAGCAAACAATTAGCAAGATGTTCCTCATGGGTCAATGCATATTCTGCATCTCAATGTAATGTGGAACTGGAGAACATAACAAAGGCTAGATGCTGATGCATCCACCCTCATGTTCCTCCTGTGGATTTGTCAGTGTATTTAGGGCTGATTAATTACCAACATGCGCCGATGGGTTAGATCAGTTTGTTTTGAGGTCAGTGCAGTCATTAATCTGCATAGAAAAGGTAAGTGGACTGCCTCATTCTTTATTTAAATGTTTTTACCTAATTCACAAAAGATGCTGCATTTTTAATTTTAAATTGTTTTCAAAGACTATTGAACACCAGGTCACTGTCTCTTGCAGTGTCAGAGATCTCATTAACTCAGTAGTAGCGAGCACATCCTATAACCTGATGTGTTTAAGAAGGTACTGCAGATGCTGGAAAATCGAAGGTACCCAAAAAAGCTGGAGAAACTCAGCGGGTGCAGCAGCATCTATGGAGCGAAGGAAATAGGCAACGTTTCGGGCCGAAACCCTTTCGGGTTTCGGCCCGAAACGTTGCCTATTTCCTTCGCTCCATAGATGCTGCTGCACCCGCTGAGTTTCTCCAGCTTTTTTGTGTACCTATAACCTGATGGTATCCCAACCCTGCATTTCCTGCTTCAATTTCTTATTCAAGATCCACAAAACAAGCTGCCCTGGTAGCCCTGTGTTTCTGCCTGTTCTTGCCCCACTGAACCTGTTTCTTTGTAACTTTACTCCATCCTGTCTTCCCTTGTCCAGTCCCTTCACACTTACATCCAAGGCACCTCGCATGTCCTCCACCATTTAACCATTACCGATTCCCTGTCCCCCACCACTTCATCCTCTCCATGGATGCCCAGTCTTTATACACCTCAACCCCCCATCAGAAGTAATTCACTTCTGTCTGCAACAAAGATCCAACCATTTCCTCTCCACCAACTGGCTCAGCCACCTGGCTGATCTTGTTTCTGTTGATTCCTCTCTCATCTTGTAAAACAAAGCTGTATTGTGGGTGCACAAGCCCTTAGGCACAGCCAATTAATGACTCACTGGCCCACCTTCTAGTCTATGTATGAGCTAGGCTCTGGAATTATGTTTCTATTCAATCAATCAATCAATCAATCAACCTTTATTGTCATCCTGCAAGCAACAGTTGTACAGTGCAAAATAAGAAGATGTTTCCCAGGGAATACCGGAGCATCGCACATGAAATTTAAAACATTTCACACATAATAACAATTTAAGATGGCGGCGCTGGCTTAACAGCTGCGGCCCACCTGCAGTCCGTCTGTTTTTTTTCTTTCTTTTTGTTCCTTTGTCATGTTTTAGTTAATTTTGTTTTATTAAGTTGTGTATGTGTGTGGGTGGGGTGGAAGAAACATGTTTTGGTCTCTTCCTTCGGGCGATGCAACTTTTTTCTGTCGTATTCCCCGTCCCCGTCTCCGTCTGCGCCGAGGCCTAATGCCGGAGCTGGCGGCCCCGGAGCTGTGGCGGCGGCAGCGGCAGCGGAGACCCGACTCGGGCCCGGAGCTGTAGCGGCGGCAGCGGAGACCCGACACGGCCCCGGAGCTGTGGCGGCGGCAGCGGCAGCGGAGACCCGACCCGGCCACGGAGCTGTGGCGGCGGCAGCGGCAGCAGAGACCCGACTCGGGCCCGGAGCTGTAGCGGCGGCAGCGGCAGCTGAGACCCGACTCGGCCCCAGAACCGTGGCGACGGCAGTGGAGACCCGACTCGGCCTCGGAGCTGTAGCAGCGGCAGCGACCACCCGCGGAGTTTGAACCGGCCCGTTCGCGGAGCACGGTTGAGCCGCGGGATTTACCATCACCCGGTGGGGTCACAACATCTGGAGCCTGGATCGCCTCGGCGCAGAGGGAGAACAAAGAAGGAAGAGACAGAGACTTTAAGATTTTGTCTTCCACTACAGTGAGGAGGTGTTTGGTGAACTCACTGTGGTCATGTCCCCTTGTTTGAATCTTCCCTACTCTCAGTGGGAAAAGCTTTTCCACGTCAACTCTGTCTATCCCTCTCATCATTTTAAAAACTTGATAGAGGTTTTTAAAATGATGAGAGGGATAGACAGAGTTGACGTGGAAAAGCTTTTCCCACTGAGAGTAGGGAAGATTCAAACAAGGGAACATGACTTGAGAATTAAGGGACTGAAGTTTAGGGGTAACATGAGGGGGAACTTCTTTACTCAGAGAGTGGTAGCTGTGTGGAATGAGCTTCCAGTGAAGGTGGTGGAGGCAGGTTCGTTTTTATCATTTAAAAATAAATTGGATAGTTATATGGATGGGAAAGGAATGGAGGGTTATGGTCTGAGCGCAGGTATATGGGACTAGGGGAGATTATGTGTTCGGCACGGACTAGAGGGGTCGAGATGGCCTGTTTCCGTGCTGTAATTGTTATATGGTTATATTATATGGATGTTAAATTTGTGTTGATTGTGTGTTTTTGTCATTTTTAATTATATGTATGACTGCAGGGAAACGAAATTTCGTTCAGACCGAAAGGTCTGAATGACAATAAACAAATCTAATCTAATCTAATCTAATCTAATCTAAAAACAATCCAGTCCCTGATGAAACAGTATAAATAGTTAAAAGCAGGTAAAACACCAACGTTAAAATACAGTAAAACCAATCATAAAAACGTCCGGGGCAGCTGATTTGAGTGGCCAGTGCCAGTTATTAAAGTGGCCAGTGCCAGTTATTAAAGTGTCCGTGCCAAGCCGCAGAATCAGGTGACTGTGAGTACAGTTCAATGCTATCCACTGACTGTCCTTTAGAAAAGCATGGGACTGAAAATACCTTAAGGCAAAGGTTCCCAACCTGGGGTAAAATTACCCCCAGGGGGTACATTTCGCCTACCCAGGGGGTAAATTTGTTGATTCTGGATTTGTACATATTTTTTCTGTGTTTGGTTCTGGTATATCTGTTCATCATTAGTTGTTCATAAATAATTGAAATAACATTGATAAGTGCTATTAAAGTTGCCATGGGTAAACAAGATGAAAAGGGGTGTGAACCATTGCCCTAAAGGAACTTGAGCATCTCCAGAACATGGAGAGATAGAATATAGAGACTCCCATCATAATTACCATCCTTTCAATGATGAAGCTGTCCTCTAGGAGAGGCACGCTGAGCAATTTACAGCTGCAGCTGCTGAGGTTGGTCACAGTAGTATGTTTTGCCTCTGTCAGTATATGTCCCATTGAGCTTGATCATCTCATGAAAAATGACTTTTTATTTTAAAAGGATGAAGACCCATTTGATCTACTTGCGGGAACTCTGCCATCGGAGGAACCTGACAAGTCAATTCCAGAATATACTGGTCCAAAAGTGAAGGTATGAATGAAGATCTACTCCAGTTACTTATTTTAGAGATATAGCGTGAAAGCTGACCCACTGAGTCCACGTCAACCAGCGATCCCTGTACATTAACACTATCCTACACACACTAGGGACAATTTACAATTTGATTACTGAAGCTAATTAACCTACATACCTGCACATCTTTGGAGTATGGGAGGCAACAGGAGCACCTGGAGAAAACACTCGCAGGTCATGGGGAGAATGTACAAACTCCATACACACTGCATCCGTAGACAGAATGGAACCCAGGTCACTGAGGTTGTAAGACAGTAACTCTTCCGCTGTGCCACGACTTCAATATGAATGCTGTGATATATTTAGTTGGTCTCTTTCTTGCTACACAAATTGATCAATTTCATGTGAAAAGGTTCCAATCTCTCGTGGTCCATTTGTGAAATTGATCCATTTGTGTGGCTTCTCCGAGACTCCTCAACAACAACAAACATTGATGTTACTCTGCACGGTCCCTCAGGATTGAAGATGACTCACTTCCACTCTGGTTTTGTGGGAACCACTCTAGTTTGGGGTGGCTGATGTGATGCTGTTAACACAACCTTCACGTTTATATCACAGCCATACCATAATAAAACAGCCAGAGAGGTTTCCCAGCTGCCAAATTTGATGACAAACCACATAAAGTATCATTGAAGACCAAACGCATGATCAGAGTGGCAGATATTAAAATGAGGCAAGATAGAAAATTTTAGTGTGGGAATTCCAGAGCGTCCTATCTGTGGGGATAAAAGATTCCTGAGGGTGGAACAGTTGATTTGGAAATGCAGGAGGTGTCACAATAGGAATATGATATCTTGGGGCCGATGACATTTTAATGTCAAGTGGCAACATATAGGAAACCAGTAAGTGGATGTGGAGATGGAATCGCATCTGTTTTGGAAATAAAATTTGAGGCAGTTTCAGTGCTAACATTTGACCTCATTCTCACTTCAGATTCAAGTGTCGTACCACAGCTGACAGATTTAGTTTTAGCCAGATGTCAGCAAGAGAGTTAATAGGGAGGAACTTCGAAGAGACACGGATGGGAATAGTAAAATTGGATAGGTGCCAAGTTCCATGAATCAAACAAATTATCTGCCAATACAGGACTTATGAAACGGTCAAGGGAAGCATTGCTGAGGCAGAAATAAGTGTTGTCAGCGTGTGTGGAATCGTGCGTCTGAAGAAGGGTTTCGGCCCGAAACGTTGCCTATTTCCTTCGCTCCATAGATGCTGCCTCACCCGCTGAGGTTCTCCAGCACTTTTGTCTACTTTCGATTTTCCAGCATCTGCAGTTCCTTCTTGAACATGTGGAATCTTGCATTGTTAGTAAGTGATGATGGCGAGGAGAATAGTCGTTTGATGTAAAGAAGCATGAAGCCGAGTGTGAGCCTGTGCAGACACCAAAAGTAAACCATTGTAGGTTGAATACTACAGTTGAGTAGATGAGAATGGAACCAGGTTTACTTGGCATCATCCAATTTGCAGAGCAGAAAGCAAATTTGAAAGAGAACAGTATCGCCTGGTGCTTGAAAGGCTCCTGCAGGCCGTGAATGTAAAAAGATGCACACTCAACATGTAGAGGAGTGTATTCGTGCCTACTATACTCTGTTGTGCTGATGCAAAGCAAGAATTTCATTGTCCTATATGGGACATATGGCAATAAACACTCTTGACTTGTCTTGAGTGCTGTCACAAACAGTTTCACACAGGAGAAGGAAGGATACACAACTGAAAAGGCTTTAAGGCATTTGTTGATTTCATTTTAATAATCATTTCATAGTTGCAATGAATTTTAATATATATGCAAACTTACATTTGATTACGTTTATTTTTCATGATTTCAGGAATCAGATGCAACTAAGAAGAAGGGTGAACGAGTGGGAGAGCATGAAGACACAATACCGCCTGATTACCGGTTTAAAGACCAGCCTGATCCTAAGGTTTAGATAAGCAAATATTTTGAGATCAGTTGATATTTGTTGCACTAACATTGTTTTAACAAAGCTGTAAAATGAATGATATTACTGTGTAAAGTTAAAGATACTCCACTGTTTATTCTACTACACAATAATGCCATTACAGTTTGATTTACTGGTGCATATGACAATAATTTAATCTATCTAACCTCTTAAGGGGCTGGACAGGTTAGATGCAGGAAGGTTGTTCCCGATGTTGGGGAAGTCCAGAACAAGGGGTCACAGTTTAAGGATAAGGGGGAAATCTTTTAGGATCGAGATGAGAAAATCATTTTTTACACAGAGAGTGGTGAATCTGTGGAATTCTCTGTCACAGAAGGTAGTTGAGGCCAGTTCATTGGCTATATTTAAGAGAGAGTTAGATGTGGCCCTTGTGGCTAAAGGGATCAGGGGGTATGGAGAGAAGGCAGGTACAGGATACTGAGTTGGATGATCAGCCATGATCATATTGAATGGCGGTGCAGGCTCGAATGGCCTACTCCTGCACCTATTGTCTATGTTTCTAAATATTGTGAGAGTTTCTGCTTCCACCACACATCAGACAGAGCATTTCAGATTTGAACTCCAGAATTGAATAAAATAACTTATTCAGCAATTCTCCTCTTTACCAGAATGAGGCATGCAAATTATGAGGGGCTAGAATAGGACAAATAGTGGGAAATGTTTTCCCATTAGCCTAGGTGGCAATGACTAGAGGGCATAAGTTTAAGAGGCAGGAGATTTGGAGGGGATCTGAGGAAGAGAGTGGTTATCATAGGTGATGGTGAAGACTCAGATCCTTACAACATTGAAGACGTATTTAAACAACCCCTTCAATCACCAAAGGGTAGAGAGCTATGGGGCCCAGTTCAAGTAAATGGGATTGCTATAGATGGGTTTTTGATGACTAGCATAAGGTGGTGGGATGAAGAGACTATTTCTGAGCTGACTGTCTCTATTGCTCTCTCAAAATATATTCCCTTATTTATTCCATTTATCAGATGATTTTGGTTCTTAAATCTAATAAAATTCTTAAGGATATTTTTATTTTTTGCAATAGAATAAAGACAAACCAGCATCTTCCTCCACTGGTCCAGGAACTAAACTGAAGACAACAGAGAAGGCAAGTTTATTTTTTGCGAAACATACATTGAATCCCTTCATAAAATTCTTTAAGGACATCATGTACAACTGATGGCGTGTATTTATTTATTTATTTTTAAAGATCCTGGAGATGATTTGTGAAACAACTTTTTATAATTTTGTTCCAGGATAAGAATTATTTGTGGTATACCATTATTGTAAATGTGCAGACTGGTGCACTGTGTATATGACATCTACCTTAGTATTGAAGAAAAGAGGAAGGGAAACAAGTAATTCGAGTGTAAGAAATGTATGATTGAGAAAGTATACATGGCTCGGGGAAAAAACCTCATTGCCAGCAACCTTCCTGGGCCAGCAACGCTTTCATTGTATTTATTTAACTATTAGAATGGGAAAGATATGCAAATATTATTGGATTAATAATAGCTTTTACAATTTGCATTTCTCAAACTTTGTAAAGATGGGGTATAAATTAAAACTCTGTGTCACTATTGTATGGATGTATTAAGATACAAGGTACATTTATTTGTTACATGTGCCAATTGGCACAGTGAAATGTAATCACCATACATCCATACAGTAAAAATTAAGAACACAACATAGAGTTGATAGAATTCAACATAAAACATCCCTACACAGCAGAATCAAAGTTTCCCACTGTGAGGGATGGCACCAAAGTCAGCCTCTTCCTCTAATGTTCCCCAATGTTCACCCGTGGTCGGGGCCTCCCCGAGCCCTCCGCAGTCGCCGCTACGGGTGGCCCGATGTTCAGGCCCGCTCGCCGGGGTGATGTAAGTCCGACGTCGGGGCTGGGGGACCCCCTCAGGGACCTGGACATCAGAGTCGGCCACCTCCTACTGGAGCCGGCATTATCACTCCTACGACATATTTGCTGTCAGATTTTCACTGTTGTTATTTATGATTGGGACCACCACATTGGGACCACCTCATTGGCATATTCTAGAAGTGTGATTAATCGAAGATAAATTCTCTTTAGCCTTGAAGAAATACAGGGAAATGGCCCAGCTGATGGCAAATATTGTGATTTTGTTTGGCTGAAACTGAGGATTGGGAACTGTAATCTTGAAGTATCTGACCTGGTTTATCTATATTTACCATATTATTACCACAGACCATGACACAAGGTGATGTTTTCGAGTCTCTGGCTGCAGACTTTGGCGAAATCTCTGCTGAGCCACTTTCAAAAAGCTCAGCTGCAACTGCTCACTCTGCACCACCACCTCCTACAATGAAGCAGGTACGAATTGAAACTTAACATGTTCGAGAATAATAGATGCCCCAGATGGATGCAAAGTTCAGTTGAAGGGACTCAGTGTTGTAGACCAGGACTTGTGCATTTAAGTCATTGGGAATTGCTTCAGGGTCACAAAAGTATCATAGAATCTAAAATTGAAAATGTTTATCATATTTAAGGTCTTACAAAACTATAATGGATGGGATTTATATAGTGCCTTTCTAATACTCAAGGCGCTTTACATCGCATTATTCATACACTCCTCAGTCACACTCGGTGGTGGTAAGCTACTTCTGTAGCCACAGCTGCCCTGGGGCAGACTGACGGAAGCGTGGCTGCCATTCTGCGCCTACGGCCCCTCCGACCACCACCAATCACTCACACATTCACACACAGGCAAAGGTGGGTGAAGTGTCTTGCCCAAGGACACAACGACAGTATGCACTCCAAACGGGATTCGAACCGGCCACCTTCCGGTCGCCAGCCGAACACGTAGCCCATTGTGCCATCTGTCGTCCCATCTGACTGAAATAGTGTTGAAACTTCATAACGTGCACATGTATCTGAATAACTTTGATATATTCTCTCTTCTAAAGGCAACCTTGCAAGCCTCAACAGCTGCCACTGTTTCTACAAGTCGAACAGTTGCCAAGGTAAATGAAAAAGGAGAGTAACTAAAATATATAATGATCATCAATAATGTTATTGACCATGCAAACTCATGTCGGAAAAATCGCTGCAGATCCATTTCAAATATCATCTGTAAAGATAGACACAAAATGCTGGAGTAACTCAGCGGGACAGGCAGCATCTCTGGGCATAATCTCGTTATTTTCTTAATTTAATTGAGTATACTTTTCCAATATTCCACCTTTCATTTTGGCAAAATCATCTTAAATTTCAGTCATATTGCGAATTGAAAGATTAATCTCAACTCATCCTTACACAGGCAGACCAAATTCTTCTCGTCTTTTACTCTAATTATCGCCAAATCTGTTTGCCCTGTTCTCCCTTACATGTGGGTAACCAGCTAGTTCACGAGAGCAGGATTTAACTTCACCAGTCACTGGCCCGTAGAGGCTGCAATCGTTGCTTTCCTTCTTCATGAAGCAAGTGGCTACCATCCTTCCAAAAGGAGACATTTGGGAAATTACAGCTTGCACCTACCATTGCTTGGGAAATTCACAATTATTTTATCCACTTTGTAAGAATATGTTTCAATTTATTAATAGAAATATAATATACATCTTCCAGGACAACCTGTATGGAACCAAAGTCGCATTGCTGTTCCATGTTTTACTGACTTGTAGTTGAATGTTTTCCACAAATTGAACATGTCTTTTACTTTGAAAGGATAAAGATGCATTCGACCTGCTTGCTGATTCCCTTCCATCAGAAGCACCAGACACGTCAGGCCCCAAGTACACCGGTCCTCCAGTGAAGGTACATGTTTAATGAATTTCCTGTCACTTCTTCATAGGTATTCATCATGGTCTGTTTCTTGGTAATGTGAATAAGTATCTACTCGTGTGAGATCTCCCAGAGGCTAACATAATCCTACTCAAAGTCTGTCAACAATACATTGTCAGTGATGAGGAGCACAGTTTAATCATGAAGGGTTCCACCAAAGTCAAATTAAGTTTGATATCAACTCACATAATCCATTGTTTGGAGAGTGACTAAATACTTAAACACATTTAAAAAGTGTCAAAAAGGAGAAGCGGCTGGAAATTTAAATGACACGCTTTGGAGGAGAACATTTAAATTCTCATTCACGTGTACCCATGGTCATAAATGATTGAAGGTGGTGGGTTGCCACGCTCTTGCAAGGGAAAGACATATTGACGAGGATAGGTTTAGCAAGTGAAATCCTGAGCCTTGCCTGATAATTATTCATGTCGTCTATAAATAGCATTTTCAATCCTTGACAGTTTAAGTACATCAGTAATATTGAGCTAAAACACAATTTACTTATGTTAAGTTTGCTTTGGTCTAACTCTTTCCTCAATTTTTTCAGGAATCGGACGTAAATAAGCAGCACGTTGATCGAATGGGAGATCGAGATGACACATTACCACCTGATTACAGATTTAAAGATCAGCCTGCTCCAAAGGTTTGGTTCAGCAATCTCTTTAACAAAGTCAATACATTTTTTCACTGTTTGAATTTTTGAAATCTATCCATGTGCAGAGCACCTAAGAAAGATTCAATAATTGTTCATTATTTTCCTGCAATGGTAGAAATAATACAACCCCAAATGAACGAATCTGCCCCAAAAATATAAAATAGAAATAGTTAAATAATTACTGCTCTCTTAATCATTGTGGTTAATTTAACGTTTTAAGTGATCATAAAATGATCATAGAATGATCACTTAAACACCTTCCACATATTTCTCCATGAAAAATAAATGCCTTTGCAATTCAACCTGTTGCGATAATCAAGTTGATACGGTTATCATAATTCAATGTATGTCCGGTTATTGAAGAGATTTGCTGCATTTTTGTTTCTGCTTTCAACTTCTAATAGTTACTGATCCTATTAGGAAGATTCTGATAAAGTTTGTTTCTTGTAATAGGATAAAGGCCCGTTGGCTTCCTCCACTGATGCAGGAGCAAAACCAAAGGTAACAAAGAAAGAAAAGCACAAAAAATGTTCCTCCTTTGAAAAAGTTTCCAAATTGTTCAAGATTTGTTTGCATAAATCAATGCCATTTGAAAGGTTCAAAGATCAGGTTATTGTCGCGTACCAATTATGGTACAGTGAAACTCGAATTACCATGCAGCTATACTAAAAAATGTAATAAGCCACACAGTTAAAAGTTAACATAAACATCCACAACAGCGGATTCCCCACTTCCTCACTATGATGGAAGGCAATAAAGTCTAATCTCCTTCCTCTTTATTCTCCCGCTGTCGAGGCAGTCGAACCGTCTGCATTCGGGGCGATCAAAGCTCCCACAGCCGGCGGTTGAAGCTCCCGCAGCCGGCAATCAAAGCTCCCGCGTCGGGGCGATCGAAGCTCCTGCGGCTTGGAGCTCCCGAAGTCGGTCTCTAACCAGAGACCGCGAGCTCCACAATGTTAAAGTCCGCAGTCTCCCGGTTGGAGCTCCTAGGTCGATCCCTGGCAAAGGGATGGCAAGCTCCACGATAGGAAGTCCCGCGGTGGAGCTCCCGAAGTCGGTCTCCAGCAGAGGCCACCAGCCCCACAATGTTAAGCCACAGTGCGAAGTGAGATACGATATGGAAATAAATCGTATCTCCATCGAGGTAAGAGATTTTAAAAAATTCCCCCAACCCCCACCCCCTACATAAGACAAGCTAAAGAATACTAAAACATACATTTAACACATACTAAAAAAAAACAACAAAGAAGGAAGGGACCAGACAGATTGATGCAGAGGCACCCAGTCGCTATTATAGTGTGATAACTGCTCTTGTTTCATCTGGTACCAGAGGTGGGAACAGTAGTGAGATTCTGGGCAGTTTCTAAGAGTGGAGTGGTCACATAATATTAAATGGGATAGCCACAACATTGATTGTTTTGACTTCCATCATTGTGTTGATGATGAGAATGAGAGGAGAAGAACCAACCATTAACATGGGAACGTTGGAGTTGTGAATAGAAAACCATCACATCTGCCCAGAATACTCTCTTGTGCAGTTTTTTAAACCACTGGAATGCGAAAATATATATGTAATTGTATATGTTGTATATATTATAAATTGTAAATATATAACACTTTTCATGTTGTAGTATCCAGATTTCACAAATGTATCGATTAAATGGGGACGACAGATGGCACAATGGGCTAAGTGTTCGGCTGGCAACCGGAAGGTAGCCGGTTCGAATCCCGCTTGGAGTGCATACTGTCGTTGTGTCCTTGGGCAAGACACTTCACCCACCTTTGCCTGTGTGTGAATGTGTGTGAGTGATTGGTGGTGGTCGGAGGGGCCGTAGGCGCAGATTGGCAGCCACGCTTCCGTCAGTCTGCCCCAGGGCAGCTGTGGCCACAGAAGTAGCTTACCACCACCGAGTGTGACTGAGGAGTGAATGAATAATGCGATGTAAAGCGCCTTGAGTATTAGAAAGGCGCTATATAAATCCCATCCATTATTATTATTATTATTAAATGTGCTCTGGTTAAATTATATGTTATCTCATTTGCAATGAACGGCTAAAGTACAGGCTGTGACTCATACTATATATTGGAGGATTGGTTACTATTCCCAGTTGTGATTCTCATTAATAGTAGCTTTTTAAAAAATAAATGTAGAAAGTGTAGCATTGGGGAATCTGCTAGGAGTATGAATGGTGAGAGAAACATTGTTGGTGTTCCAGGAGTAGGGCTCACCAAGGTCACATCCCCAAACCTTTCATGAAGTAGCTTTAAGCCCCTGACCCACTTAGGAAACCTGAACAGAAACCTCTGGAGACCTTGCGCCCCACCCAGGGTTTCCGTGAGGTTCCCGGAGGTTTTGGTCACTCTCCCTAATGGTCTAAAGTGGTTTCCGTGCAGTCGAGGCTTCTTCTATGTTCCTGCAATTATTTCAACAAATTCAAAACCGGCCTCGACTAAAAATAGGTTGCCGTTTGGTCAAAGCCAGTGGAGTGGGGTCACTATTTACTTACAGGCAGTCGAAGGCAATCTCCTCCGCTGACCGGCCATTTTGAATGGATCATTGGAGTTTTTTACAAAGATCCTGTAGGATCTTTGGTTATCAGGACCTAGAAGATCTGCCGGAAGGTAAAATGCCCACTAACTTTATTAAACTTCTTAAAACTGTCCCCACTCCTTCTCTTCCCCTTCTCTTCCCCTTCTCTTCCCCTTCTCTTCCCCTTCTCTTCCCCTTCTCTTCCCCTTCTCTTCCCCTTCTCTTCCCCTTCTCTTCCCCTTCTCCCCTTCTCTCCCCTTCTTTCCTCTTCTCTCCCTCCCTCCCGCACTCTCTAAAGGACTTACCGTGCTCTGTGGCAGCCGTTTACCTTCCTCTTCATCGCGCAGACATAGAAACATAGAAACATAGAAATTAGGTGCAGGAGTAGGCCATTCGGCCCTTCGAGCCTGCACCGCCATTCAATATGATCATGGCTGATCATCCAACTCAGTATCCCGTACCTGCCTTCTCTCCATACCCTCTGATCCCCTTAGCCACAAGGGCCACATCTAACTCCCTCTTAAATATAGCCAATGAACTGGCCTCGACTACCCTCTGTGGCAGGGAGTTCCAGAGATTCACCACTCTCTGTGTGAAAAAAGTTCTTCTCATCTCGGTTTTAAAGGATTTCCCCCTTATCCTTAAGCTGTGACCCCTTGTCCTGGACTTCCCCAACATCGGGAGCAATCTTCCTGCATCTAGCCTGTCCAACCTCTTAAGAATTTTATAAGTTTCTATAAGATCCCCTCTCAATCTCCTAAATTCTAGAGAGTATAAACCAAGTCTATCCAGTCTTTCTTCATAAGACAGTCCTGACATCCCAGGAATCAGTCTGGTGAACCTTCTCTGCACTCCCTCTATGGCAATAATGTCCTTCCTCAGATTTGGAGACCAAAACTGTACGCAATACTCCAGGTGTGGTCTCACCAAGACCCTGTACAACTGCAGTAGAACCTCCCTGCTCCTATACTCAAATCCTTTTGCTATGAAAGCTAACATACCATTCGCTTTCTTCACTGCCTGCTGCACCTGCATGCCCACTTTCAATGACTGGTGTACCATGACACCCAGGTCTCGCTGCATCTCCCCTTTTCCTAGTCGGCCACCATTTAGATAATAGTCTGCTTTCCTGTTTTTGCCACCAAAATGGATAACCTCACATTTATCCACATTATACTGCATCTGCCAAACATTTGCCCACTCACCCAGCCTATCCAAGTCACCTTGCAGTCTCCTAGCATCCTCCTCACAGCTAACACTGCCCCCCAGCTTAGTGTCATCCGCAAACTTGGAGATATTGCCTTCAATTCCCTCATCCAGATCATTAATATATATTGTAAATAGCTGGGTCCCAGCACTGAGCCTTGCGGTACCCCACTAGTCACTGCCTGCCATTGTGAAAAGGACCCGTTTACTCCTACTCTTTGCTTCCTGTTTGCCAGCCAGTTCTCTATCCACATCAATACTGAACCCCCAATGCCGTGTGCTTTAAGTTTGTAAACTAATCTCTTATGTGGGACCTTGTCGAAAGCCTTCTGGAAGTCCAGATACACCACATCCACTGGTTCTCCCCTATCCACGCTACTAGTTACATCCTCGAAAAATTCAATAAGATTCGTCAGACATGATTTACCTTTTGTAAATCCATGCTGACTTTGTCCAATGATTTCACCACTTTCCAAATGTGCTGCTATCCCATCTTTAATAACTGACTCTAGCAGTTTCCCCACTACCAATGTTAGACTAACTGGTCTGTAATTCCCCGTTTTCTCTCTCCCTCCCTTCTTAAAAAGTGGGGTTACGTTTGCTACCCGCCAATCCTCAGGAACTACTCCAGAATCTAAAGAGTTTTGAAAGATTATTACTAATGCATCCACTATTTCTGGAGCTACTTCCTTAAGTACTCTGTGATGCAGCCTATCTGGCCCTGGGGATTTATCGGCCTTTAATCCATTTAATTTACCCAACACCACTTCCCGGCTAACCTGGATTTCACTCAATTCCTCCAACTCCTTTGACCCGCGGTCCCCTGCTATTTCCGGCAGATTATTTATGTCTTCCTTAGTGAAGACGGAACCAAAGTAGTTATTCAATTGGTCCGCCATATCCTTGTTTCCCATGATCAACTCACCCGTTTTGACTGCAAGGGACCTACATTTGTTTTAACTAATCTCTTTCTTTTCACATATCTATAAAAACTTTTGCAGTCAGTTTTTATGTTCCCTGCCAGTTTTCTTTCATAATCTATTTTTCCTTTCCTAATTAAGCCCTTTGTCCTCCTCTGCTGGTCTCTGAATTTCTCCCAGTCCTCCGGTATGCTGCTTTTTCTGGCTAATTTGTACGCATCATCCTTCGCTTTGATACTATCCCTGATTTCCCTTGTTATCCACGGATGCACTACCTTCCCTGATTTATTCTTTTGCCAAACTGGGATGAACAATTTTTGTAGTTCATCCATGCAGTCTTTAAATGTCTTCCATTGCATATCCACCGTCAACCCTTTTAGAATTAATTGCCAGTCAATCTTGGCCAATTCACGTCTCACACCCTCAAAGTTACCTTTCTTTAAGTTCAGAACCATTGTTTCTGAATTAACAATGTCACTCTCCATCCTAATGAAGAACTCAACCATATTATGGTCACTCTTGCCCAAGGGGGCACGTACAACAAGACTGCTAACTAACCCTTCCTCATTACTCAATACCCAGTCTAAAATAGCCTGCTCTCTCGTTGGTTCCTCTACATGTTGATTTAGATAACTATCCCGCATACATTCCAAAAAATCCTCTTCCTCAGCACCCCTGCCAATTTGATTCACCCAATCTATATGTAGATTGAAGTCACCCATTATAACGGTTTTGCCTTTGTCGCACGCATTTCTAATTTCCTGTTTGATACCATCTCCAACTTCACTACTACTGTTAGGTGGCCTGTACACAACACCCACCAGCGTTTTCTGCCCCTTAGTGTTTCGCAGCTCTACCCATACCGATTCCACATCCTCCAAACTAATGTCCTTCCTTTCCATTGCGTTAATCTCCTCTCTAACCAGCAACGCTACCCCACCTCCTTTTCCTTTCTCTCTATCCCTCCTGAATATTGAATATCCCTGGATGTTCAGCTCCCAGCCTTGGTCACCCTGGAGCCATGTCTCCGTGATCCCAACTATATCATAGTCATTAATAGCTATCTGCACATTCAACTCATCCACCTTATTACGAATGCTCCTTGCATTGAGACACAAAGCCTTCAGGCTTGTTTTTACAATTTTGTTGAAAAGTGGCCCTTTTTGATTTTTGCCCTGGATTTTCCGGCCTGCCACTTTTACTTTTCACCTTGCTACCTATTGCTTCTACCCTCATTTTACACCCCTCTGTCTCTACGCTCACACATTTAAGAAACCCTTTCCCTTTAACTCCATCCTCCACTAGCCCATTCGACACCCCACCCCCCTTATTCAGTTTAAAACCACCCGTGTAGCAGTGGCAAACCTGCCTGCCAGAATGCTGGTCCCACACCTGTTAAGATGCAATCCGTCCCTTTTGTACAGTTCCCCCTTACCCCAAAACAGATCCCAGTGATCTAAGAATCTAAATCCCTGCCCCGTGCACCAGTTCCTCAGCCACACGTTCAGGTCCCGTATCTCCCTGTTCCTGCTCTCGCCAGCACGAGGAACTGGAAGCAAACCGGAGATAACAACCCTGGAGGTCCTGATTTTCAGCATTTTCCCGAGCTCTCTAAAGTCACGCTGCAGAATATTCATCCCCTTCTTTCCGACATCGTTTGTGCCGACATGCACTACCACTTCCGGATGTTCACCTTCGCCCTTGAGGATTTTCTGCACTCTGTCCGTGCCATCCTGGATCCTGGCACCAGGAAGGCAGCACACCATCCTCGCATCCCGTCTGTTGCCGCAGAAACCCCTGTCCGTACCTCTCACAATGGAGTCTCCTACTACAATGGCGTTGCCTGCCTTAGGCCTTTTTGGTTTTGGCTCAACAGCCCTATTCGCATCACAAGCCAGTCCGCCGCCCAGTGTAAACACCTCTTCTGTCCCGACAGCTTCTAAGTGGGTGAACCTGTTCACAAGAGGTACAACACCCGGGGACGTTGGCATTCCATGCTTCCCTCCCGTTCTCACTGTCTCCCACCTTCTCTCTTCCAGTACCTTAGGTGTAACAATCGTACTATAGGACTTGTCGAGGAACGACTCTCGGACGAACCGGAGGTCATCCACTTGCTTCTCCAGTTCCCCAACACGGCCCTTCAGGAGCTCTACCTGGATGCACTTTTCGCATTTGTAGCAGCCAGATGCACCAGCCGTGTCCTTGACCTCCCACATACTGCAAGCATCACACTGAATCAGCTTGCCTGACATCTCCTTCTTTCGTCTCTCCCTCTGCAGTGTTTTGCGTAGTCTCCTCTCCTCAGCCTCCTCTCCAAAGACTCTCGAGCCAAAGACTCACACTTTACTCACAGGGCACTTCCCTCGCAAGGCCGCTCACTCACTGCCGCTCGCTAAGAGCAGTCTTGCTTAAATTGACTGATAAATTGCCTGATTTACCAATTTACAAACCAAATTCCTCAGTTTTCAACTGTTTTCCCAGCACTGACTCACTTCTCTCCTCCCACTTGGGCTAGAGCCAATCAATCGTATCTCTTGCTAATCTCCTCCTGCTGCTGCTGCTGTTGTTGCTCCCAAAGCTACAGCAGTTCTGAGTCAAGTCTGCCTGTCCTTGACCTGTACTTAAACTGTTTTCACTTCTCTCCTCCCACTTGGGCTAGAGCCAATCAGTCGTATCTCTTGCTAACCTCCTCCTGCTGCTGCTGTTGTTGTTGCTGCTCCCAAAGCTACAGCAGTTCTGAGTGAGCGTGACAGCGCTCCTCCGCTGTCCCTGGCCCCCACCTTCGCGATGTGTGAGTGTGTGCGGTCGGTAGCAAAGATCCTATAGGATATTTGGTCAGTAGATGCAGCTCACGCTTCGGTCGAGGCTTTCCAGGCGAGTGACCAAAACCTCTGGCGACTCACGGAAACCTTGGGTGGGGCGCAAGGTCACTAGAGGTTTCCGTTCAGGTTTCCTAAGTGGGACAGGGGCATTATTAGTGTGAGAACCTTGAGGGAGGGAAAGATATTATGGAAATTATTGCCAATGATTTTTGAAAGTTTGCATTTGAACTAATGATTTCATGTCCTTTGGGGCTGTGTTAAAGAAATATCTTTCGAGGTGTTTTAACTGCATTTTTTTGCTGTTGACACAGATTATGACAGAGGGTGATGTCCTTGAGTCTCTGTCAGCAGACTTTGCCCAGAACCCTCCAGCAACAATTTCAATTCCAAAATGTTCTGCTGCAATTCCCCAATTTGCAGAGCCACCCTCTCCAAAGCAGCAGGTATGACTCCTATCTTAATGTTGGCGACTGAAGGTATAAGCCTCACCTATGTCACACAGCTTGTTGGCCCTACAGTGCCCTCCATAATGTTTGGGACAAAGACCCATAAGTTATTTATTTGCCTCTCTACTCCACAATTTGAAATTTGAAGTAGAAAAAAATCACGTGGTTAAAGTGCACATGTTGTAGTATCCAGATTTCACAAATGTGTCGATTAAATGTGCTCTGGTTAAATTATATGTTATCTCATTTGCAATGAACAGCTAAAGTGCAGGCTGTGACTCATACTATATATTGGAGGATTGGTTACCATTTCCAGTTGTGATTCTCATTAATAGTAGCTTTTAATAAAATAAATGTCGAAAGTGTAGCATTGGGGAATCTGCTAGGAGTATGAATGGTGAGAGAAACATTGTTGGTGTTCCAGGAGTAGGGCTCACCAAGGTCACATCCCCAAACCTTTCATGAAGTAGCTTTAAGCCCCTGACCCACTTAGGAAACCTGAACGGAAACCTCTGGAGACCTTGCGCCCCACCCAGGGTTTCCATGAGGTTCCCGGAGGTTTTGGTCACTCTCCCTAATGGTCTAAAGTGGTTTCCGTGCAGTCGAGGCTTCTTCTATGTTCCTGCGATTATTTCAACAAATTCAAAACCGGCCTCGACTAAAAATAGGTTGCCGTTTGGTCAAAGCCAGTGGAGTGGGGTTGCTATTTACTTACAGGCAGTCGAAGGCAATCTCCTTCGCTGACCGGCCATTTTGAATGGCTCATTGGAGTTTTTTACAAAGATCCTGTAGGATCTTTGGTTATCAGGACCTAGAAGATCTGCCGGAAGGTAAAATGCCCACTAACTTTATTAAACTTCTTAAAACTGTCCCCACTCCTTCTCTCCCCCCCCTTCTCTCCCCTTCTCTCCCCTTCTCTCCCCTTCTCTTCCCCTTCTCTTCCCCTTCTCCCCTTCTCTCCCCTCTCTTCCCTTCCTTCCCCTTCTCTTCCCCTTCTCTTCCCCTTCTCTTCCCCTTCTCTTCCCCATCTCTTCCCCTTCCTCCCCTTCTCTTCCCCTTCTCTCCCCTTCTCTTCCCCTTCTCTTCCCACTTCTCTTCCCCTTCTCTTCCCCTTCTCTTCCCCCTTCTCTTCCTCTTCCCTTCCTTCCCCTTCTCTTCCCCTTCTCTTCCCTTCTCTTCCCCTTCTCTTCCCCTTCTCTTCCCCTTCTCCTCCCCTTCTCTTCCCCTTCTCCTCCCCTTCTCCTCCCCTTCTCCCCTTCTTTCCTCTTCTCTCCCTCCCTCCCGCGCTCTCTAAAGGACTTACCGTGCTCTGTGGCAGCCGTTTACCTTCCTCTTCATCGCGCAGACAGCGCTCCTCCGCTGTCCCTGGCCCCCACCTTCGCGATGTGTGTGAGTGTGTGTGAGTGTGTGTGTATGTGTGCGGTCGGTAGCAAAGATCCTATAGGATCTTTGGTCAGTAGATGCAGCTCACGCTTCGGTCGAGGCTTTCCAGGCGAGTGACCAAAACCTCTGGCGACTCACGGAAACCTTGGGTGGGGCGCAAGGTCACTAGAGGTTTCCGTTCAGGTTTCCTAAGTGGGACAGGGGCATTATTAGTGTGAGAACCTTGAGGGAGGGAAAGATATTATGGAAATTATTGCCAATGATTTCTGAAAGTTTGCATTTGAACTAATGATTTCATGTCCTTTGGGGCTGTGTTAAAGAAATATCTTTCGAGGTGTTTTAACTGCATTTTTTTGCTGTTGACACAGATTATGACAGAGGGTGATGTCCTTGAGTCTCTGTCAGCAGACTTTGCCCAGAGCCCTCCAGCAACAATTTCAAAATGTTCTGCTGCAATTCCCCAATTTGCAGAGCCACCCTCTCCAAAGCAGCAGGTATGACTCCTATCTTAATGTTGGCGACTGAAGGTATAAGCCTCACCTATGTCACACAGCTTGTTGGCCCTACAGTGCCCTCCATAATGTTTGGGACAAAGACCCATAAGTTATTTATTTGCCTCTCTACTCCACAATCTGAAATTTGAAGTAGAAAAAAATCACGTGGTTAAAGTGCACATTGTCAGATGTTATTAAAGGCCATTTTATACATTTTGGTTTCACCATATAGAATTCACAGCTGTGTTTATACATAGTCCTCCCATTTCAGGGCACCACAATGCTTGGGACACATGGCTTCACAGGTGTTTGTGATTGCTCATGTGTGTTTAAATGCCTCCTTAATGCAGGTAGACTTTCCTCCAGTCTTTCCATCACCTCGGGAAACTTTTATTGCTGTTTATCAACATGAGGACCAAAGTTGTGCAAATGAAAGTCAAAGAAGCCATGATGAGACTGAGAAACAAGAATAAAACTGTTAGAGACATCAGCCAAACGTTAGGCTTACCAAAATCAACTGTTTGGAACATCATTAAGAAGAAAGAGAGCACTGGTGAGCTTACTAATCGCAAAGGGACTGGCAGGCCAAGGAAGACCTTCACAGCTGATGACAGAAGAATTCTCTCTATAATAAAAAATCCCCAAACACCTGTCTGACATCAGAAACACTCTTCAGGAGTCAGGTGTGGATTTGTCAATGACCACTGTCCGCAGAAGACTTCATGGACAGAAATACAGAGGCTACACTGCAAGATGCAAACCACTGGTTAGTCGCAAAAATAGGATGGCCAGGTTACAGTTTGCCAAGAAGTACTTAAAAGAGCAACCACAGTTCTGGAAAAAGGTCTTGAGGACGGATGAGACAAAGATTAACTTATATCAGAGTGAAGGCAAGAGCAAAGTATGGAGGAGAGAAGGAACTGCCCAAGATCCAAAGCATACCACCTCATCTGTGAAACACAGTGGTGGGGGTGTTACGGCCTGGGCATGTATGGCTGCTGAAGGTACTACCTCACTTATCTTCATTGATGATACACCTGCTGATGGTAGTATCATAATGAATTCTGAAGTGTATAGACACATACTATCTGCTCTAGTTCAAACAAATGCCTCAAAACTCATTGGTCGTGGTTCATTCTACAGCAAGACAATGATCCCAAACATAGTGCTAAAACAACAAAGGAGTTTTTCAAAGCTAAAAAATTGTGAATTCCTTAGTGGCCAAGTCATTCACCCGATCTGAACCCAATTGAGCATGCCTTTTATATGCTGAAGAGAAAACTGAAGGGGACTAGCCCCCAAAACAAGCATAAGCTAAAGATGACTGCAATACAGGCCTGGCAGAGCATCACCAGAGAAGACACCCAGCAACTGCTGATGTCCATGAATCGCAGACGTCAAGCAGTCATTGCATGCAAAGGATATGCAACAAAATACTAAACATGTCTACTTTCATTTACATGACATTGCTGTGTCCTAAACATTATGGTGCCCTGAAATGGGGGGACTATGTATAAACACTGCTGTAATTTCTATACGGTGAAACCAAAATGTATAAAAATGGCCTTTATTAAAATCTAACAATGTGCACTTTAACCAGACATGATTTTTTTCTATTACAAATCTCAAAATGTGGAGTACAGAGGCAAATAAATAAATGATGTGTCTTTGTCCCAAACATTATGGAGGGCACTGTATTGGCCTGAATTCACTTTTACTTATCATGGCAAAATATTGCTTCATTTTACCATCATTGGCAGAGAATGTCTTAATTTCCTGCACCTCTGGGTTCACATGAAGTATCCAATCTCGGGTGCTTCCTAGTTCTGACTATAAATTGTCCCATTGCAGTAGCATTTAAAAACATGGGAGTTTCTCCATAATGTTGATGTCATTCTTTTCTTTCTTGTCACTGCATGTCCTAATGCTTCAGTTATCTGTATTGCTTCATCAAGAGTCAAGAGTTTTCTATTGTCATATGTCCCAGATAGAACCATGAAATTCTTACTTGCAGCAGCACAACAGAATATGTAAACATAGTACACTGTAAACAATATAATAAGCGAGAAAAAAAAGTTCAGTGTGTTTACATACACACACACACACACACACACACACACCCACACACCCACACACACACACACACACACACACACACACACACACACACACACACACACACACACACACACACACACACACAGTATATATAATTCGGAGCTTATTTGAGGCTGTTGTTTTTAAAAGCCTAATGGCTGTAGGGAAGAAGCTGTTCCTGAACCTGGACGTTACAGTTTTCAGGCTCCTGTACCTTCTTCCCGATGGCAGTGGTCAGTACTAGATGAGCGGAAAATTGATCAAACTGAATATTGAAGATAATGGCAATGCTTTTCCAGTTTCCATCACAAATGCTAATGCCTAGTTATCGATTCAATTGCTCTCCCTGGCAACGGTCTGAGGCTGAGTAAGATGTTATGCAAATTTGATTCACCTGATCTGTTCTCTAATGAAGATTCATTCTTCCAGGTTTGTATCCTTCCCTAGCTCCAACCCCTGCCTCGTGAAACCCTCATCTATCATTTTGTTGCTCTAAATATCAGCATCACTCTGAGGGGCAGAATTAATCTTCAGCCCTCATTAACATATCCCAAACTACTATTCCATTTAGACAATTACCTCTGTGCTCACTGATCTATATTGACCAGTCCACCATTTCATTATTTTTAACATCTGTTCCTGGTTTTCAGATTTCACCATATTCTCGATTCTCTCCATCCCTATAATCTGCCCAGCCATTGGACCCTCACAGATATTAATGTTCCTCCGTTACTTGTCTCTTATGGAATCTCAGTTTTTATTTCTCCACCATTAGTTGTACCTTCAAACAACCAGCTCACTAACTTAGTAACTTTTAACTGAGCTTAGCTCAGTAACTTGAAATGAAAAAAAAAGAAATGAAATGCCTTTATTTGTCGTTGTAAGCACTGCATACAACGAAATTGTTGTTGCCACTCCATTGGTGCATAGTATACATACATAAAAACACAGGACACAATTTAAAAACAATGTTAAAAACTAGGTATTGAAATTAAAATAAATAATCAGTACTGTACATGGTGATAGTAAAAGTATAAGGTGGGTAGCAGCATGGAAGAGTGCAGCATGAATTATACACAGTGTTTTTTCATGTTGATTGTGAAGATTGCTTTGGGGAAGAAACTGTCTGAGTCTGGAGGTGCGTGTTTTGGCTGACCTGTAACGCCTGCCAGAGGGCACCAGTTCAAAAAGGTGGTGACCGCGGTGTGTCGAGTCTTTGATGATTGATGGTGGCTCTGCTGAGCTAGCGTGAGGTGGCAATATCCTCCAGAGAGGGCAGTGGGCAGCCGGTGATTCTCGCTGCTGTTTTTACCACTCCCTGGAGCGCTCTCTTATCTTCTTATCTCTACTCTACTTCCTTTCTTCTTATCTCTACTCATACTGCAAAGATTGGTCAGAGCAAAAACAAAAGTGCTAATGGAACTCAGCAAGGTCAGGCAGTGTCTGTGGAGGGAAATGGACAGGTGACATCCTGAATCTGGAACATCCTTCAGAATGATGAGTAGAGGGAAGAAAGCTGGAAAAGGGAGGTGGGGTTGGGACAAAGCCTGGCAAATGGTAGATGGACTGTTGGGAAGAAGCTGTTCCTCCCATTCCTTCTCTCCAGAGATGCTGCCTGGCCCGTTACTCCAGCATTTTGTGTCTATAAATGCCAGATGGATACAGGTGAGAGGGGGAGGGGTGGTTGGCAGATGGGTGGAGTAAGTGACAAAGGCGACATGAAAGCCAAATGAGTGTCAGATAAGGAAAGAAGAGGAGGAGTGTAATGTAAAGCCCGAGGACGGGATATGCTTGTAGTTTGTTTGGTGGTTTGTTTGTTTGTCTTTTTGCACAAAGTCCGCGAGCATTGCCACTTTTCATTTTACTGCACATCTCGTATGTGTATGTGACGAATAAACTTGACTTGACTTGATTTGGATAAAAGGGGACAAGAGGGAGGGAAAATAAAGTAGTGTAAAAGGAAACCGTGGGGCTCAGGGATGGGAGTGGGGGGGTCGTGGGTGAGCATTCAGAGAAGGGGAAACGGGACCCAGAATGGTGGGAGATGGGGTAGGGTCAGTCAGTGGGTAGATTACTTGAAATTAGGAATTCCATGTTTATTCCGTTGGGTTGTAAGCTCCCAAAGCTAAATATGAAGTGCTGTTTATCACATTAAAGTCTTATAAATGGTGACTAAAATGCTTTTATCAACCTGGAATTGTTAATACAAACATATGAATTCTGACTAATAATTGTAATGTTCCTTTTTTTATTGTTGAAAAGCCACAGCTACAAGCTTCAAAAGCTGCCCCAGTTTCTTCAACTCAAACTGGCAAGAAGGTAAGTGGAAAAATAGGTTCAAAGATCTGTTTATTGTCCCGTGTACCAGGTAAGGTACAGTGAAACTCGAATTACCATACACCCATACTAAAAAAAAAAGCAACGACACACACAACTACATACAAGTTAACATAAACATCCACCACAGTGGATTCCCTACCTTCCTCACTGTGATGGAAGGCAATAAAATCTTCTTCCCTCTTTATTCTCCCGCGGTTGGGCATTCGAATTATCAGAAGTCGGGGCAATCGAAGCTCCCGCAGCCTGTGATCGAAGCCCTCACTTCGGGGCGATCGAAGCTCCTGTGATGGCAAATCTTCATGGCAACTTTTTCCTCTAATTGTAGAATCAGGCTGAGATACAACAAGGGAACAAGCTCCTTGGTGAACCGAGTCCGCACTGACAATGAACCACCCATTTAGACTAATCTTACATTAAACCCATTTTTATTCTCATTAAACTCCTCCCAAGATTCACTCACCTAAGCGCCAGAGGCAATTTAAAATGTCCAATTAACTTGTCAATCCCCCCATGTTTGGGTGCTGGATTGAACCCAGGGCACCTGGAGGAAATCCCACGTGGTCACAGAACTCATCCATTTCTCAACCTTGGTTTGGTTTCCCTTTGATATCAACGCTGTCCATCTGCAGGCCAGAATTCACATTTAAAATCTTATCAAATACTAGGAGAAATTATTTGGAAACTTTAAGTTGTTAGTCAGCATGAATAAATATTAATTAGAATGTTCTTTCCTTTCTTCCAAAGGCACCAGATAAGGATTCTCTTTCAAAGGCACCTTTGCAAGCTTCAAAAGCTGCCCCAGTCTCTGCAAGTCTACCTGGTCCAAAGGTAAGTCGAAAAGAGGAGTAAAATGTGAAACTGGTGTCAATTGTTCATAACATAGTACAAAAAATAATCAGTACTGTACATGGTGATAGTAAAAGTATAAGGTGGGTAGCAGCATGGAAGAGTGCAGCATGAATTATACTCAGTATTTTTTCATGTTGATTGTGAAGATTGCTTTGGGGAAGAAACTGTCTGAGTCTGGAGGTGCGTGTTTTGGCTGACCTGTAACGCCTGCCAGAGGGCACCAGTTCAAAAAGGTGGACCGGGGTGTGTCGAGTCTTTGATGATTGATGGTGGCTCTGCTGAGCTAGCGTGAGGTGGCAATATCCTCCAGAGAGGGCAGTGGGCAGCCGGTGATTCTCGCTGCTGTTTTTACCACTCCCTGGAGTGCTCTCTTATCTTCTTATCTCTACTCTACTTCCTTTCTTCTTATCTCTACTCGTGCTGCAAAGATTGGTCAGAGCAAAAACAAAAGTGCTAATGGAACTCAGCAAGGTCAGGCAGTGTCTGTGGAGGGAAATGGACAGGTGACATCCTGAATCTGGAACATCCTTCAGAATGATGAGTAGAGGGAAGAAAGTCGGAAAAGAGAGGTTGGTTTGGGACAAAGCCTGGTAAATGGTAGATGGACTGTTGGGAAGAAGCTGTTCCTCCCATTCCTTCTCTCCAGAGATGCTGCCTGGCCCGTTACTCCAGCATTTCATTGTTAGTCAGCATGAATAAATATTAATTAGAATGTTCTTTCCTTTCTTCCAAAGGCACCAGATAAGGATTCTCTTTCAAAGGCACCTTTGCAAGCTTCGAAAGCTGCCCCAGTCTCTGCAAGTCTACCTGGTCCAAAGGTAAGTCGAAAAGAGGAGTAAAATGTGAAACTGGTGTCAATTGTTCATAACATAGTACAAAAAACCTTTGCAGATTATGGATCAGATATCATGGAAGAGCACTTAATAACTCTATTCACTCCTTAGTTACCCCACAATCTCAAATTTATCCGTTAATAGACAATAGGTGCAGGAGTAGGCCATTTGGCCCTTCGAGCCAGCACCGCCATTCAATGTGATCATGGCTGATCATCCCCAATCAGTACCCCGTTCCTGCCTTCTCCCCATATCCCCTGACTCTGCTATTTTTAAGAGCCCTATCTAGCTCTCTCTTGAAAGCATCCAGAGAACCTGCCTCCACCGCCCTCTGAGGCAGAGAATTCCACAGCCTCACAACTCTCTGTGAGAAAACGTGTTTCCTCGTCTCCGTTCTAAATGGCTTACTCCTTATTCATAAACGGTTGCCCCTGGCTCGGGACTCCCCCAACATCGGGAACATGTTTCCTGCCTCTAGCGTGTCCAAACCCTTAACAATTTTATATGTTTCAGTGAGATGCCCTCTCATCCTTCTAAACTCCAGAGTGTACAATCCCAGCTGCTCCATTCTCTCAGTATATGACAGTTCCGCCATCCCGAGAATTAACCTTGTAAACCTATGCTGCACTCCCTCAATAGCAATAATGTCCTTCCTCAAATTAGGGGACCAAAACAGCACACAATACTCCAGGTGTGGTCTCACTAGGGCTCTGTACAACTGCAGAAGGACCTCTATGTTCCTATATTCGATTCCTCTTGTTTTAAAGGCCAACATGCCATTCGCTTTCTTCACTGCCTGCTGTACCTGCATGCTTACTGCCATAGACTGATGTACAAGGAACCCCAGATCCCGTTGTACTTCCCCTTTTCCCAACTTGATGCCATTTAGATAGTAATCTGCCTTCCTGGTGAATCTCAAAGATCTGTTTATTGTCATGTGTACCAGTTACGGTACAGTGAAACTCGAATTACCATACAGCTATACTAAAAAAAACAACGACACACACAACTACAAACAAGTTAACATAAACATCCACCACAGTGGATTCCCCACATTCTTCACTGTGATGGAAGGCAATAAAATCTTCTTCCCTCTTTATTCTCCCACGGTCGGGCATTCAAACTATCAGCAGTCGGGGCGCCGAAGCTCCCGCAGCCGGGGATCGAAGCCCTCACTTCGGAGCAATCGAAGCTCCTGTGACGGGGCGATTGACACTCCTGCGTTGGGCCGGTCGAAGCTCCTGCAGCTTGGAGCTCCCGAAGTAGGTCTCCAACCAGAGACCGCAAGCTCCACTATGTTAAAGTCCGCAGGATCCCGCGGTTGAAGCTCAAGGGTCAATCCCTGACAGGAATCGCAAGCTTCACGATGTTAAGTCCGCAGACTCCCGTGGTTAGAGCTCCCGAAGTCGGTCTCCAGCCGAGGCCGCCAACACCACTATGGTAGGCCGCAGTGTGGACGGAGATACGATACGGAAAAAATTTGCATCTCCATCGAGGTAAGAGTTTAATCTCCAAGTACCAACCCCCACCCCCCACATAAAACAAGCAAAATAACACTAAAACATACATTTAACACATACTAAAAAACAACAAAGAAGGAAGGGACAAGATAGACTGTTGGTGAGGCAGCCATGTTGATGTGGTTGGATCTAAACCCATTCTTCCAGAATACTTGTAGAAATAAGGAACTGCAGATGCTGTGTTTACAAAAAAAAGACACCAGGTGTTGGAGTAACTCAGCGGGTCAGGCAGCATCTCTGGAGAACATGGATGGTGACGTTCCGATTCGGGACCATCTGAAGAAGGGTCCCGATCCGAAATGTCACCCATCCATATTCTCTAGAAATGCTGCCTGACCCACTGAGTTACTCCAACATGTTGTGCCTTTTTTGTAAACCCAGCACTTTCTTCCAGATTACTTCCACCCGTGAAGGCCTTGACCAAAAATTGTATTTTCTTTCACTCTAAAAATTGTCAAACACTTCCAACCTTTGTCCAGGTAGTGCATCCTGATATGTGCAAATTAACTAGTTCACAAAAGCAGGTTTTATATTGACCAGTCAGTGTGGAGGCTACATTCATCATTCTTGCTCTTCATGGACCAGTGTTGAGGGAACCTTCCAGAGAGCAAAAGCTGAGGAATCACATTTTTTTGTGGGTTTTTCACCGTCACTTATTCCACTCTGTCAGGCTATGTTTAAATTTGTTAACAGAAATAAAAATATACATTTTACAAGAAAAGTTGTAACAATCCAAATTGTTGCTTATGTTTTCCACCGACACGTAGGTTGAAGCTTTCCGTGAACTAAAATATATATCTTTTGCTTTGAAAGGACAATGACGCATTTGACCTGCTTGCACAAACTCTTCCATCAGAAGCACCAGACGATTCAGCACCCAAGTACACTGGTCCTCCAGTCAAGGTATAAATCTCATTAGTTTCCAGATCTTTTTTTTTATTCAAATTTTTTTTTTTATTAGAGTAAGTACAATAATATAGTACCGTAGATACCTAGTATATATTGATGTTACATTTCATGTACAGCTTCTTGTTTTTTTATTTTTTTATTTTAACAGTAAAAAGGAGACAGAAAGAGAATAGAAAAGAAATAGAGAGGTGTGTGATACTG